>NC_043701.1:121583135-121700026 GCF_006229205.1 Suricata suricatta | reverse complement strand
GTAGGAAAGTGGATGGACCTTGAGGGTGTCATGCTAAGCGAAATAAGTCAGGCAGAGAAGGATAGATACCATATGTTTGCATTCATAGGTCTAACAGGAGAGACCTGGCAGGGGACCATGGGGAGAGGAAGGGGGAAAGAGAGTGGGGAAGAGTGAGGGACACAGATCAAGGGAGACTACTGAATACTGGAGACGAACCGTGGACTGAAAGGCGAGGGGGAGGCGGGGAGGGGGTGATGGTCATGGAGGGGGCACTTGTGGGGAGAAGCACTGGGTGTTATATGGAAACCAATTTGACAATAAACTATTAAAAAAAAGGAACTGTCTATAAATAAATGTCTATAAATAAAATGTCTATAAATAAAAAAATTAAATTTCTTAAATAAGAAAATTTTAATTTATGTGAACTGAAAATAAATCCACCAGAGAAAATGTAGATGTTTTGTAAAAACATTTATCTAAAAACTCATGAAAATGTTCAAATGTGAAGGATTAAAAAAACAGACAAACAGGCTTGAACTGTAGCTTTCACTAATACTATAAAAGTATTAGTTTTAGTATTAGTAAAAGTTCCATGAATTGATTTCTTTGACATATGTATGATAGCTTGCTTTTAGGATTCTGTGAAAAGTTATTTCCTTCTTTGGAAGGTTCAGGGAGGGTTGGGAATAATACATCTTTTGCTATGAAGTAGGAAAATCTACCTCTCAATTCTGATACTGAAATTGATATTTATAAGAATCTCTAGAAACACAAAGTACAAAATCCTTAACTTTCATAATGTAGTTTATAAGGAAATCAAATTTCCAAGTTTCATGATCAGTAGTCTATTCCAAATAACTAGCCTAATACTTTAAAGATGGATAGAAGATCTTTGGTTAGGAAATTGTTTAAAATAATCAAAATCTCTCAACTAACACAGTCATCAATAATATTTAGCATTACTTTCAAAGACCTTAAGTTTCACATAAGTTATTTATATAACTATCTAAATGACCCAAATTTATCATCTCCATTAAACAGATAGAAGGAGGGGCGACTGGGTGGCTCAGTTGGTTAAGCGTCTGACTTCAGCTCAGGTCATGATCTCACAGTTCGTGGGTTCGAGCCCTGTGTCGGGCTCTGTGCTGACAGCTCAGAGCCTGGAGCCTTTTTCAGATTTTGCGTCTCCCGCTCTCTCTGACCCTCCCCTGCTCATTCTGTCTCTCAAAAATAGAATAAAAAAGAAAACATTAAAAACAATAAACAGAAGGATATTGTATTTATCCAGGACTAAGTCATGAAGCAGTAATACTTAAAAAAAAACACCTTTCACATGTATGTAAACTTTTAAAAGTAACAGTTAAATAATGTCATTTGTATAAGACATAGTGACAGAGAACATTTTATGTCAATTTTAATATTATATTTTAAAGAATTCTCAGTTAAGCTAACTCCTGCTTTTCATTTTTAATATTTATGTCAAACCAATTACTAACTACCGAGTATACATTTAAATATAATTTTGACTAGAGTGCAGACAGAACACCTAATTCTGCTCTACTGTTAACCATTTACTGAATTCTCTAACCCACACCCCCTATATTTGGAAGACTTTCATTTTTTTCCATTACCTGCATATTGACATATGATGGCTGTGGGGCCAGGCGAGCCCTTTCAGAGTTCTGCTGGGCAGCTGCGGCCCTCTCGGCCGCACGCTCACTTCCAGGAGCCTTCTTGTCAGCCAAAGGACTTTCTGCAGCACTTAGTTCAGGATCTGAGAGCAGTCTGTCAGTACTGCTGTGAAACAGTTTGGAATTTAACATTCCATATTTATATACAAATGTACTGAACATCCCCTGTGTGCCACATTTACTACTATACATCTTTACCACTGTCAGCTATTTATGTATTATTTCATTTAGTCCTCACAATACCGCTCTGAGGTAAGTGGTAGTAGTATTCCCATTTTACAGATAAGGGAAGTACCTTACCCAAGGTCATACTTCTGATAAATGGTAGAGCTGGAATTGATCCCAAGCATATGACTCCAGAGCTGCCATTGAAATGATTTCATGATACACGTTTACAAACACTGTATGTAAGGCATATCATATGGTACATATGGAATAGACACATAGACAAGATTTCTAATTTGCATATGTCAAGAAGATAGTGATGAGTCATGTATATGCGGTCTAAACAGAAATGAGTTAATCTGAAGGCATGCAGATGATACAATTTGTGTGTGTGAAATGCATAGGATAGTGCTAACATATCTAATAGATATCATATAGATAGCAGATAAATATTTTCCAACACCTGTTCATGGGTGAACATGGATGAACATAAGAGTGTTCCTTAAAATAGGAAATATTATCTGAATTATAAGATAGGTTATGCCCTATACCAATGCACCTCAAGTCAAATCTAATTCCAGGTTAAGCTTAAGGAAAGGAGAAATAAGAAACAGTATTAGTCAAAGAGCTGATCTGTTCATTCATTCTCTCTTTTATCACTCACTATTTCATCATGCCAGAGGATTCAGAGGAATTCAGGATAGGCTATTGGAACAGAAGAGGAGGAGCAATGAACTCTGCTGACAAAGGTTCAGAGAGGCTTCACACAGGACACAGAACTAGAATTTAAAGGGTGTCTGCAGGTTTACCAGGGTGAAGGCTGGGAGAAAAACACAAGCAAAGGAAAGGAAGCAGGTAATGTGGACAGCTGGTGCATTTAGAGCCAGAGTGTAATAAGATGAGATTTGTGTGTTCAAAAACATTTGCTGGAAGAAAATAAAGGACTGACTGAGCTGCTGACAGTGCAGAGGCGGTGAGGGCGCTCTGGAGGTTGCAGTTTAATTCAGATGAGAGGTAAGTTCAGAACATACTTAATGATGAATGGAAAAGGCATTCCTTCAAATGCTTCAACACAGGGAAAAAAGCAAATTTACTTTTCTAGCCTATGCTGAATAATGTTCACTGTGGCTCTTAGGACCATGTGAAGAAAAACACAGACAAAGCAGATTTGGACAAAATGGGAACAACAGTAATTAACTGACCAAAGAGTTTATAAAAGCAAAAAGATTTTGGTAAGAAAAAGACAAAATAAAAATATAAAGGCTATATTTGATTTAAGATACTCTCCTCTGTAAGGATATACAAGAAAACTAATAAGATAGTAAAGGAAATTGGGTGAATGGAGATGGATGGGAGTAAAACCTTTCAACACAGAAGCTTTCCACTGTATTTTTTGAAACATGAATAGATTGCCTATTTGAAGAAAACAAAGTAAATTGGAAAAGAAAATAGAGTAAAGATAATACATCTGTAACTGTGCTATGGTAAGGGAGAGTTATAGTTAATACATTATATGTATTTCTACTCACTGTGGTTTATAATAAGTAAAATCATGAAACTTTCAAATATTTATTATCAAAGTTAGCAATTAATTACCTTGGAACAAGCAAGCCATAGTTTAAGTTACAGACTCAAAACAAATGAAGGAGAATTCACAGCTGGAATATTTCTAACAGAAAAATCAGACAGTAAATATTGCCATGCTGAAGAGCAAAGAGGATGTTAAAGTTTCAGAGCAATAGAGATGGGTTTAGGAGATCAAGATATAAACCCAACCACTATAGAGAAGACATGATTGAAAATTACCAAATGCTATTCCTTAATACAATTTTTAAAAGGAAAAAGAAAAGATAATTATAAAGAAAAATAAAAAACACTCTTGGAGAAGATCAAATCCACTTGATCCAAAGACTACAAACTCTGAAGTTTAAAACAAACCCAGCCTGTTATATTTTATTTCAAAGGATCATGGGATTTTAAAGATTAAAATACATACTGTAAATGTGAGTTTTTCGTGCCCTGTAACAGTTCTACTGTCTGCCTCTTGGCACAGGAAACTTTGGAGGGACCCAGCATCTGTTTCAGGTCACCTGCATTCCCAGAATGAGAAGGACTTCGAGGCATGCCTACTTCAACAAAAGCATCATTACAACCTGCAGAAGGGATAAAGTGAAAAATCCAAGTGTCACCTTACCACCAATGACCACTTGTGATGGAAACAAATCAGAACCCAACTCTAGGAAGACACAGGCATACCAGCTTTCAACTGCAAAGAAGGCAACTTAAATTCAAATTTCAAATCTGCAGAGAGACCTTCATAATTTTTAAAAGATTTTATGGGTGAAAGGGTTATAAGAAAAGAAATAACTCTATTGGAAAAAAATTATGTGTGTACATTTAGTAAATCGATGCTTTCATCTTACATAATTAATTAAGGAAGCTCCAATGTAATGGGAAGTGATTCTTTCTGTGGGATGTGTTTTTCAGTTTATTTTTTCCATGTTCTTTATAATTTCATTCAAGATGTCTTTCTGCATCCTCGAGGCAGAATGAGTCATAACTTTGTTAGCAGAACCAACATAAAATCAGTGCAGAGACTTTCTACAACCCCCTTTTATCCAAGTAACAAACAAGGCTGAAGTTCAGAAGGGAAGATACCTTCTGCAGGATTTGATTGGGGAGATGCCTGCTCAGATCCAGTTGTTTGTCTAGATGGATCACTGTGATTCCCACTCAGTACTTTTTCTCCAAGTGATGAAGTGGATATTGTACCGTATTTTATGTTTGGAGACTAAAAAAAAATAATAGAAAACAACACCTAGATATAATCACAATTATAAAATTCATTGCAGGTGAAAGTTTAAACATACTACCTACCTACGGCTTATCTCTTAGAAATAGCAGAGATCATTGTGGGGAAGAGCACTAGGTGTTATATGGAAACCAACTTGCTAATAAACTATTGATAAAAAATAAGAAAGAAAGTGCATAGATCACACTACTCCAGCAAAGGACCTTACCTGTGCATGTCCATTTAAAGAAACAGAGATTTTTTTGCCTTCTGTCTGCATACTGTTGATATGGACATCAACAGGAGTCAAACCAGGAGGAGGAGATGGAGCTGTGTGCCCATAGGTGGGTACTCCAGACAACAAAATATTGGTTAATGTGGCTTGGGCAGTAGATGGAATCATAAGATGTGGTATAGCAGAAAAACCTAGAACAACATTTTATGAAGACAGATATTAGACTGGAAAAAACTCAGATTCAACAAACATTACTTTATTATTTTCAGTAAAAACAAAACCCCCCTCAGGTTTGTTGCTATAAGTTCAGACGATAATTCAATTTTGATACCTCCTCTGTAAACAGGTTTAACATTACTAAAAATATACAAAAGAATGTTAAAATAGAACAAGCCTTTAGAGAAAATTTAATGTAAGCTCTTCATAGTACTGGTGAGGAAACGAGCTAGATTTAGCATATCCATATGACTACCAAACACATCTGTCTGACTGGAACCTATATTTTTAATTTCCAGGTCAGTGACCTTCTGGAGTCTACCCCACTGCTTCCTGCTCATCATACTCTTTTTCCTGATCTGTCTGTCATGTCTGAAGACTATATTTTGCTTTTATGAAAAACTCACTGCTTTGTCATGCTTCATTTTATTTATTTATTTATTTTTATTTTTTATGTTTATTTATTATTGAGACAGAAACAGAGCATGAGTGGGAGAGGGACAGGGAGATAGGGAGATACAGAATCTGAAGCAGGCTCCAGGCTCTGAGCTGACAGCTTGAACCCACAAACCATGAGATCGTGACCTGAGCCGAAGTCGGATGCTTAGCCGGCTGAGCCACCCAGGCACCCTAGTCATGCTTCATTTTAACTAATTTACACATTGAGAAATTTGTGTTTAGCTTTGAACTATAATTTTTCCCTAAGGAAACAGAAACACTAGTGAATTTTATTTAAAAACTGATACCTAAGAATGCATGCCTTTGATTGTACTTAAATGATACTCACCTGTGGCACTTGAAGTGTTAGCAAGTGGGGGTGCCCACAATGTGGGGCTGGGGGTGCCAGAACTTGGACTTTGCAAAGGACTGACTGAGCTATTAAGAGCATTCAAGAGTGAATTTGGGGTTGTTGATGTGTTTAGAGATAAGGTGGTAGGCCCCAAAAGACCTGTAATAAATGAATGTAAAGTCAATATGCATAAATTCAAGACGTAAAAATACAGATGGCACCAATATTGCCACTTGGAATTCACAGATATAGTCTGATATTTTCCAAATATAAATAACAGGTTACTTTCTTTCAAACATTTACATGAAATACTGCAATGAAACAACTCTTACACGGAACTCAGACTATCCACAAACAGATGCTGATCAGAAAATGGGATACAGTTGTGTGCAAACCAGGGAAGTGGTCAGGATCCCTGAGCACTGCCAGCTGCTCCGCATTCACCTCAACTAGCCAGGACGAACAAAACTCTGTTCAAGTGGAAGCTCATTTTTATGTCTCTATAACTCACTGTTTTTGGTTTCCAAACTTACTCTTTTCAAACCACCTGCAATTAGCAGAGAACAGGGGAATGTTCTCCTGCAGCAGAATAACTTCATTTGACCCATGTGTGGATAGGCTGAGCCACTTGGGATAGTTTTCATTCTTATGTCAAAACACATACACAACCTCTCTGTGCTCCATCTCAACATGTATGAAAACTTTCCTCAGAAACAATTTTTGTTTGTTTCTTACTTATTTTAAGGATTTAATATTTAAGTAATAAAATTTCCTTTTAGGCATTTAAGATATATTTTGAAGTAAAATATGAAATTGTATACAATTTTCCAGAAATATTTAAAGTATTAAGTATTACAGGATAATTACAGACATGCAAACATTTAAAAAACTGAGTAACTGAATCATTGCTCACTTTTTTCTCTCTAGTACAGGAAGAACTCACATGCATGTGTTATTATTACTGTTTTCTCCAGTGGAAGGGACAACTTTGGAAGATCAGAGGCCAAGGGAAAAAGAGTCTGTCTTTACTGTAAATGGTGTCTAGACAGGGCTCCTTGGAATCTTAATTATATTATAACCATAGTATAATTTTAAAAGTGTGAAATAACCATTAGGAAAAAAATTTACAGAATGCTGAGAGTATTTTTTTTTTATGTCTCAGATCAACACTGAATGAGGCAGAATGATTTTCTAGGGTTATTACACCCACTTTTTATATAAGGCTACTGAAAAGTGTGCAAAAAAGTAGTGAACCTAGCATAACTGCAACATGGCAAAGAACTCCATCCTGGAAAATGGGAACCCATAAATGAGGTAGTACATATCATCACAACCATGAAGCGCCTCACCTCACTTTCTCAAAGAACTAAGGCACTGAGGGGATGATGCTCTTTCATCTTTTTTTTTTTCATCTTCTATTCTTCACCTTAGATATAAATACAAGTCCATTTGCACCTCTTGATGGCCGCAGGCTAGATTTCCTCTGTATCTGTATGAGGCAGTTCTGACCTCTGGGAATGGAGGTTCTGCTCGCTTTCACCTCCCCCTCCCCTCCCCCTCATACAGATCTGCAATTTCTTTTTGAAAAGCAAACTGGATAATCTTTACCTCTAGGGATGAATGGCAATATTGCAAATGCAAGAGAGAACAAACACATAAATTATAGTCAGCCTGCTCACTTCACTCTCATTGCATTCTTAAACTAAGAGAACAAACACAGCCACGGAAAATAACAGACCTTGATTATTTATGCCAAAAAAAACCCAAAATGGATTTAGGCTTAGAGCCTAATGAGGGAAAATGCCTTTAAAATGTAGCCCCAAAAGGTAGAAAGAAAGGGAACTGGCTAAGCAACCCCCTAGTGACTGAGAAGCACTATAATAATAAATTTTATACCTAGTCCAGTGAGTCCAAGACCTGCCGAAGCTAAGATGTCCAGGCTGGGACAAGCCAGGCCGGCAGGGCACGATGCTGGGGACGGACTGGTTGCTATGGTAACCCCACTGCTTTCAAGTCCAAGAAGACATTTCCTTGCTTCATACATATTTAAGGCATTTCGCTCAACACTTTTCACAATCACAGACTATGAAAACACATAATGGGAAAGAAAAAGGTGACATGCAAATAGTCAATGTATTGGGGAGGTGGGTGAGAAAAGAATATGGTAATAAGGATTCCATTCAGGGAATCAATGCTCTTTTAAAATCAACTAAAAATTCTAACCACTTATTTCTTATGTTTACTCCTTTTGCTAAAACCATAAAATGTTAGTTATATTCTATTGGCTGTGTCCTGTGTGCCAGGAACTGTGATAGAAACTGCACATACATCTTAATGCCTGCTAGAAACCTTCTGAGTGGGAATTAATATCATATTCCGTGAGAATATGGGACCTACCCACAGTCACAGTGTAGCTGGAGGGGCAGCGAGAGGACTGGACCTCGGGCCATCCACATCTACAGCCTATTCTCTTTATATTCTCTTGTCTTTCTTTACATTAAAGCTTTCTCCCCTTTATCTCATTTTTACAAAACAAATCAAACTAGTCACTATATATAGACTGCATATTAAGTCACACTAAGTACATTTGACATTTGTAGTCTATTAGTTAACTAATAGACTTTAGGTACCACTATTCCTCACTGATGACATATCTATGGCAAAGCTTATGGTAAAATAAATTTCTAAACAATATATTTTTTTCTCCATGGACTCATATAGAAAATTGGAAGTATGAACTCAAGAGGGAAAGCCTCCAATGAGCAATAAAGAAAACTGCTTGAGAAAGCAGTTAATGCAGTAGTCAGCATTGAGGCCAGCTAGGCAGAATTAAATGGCCCTGGGATGCCACAAGGCTTTAAAATTCTCACAATCTATTTTCTCCTGACCTGTGCTCATTTCTTACTAAACTCCAGGAGTTACTCTTGTGCTTGACCCTGTCTATATGCATAAACTCTCTTCTGTCTTTGTCTTTCAGTCCTGGTATCTACAGTGACTCCAATCAACTCAAATTAGTCAAGCATGAAGCTTCAAGATATATAAAATGTATTTCCTGTTCTCTAACTTTAAACTTGTTACATTAAATTCATTTAGAATCAATCCTATATTTTCCTTTAAAGTTTCCTTTTGAAGAAGGCATGATTCTTTTTCTTAAGTCAGACACTGAACACCATGCTATTTACATATATACAAAATTGTCCACAGTATATACTAAACATACACCATGATACACATAACAAGATTAACAGAAATTAAAGATCAGAAAGCACAACTGTTTGATGTTTTACCTACTAGAATAAAAATATACATAAATGCTATCATTAGTACATGTTAAAAGAAGCAACTTGCTTCTTTTATTTCACGTCATTCTTGTCTTCTGACATCTGGCACAAAGGTCCCTTTAACTAGGCGTAAATACTGAGGGTGGAGGATATTAGTATTTTCAGTGTGATCTGACAGTCGCAACTGTTCCTCAAAGTGGCTGTGCCAATTTTAACAACATTAATGTAGGAACATTCCTCTTACCTCACATTCTCACAAGCATTCAATATCATCAGGTTTATTGCATTAAAATTTGACTACACATGTAATTATTGAAATTCTGCAACATCTTAGAGGAGAAGTTCCAAGAAGACTGAACTAGGAATACTTCATTATTTACTTTTGATCATCATTATTACTTTATTTTCTTAAAGAGAATGGACATCTATTCTTTAAATCTCCAGGGCCAGCAGAATGGCTCAAAGAGTATATAAACTAAATATTTTTGAATTGCACTGGGTATGTACACACACACATGCACACTTAATACAATGTTTGGCCTTATCAACTCTCTGATAACTGAACAAAGCTGAAAGTTACCATACCACAAATTAATAAAAACATATTTTCTCTTTTGTTCTCATATATTTGTAAAAAATTATGGCCATTAAGAATGGACTCCAAAACCAACACATATTTAAAGAAAATGATGATCAATAATGAATATCATAAATTTACATATTTAAATAACTAAGTACAATATATAATGGTATATGTATTATAGAATATTTAATTCCATATATATGCAAATACACATTTATATGAAAATAAAGCTAGCTAGAATGTGGTTCTCCGGGTCTAGACTCTGAACCAACCTTGCTTGGTTGTTTTGGCTTTGGTTTAATACTGATGAAGACATCGAGCTGTTCCATCAGCTGAGCAATGAACTGTGGATCAACTTCAATTTCTTCCTTCATATCAAACATCAACACAAGAGGAAGACAACCCTATGAAATGTCAAAATAGAGAGTGTAGAAGGTAAAAATATTACTCATTTAAACATCTGATAATTGAATGTGCCTACAAATAATGTAGGGCTATGAGCTTAAAGAATAAACCCAAGTATTATAGCTAAATTACATACTTGAGAAAACTGGTGTGGAAATAATGCTGAGGACACAGATTATTTTTAAAAGACAAAATTATAATCTCTGAAGTTTTCTGTTATTGATCCTGAATTTTTTACTCACTTTCCACCTTGGAAAATTCCTCTATTCTCTGACTTCAGTTTTTGTTACAGATGCCAGAAACTAGATTTTCATCCACATCAGGGATACAAATCTTGTGCTTTTGCCCAAAGACTTATAATAGTTGATTTTTATTATCTTCTGAATGAAATCTAAACATGTATCAGTATTTACAGATGTCCAGATTTTGGCCCTTTGCTTGTGTAATCGTAGGTCTGTATGTCTACACATCTGCCCCTTCCTCCTGGTTAGATCAGCCTCTTGACTACTATTCAAATAGATACGGTCCTTTGTCTCAACTCACCAAAAGGCTTCTTTACCAACCAAAGTCCTACCTCTCTTCTGCTGCAGCTCCAACCTTATCTCCTTCCTGAGGTAAACTGTCACTACTGTTCCTTCTTTTAGCCTTCTCACTTTTTAGCACTGCACAGGTTAGCACTTATTTCTTACTCTGAGGCTTTCTTCCTGGCTCCAAATCTACTACGCATAGGAACCACATCCCAAACTTTTACTGATTCACAGGATGCTCAGTACCAGCCCGCCCAGCACTAGCTGGGTTCTATACATAAGTATCAGGAAAAATAACAGCCAAATACACTGGAATTAAAGTGAAATTACTGTGTTTCATTTTCCTTGTGGATAAAAGTGATTTTTCTATTTAAAATATAGGTTAAAAGCCTTTTAATATATTCCTCATTTCTTCCAAAATTGTACAATAATATACCTCATTGTACACTTATATTTTGGGCAGGTCCAGTGAAAAGATGAATATTAACTCCTAAATGCACAAAATGCCTGAAACTTTTCACTTAAAATAATACCTAAAGAACTTAAAAATCATAAAAAAAAGAAAATTATGAAAGTAGCCATAATAATCTTTGGATACAAATATGCTACCTAACTAGTGATGTATTAAAAGTAGCCTGGGAGATTTGTTTGAGAGGAGGGGCAAGATGGCGGAGAAGTAGGGAGCACTGAGATTTTTGCCTGCCTGCATCTATCAAACTGAGAAGGACTTAAACCACAATACTCTGATCTGCAAGAGTGGAAGGGAAACACCGAGAGTCCAGAAAGAAGACAAACTCAAAGGTGCCTGAGTGAGTGTTAACTGGGGAAATAAAAAACGGGCCAGGCCCCAGGGGTGCAGAGGGGAGGGAGCCCCACCCCAACACAGAGCTGGGAGAGTGGAGGAGAGCACATGGAACCCCAGAGAGACAAGGGGAAGAGAAAGAGAGACTGAAAAACGCTGATAGAACTGTCTCCAGAGAAGAGAAAAAAAACTTGGCCCAGGATGGAGAGGGATAATATCATCCCATATATAACCACTGGGTGTGGGGAGAGAAATCCGTCCCATTTAGCTGGTGCATTCTCGCTTGGGCTCTGCAAGGCTGATGCCGATTCCGGGCGGTGCCAGGAGAAACAGCTCCCTGACTCTCCCTACACAATTCTGGCTAAGAAGCCAGCCACCTATGGGAGAATATCTCATCTCTGGCGGTATCATTAAAATGCATGGACTAGGATTTGGAAAAAAGGCAAGGCATTGAAAATACTATGTGGCTCCCTGCGGCACAGGGAGATTGGACTCAAAAGAGTGGCTTGCAGACCTTGGTTCAAGAAGGCCTTGGGACGTCAACATTCTCCCCGCAAACACCAATGCAGGCCCTCAGAGAGCAGCCCTGGAGACCTACCTACACCAAACCACACCCATCCCTGCAAGAGAGCTGCCTTTTTTTCTCTTGCCATCCAGATATATTTTTCCTTATCTCATTCTCCTATCGGCTGGTTATATGCTTTTAGATTGTCCATTGTCTATTGTTTCAGTCCCACCTTGTTTTCTTTTCTCTTCTTCACTTTTTTTCTTTCTCTTCCCCTTTTGGTTTGCTTCTTTGTTTGATTTGTATATGCATTTGTATGCTTTTGTTCCCTGTGTGTTTGTCCACCTGTTTTCCTTTTCAGGGCTATCCCAAGAAACAAGCCAAAGTACACATGGGGGAGAGTCCCAAATATCACTGAATAGGGAAATAAAATAACCAAAGTCACAACAAGAGAAACCGAGAGACACCATTAAAAGAACACTTCATGAAACGACAGGCCCTCGACAGTCAATGAGACTCCTTTAATAGAGCAATTTAACAGTTGCACATTGTAAAATGAGCTTTTAAAACTGACAAGAAACAAAAAGCTAGACAAAATGACAAAATGAGAGAACTCTCCTTGAAAGAAATTCCAGGAAGAAGTCACAGCCACAGAACTGCTCAAGACAGACATAAGCAATCTAACTGAACAAGAATTTAGAATAATTACCATAAAATTAATCGCTGGGCTTGAAAACACATCTGAGAAGCTATTGATACAAAGACTAGGGACTTTTAAAATAGCTGTGACAAGTTACAAAAGGCTATAAATGCAATGCATAATAAAATAGTGGTGGCCCCTGCACAGATTGAAGAGGCAGAGAGGAGAATAGGTGAATTAAAAGACACATTTATAGCAAAAGAGGAAGCCAAGAAAAAGAGATCCAGGAGCAGGAAAGGAGAATTTGAGACCTGAGTGATACAATCAAATGGAACAATATCCATATCACAGGAATTAATGAGGAAGAAGAATGAGAAAAATGTCTTCAGGGGTGCTTGGTCAAATTACAGCTGATAACTTCCCCAATTTGGAGAAGGAAATAGACATTGAAATCCAAGAGATGCAGAAAACTCCCCTCAGACGTAACATGAATCAACCTTTGACATGACATATCATAGTGAAACTGGCAAAATATAAAGATAAAGAGAGAATTCTGAAAGCAGCTAGGGATAAAAGGGCCCTCACATACAAAGGGAAACCTATCAGAGTGGTTACAGACCTATCTAATGAAACTTGGCAGACCTAGAAGGAATGGCAAGAAATCTTCAACGTGATGAACAGACAAATTTGCAGCCAAGAAACCTTTATCCAGCAGGCCTGTCATTCAAAATAGAAGGTGAAATAAAGGTGTTCCCAGATAAATAAAAATTGAGAGAATTCATCACCACCAAACCAGTTCTACAAGAAATCCTAAGAGGGACTCTATGAGGGAAATGTTACAAGAAATACAAGGTACCAGAGACACCACTACAAACATGAACTCTATGGAGAACACAATGAATCTAAACCCACATTTTTCAATAGAAACACTGAATGTAAATGGACTGAATGCTCCAATCAAACGACACAGGGTAGCAGAATGGATAAAAAAAAAATCCATCTATTTGCTGTCTACAAGAGACTCATTTTAGTCCTTCAGATTGAAAGGAAGGGGATGATAAAAAGGAAGCAAGATGGAGGAGAAGTAGGGAGCCTTGTAAACTTCATCCGCCCACATCTATCAAACTGAGAAGAACATTACTTTTATCTGCAAGAGTGGGAGTAGAAATTACAGAATCCAGAAAGAAGACAACCTCAAAGATGCCTGAGTGAGTGAGTGAGAACTGGGGAGATTGGAAAACGGGACAGCCTGAGACATGCAGGGGAGGTGGGAGCCCCAGGCCAACACAGGGAAAGTGCGCTGGGCATCGGAGAGACAAAGGGAAGAGAAAGAGAAACTGAACACACTCGTAGTACTGTCTTTAGAGAAGAGATAAAGAATGCAAGCCGGGAAAGGGAGAAAAACTCTCACCGCATATATAACCACTGGGTATGGGGAGATAAAACCGTCCCATATAGCTGGCAAATTCCTCCTTGGGCTCGGAGGCATTGGCAGGGACCCAGGACGGCACAGGAAAATAACAGCCCCTTCCCCCTCCACAATCCTGGCTGGGAGACAAGTGGTGACCCACTGGAGCACACCTCGCCTCTGGCAGTGGCAACACGAATCCCAGGAGGCACCAGGATAAACAGCCCCCACCCCTACCTGATCCCAGCAGAGATGTGGCGGCAGCCCACAGGAGTGCACCTCTGCTCTGGCAGCAGTAGCACAAATCCCAGCTGGTGCCAAGAGCTACAGCTCCCTCCCACTACGGGATCCAGGTTAAGAAGCCAGCCACCAAAGAGAGCACATCTCATCTGTGGTAGCATTAAAGTGCATGGACTAGGATTTTGAAGCAAGGCAGGTCTGGAAAATACAGCTTGGCTCACCCGTGACACAAGGAGATTGTATTCATAAGAGTGACTTGCTGCACTTACTTCTACCAGAGCTTGGGGTGCCAGCATTGTTCTCTCCACAACCACCAAGGCAGGGACTCGGAGAGCAGCCCTCTAGACCTAACTACACCAAACCACGCCTATCCGCAAGGGAGAACTGCTGCTATTTTGTATTTAATTTTTATTATTTTTTTACTCTTTATTAAATTTTTAAATTTTTTGAATTTTTACTCTTTATTTTCCTTTTTCCCTTCTCCCTCTTTTTTTTTTCTCTTGCCATCCAGATATATTTTCCCTTATCTCACCTGTATCTCTCCCCTTAGATGGTTACATGCTTTTAGACTGTCCATTGTCCTTTGTTGTCTCTGCCCCCTTTTATTTTTTTTCTTCTCTTTCCACTCCTTTTTTTTTCCTTTCCTCTTTTAATTTGTTTGTTTGTTTGATTTGTCTGTGTGTTTGTGTGCTTTTGTTCCCTGTGTGTTTGTCAGTCTGTTTTCCTTTTGAGGGCTACTGCAAAAAACAAGCCAAAGTATGCATGATGAAGAGTCCCAAAGACCGCGGAGTAAGGAAATAAAATAATCAAAGGCACAACAAGAGAAACTGAGAATCACCATTAAAAGAAAACTTCATGAAATGATATGGCTTGGACAGTCAATAAGCCACCTTTAACAGAGCAATATTAATAGGTGCACAGAGTACAACGTGCTTTTAAAACCAACAAGAGACAGTAAGCTAGTCAAAATGACAAAATGAAAGAATTCTCCTCAAAAGAAACTACAGGAAGAAGTCACAGCCACAGAACTGCTCAAAACAGATCTAAGCAATGTAACTGAACAAGAATTTAGAACAATTGTCATAAAACTAATCACTGACCTTGAAAAAAGCATGAGAGAAGCTACTGATACAATGAGTAGAAACTTTCAAAATAGTTGTGACAAGTTTAAAAAGGCTATAAAGGAGGTGAATAATAAAATGGAAGCAGCCACCTCATGGACTGAAGAGGCAGAGAGAAAAATACATGAATAAGAAGACATAGTTATAGCAAAAGAGGAAGCCGAGAGAGAGAGAGAGAGAGAGAGAGAGAGAGAGAGAGAGAGAGAGAGAGAGAGAGACAGAGAGACAGAGAGACAGAGACACTGATCCAGGAGCAGGAAAGGAGAATTCGAGACCTGAGTGATACAATCAAATGGAACAATGTCAATATCATGGGAATTCCTGAAGACGAATGAGAAAAAGGTCCTTAAGGGGTGCTTGGTCAAATTATAGCTGAGAATTTCCCGAATCTGGGGAAAGAAATAGACATTTAAATTCAAGAGGCACAAAGACCCCCTTAAGACGTAACTTGAATCAACCTTTAGCAAGACATATCAGAGTGAAACTGGCAAAGAATAAAGATAAAGAGAGAATTCTGAAAGCAGCTAGGGATAGGGCCCTAATACAAAGGGAAACCTATCACAGTGGTTACAGACCTATCTAATGAAACTTGGCAGGCGTGGAAGGAATGGCAGGAAATCTTCAATGTGATGAACAGAAAAAACATGCAGCCAAGAAACCTTTATCCAGCAAGGTGTACCCAAATAAACAAAAATTGAGAGAATTCATCACCACCAAATCAGTCCTACAAGAAATCCTAAGAGGGACTCTACGAGGGAAGTGTTACAAGGAATACAAGGTACCAGAGACACCACTACAAACATGAACTCTATGGAGAACACAATGAATCTAAACCCACATTTTTCAATAATAACACTGAATGTAAATGGACTGAATGCTCCAATTAAATGACACAGGGTAGCAGAATGGATAAAAAAAATAAAATCCATCTACTTGCTGTCTACAAGAGACTCATTTTACACATGAAGACACCTTCAGTTTGAAAGTAAAGGATGGAGAAATATGTATCATGTGACTGGAAGTCAAAATAAAGCCAGAGTAGCCATACTTATATCAGAAAAACTGGACTTTAAAGTAAAGGCAGTAACAAAAGATGAAGAAGGACACTGTATAATAATTACAGGGTCTCTCCATCAGGAAGAGCTAACAATTATAAATATCTATGTGCCAAATTCGGGAGAGCCAAAATATATAAAACAATTAGTCACAGACAGAAACAATCTTATTGATAAGAATGTGCTAATTGCAGCGGACTTTAATACTCCACTGATAGCAATGGATAGATCAACAAGACAGAAAATCACTAAATAAACAATGGTCCCGAACAACCATTGGAACAGATGGAATTAATAGATATATTTAGAACTCTGCATCCTGAAGATAGAAAATTCCCCTTCTTTTCCAGTGCACATGGCATATTCTCCAAGACAGATCATATACTGGGCATAAAGCAGCCCTCTATAATTATAAACGAATTGAGATTATACCAAGCACACTTTGAGATCTCAGTGCTATGAAACTTGAAATAAATCGCAGGAAAAAGTCTGGAAAACCTCCAAAAATGTGGAGGTTAAAAACCACTCTACTGAAGAATGATTGGGTGAATCTGGCAAGTAGAGAAGAAATTAAAAACTATGTGGAAACAAATGAAAATGAAAACAACAATCTAAACTCTCTGGGACACAGCAAAGGCAGTCCTAACAGGAAAGTATATTGCAATCCAGGTCTACTGTTACTTAACCTTCTAATTTCTGTATAAGTCTAATTACATGAAATAGAAGTTGGTGTTTTGATTTTTTACTTTGCTTTTCTGTTTGGAGTGTCATTGTAACTACTGTATTGTAAATGATGGAAAATAATTGCATATGTTAAAAAAATAAATTGTGTTATATTAAAAAAAAACTGGAAAAAGCACATATTCTAAATCCAACAGTGCCACTAAAGGAACTAGAAGGGGAGGAGCAAGAGCACCCCACACCCAGCAGAAGAAGAGAAATAATAAAGATCAGGGCAGAAATAAACATTATAGAATCCAAAAAAAAAAAAAAAAAAAAAAAAGAAAGAAATCAACCAGTTGAGTAGATCAATGAAAACGAGTTGATTTTTTGAAAAAATAAACAAAATTGATAAACCTCTAGCCAAGCTCTTTAGAAAGAAATGAGAAAACATCCAAATAGACAAAATCATGAATGACAATGAATCTATTACAACCAATCCATTAGAAATACAAGTAATCATTAGAGATGACTATGAAAAACTATATGCCAACAAACTGGACAATCTGGAGGAAATGGACGAATTCTTAAACATACATGTACTACCAAATTTCAAATGAGAAGAGATAGAAAGTATGAACAGACTGATAACTAGTTAAGAAATCGAATCAGTTACCAAAAATCTTCCAATGAATAAGAGCCCAGGGCCAGATGGTTTCACAGGGAAATTCTACCAGACATTCAAAGCAGAGCTAATACCTATTCTTCTTAAACTATTCCAAAAATCAAAAATAGAAGGAAAACTTCCAAACTCATTCTATGAAGCCAGCATCACTTTGATTCCCAAACCAGGCAGAGACCCAGCAAAAAAGAGAACTAAAGACCAATATCCTAAATACTCAACAAGATACTAGCAAATCGAATTCAACATCATATAAAAAGAATTATCCATCATGATCAAGTGGGATTCATTCCTGGGTTACAGGGCTGGTTCAATATTTGCAAGTTCATCAATGTGATACAATACATTTACAAAAGAAAAGATAAAAACCATATGATCCTGTCTATAAATTCAGAAAAAGAATATGAGAAAATACAGCATCCTTTCTTAATCAAAACCCTTGAGAACATCAAGATAGAAGGAACTTACTTAAATATTATAAAAGCAATTTATGCAAAGCCCACAGATAAGATCATCCTCAATGGGGAAAAACAGAGAGCATTCCCGCTGAGATCAAGAACACTACAGGGGTGACCACTCTCACCACTGTTGTTTAACATAGTGCTGGAAGTCCTAGCATCAGCAATCAGGCAACAAAAGGAAATAAAAGGCATCAGAATTGGCAAAGAAGAAGTCAAACTTTCACTTTTCACAGATGACATGATACTCTACATGGAAAACCCAACTGACTCCACCAGAACCCTTCTAGAACTGATCAGTGAATTCAGTAAAGTTGCAGAGAACAAAATCAATGTACAGAAATCAGTTACATTTCTATACACCAATAATGAAGCAACGGAAAGAAAATCAAGAAGGTAATCCCATTCACAATTGCACAAAAAAACATAAAATATCTAGGAACAAACCTAACCCAAGATGTAAAAGACCTGTGCAATGAAAAATATAGAAAACTTATGAATGAAATTGAAAAGACACCATGCTCATGGATTGGAACAATAAACATTGTTAAAATGTCACTACTACCCAAAGCAATACAGGAGAAACCTAACAGAGGACTATGGGGAGGGGAAGGGAGAAAAAAAAGTTAGGGAGAGGGAGGAAGGCAAATCATGAGATACTCTTGAATACTGAGAAGGAACTGAGGGCTGAAGGGGGAGGAGAAAAGGCAAAGGGGAGTGATGGTCATGGAGGAGGGCACTTTTGGGGAAGAGCACTGGGTGTCATATGGAAACCAACTTGATAATAAACTATAGACAAAAAATAAAAAAAATAAAAGTAGCCTGGTAAACTAAGCTTGGCTAAAAAAAAATCATTCACAACAAAATACTTATGTATTATAATGTTTAATGATTATAACAAGTTCTTATTTGTCAGAGGAATGGAATCAACAAAAATTTGTGTTTTCTGAAAGTTTCTCAAAAACAAATTCTGAGAGTTAATAATAGCAAAGATCACACCTGAGCTTGCTGATTCAAACACTACAGGTCATGTTCCTGAACAGAATACAGTGGTGTTTTTAATAAGAATATTTATGAGTCCACATTGTGTCAATCCATTTTGTTACTATATATTAACCTATACACTGTGTTTTTAAATTAATATAGGAAGCACAGATATATAGCAAATTTTAAATTGGAAGCAGTATGAAATTAAATAACTGCTATTTTCTACAATGCATTAAGACTCAAATTTCTGGCTTAAATCCATTTTTTTAAGTTGTATCAGAGATTTTTGAAATATTCAAATGTTTCATGCCACTAAAATTTATATCTTTGGGGTTAAAACATTATTTTTACTTTTCTGTTTAAACAAAATACTTTTTTTGTCAGGTGCAAACATACTACACATCAGATGAAAATAATTACCTTCTCCAAAATGCAGCTCATTATTTCATATTTCACTGTATCCTCTTTTGTGTTTCATTTAAGTTTAAAAAAAACACTTCAAAGAAATTACTCACCATATAATAAAATTAAGCCTGTGAGGTATTACATACATTACTCTTATTTTATTCCCTTTTACCAAGAAACTTCCTTATTTGACAAGCCTTCCAAAATGTTATCATAAATACCAGTAGTATGTTGTTTGCACCAACATATACTGTACCCAAAGAAGTAAATGAAGTAAAATAAAATAAAATAGTAACATTGATTTTAGTAAACCTACCATGAGATATTGCCTTGCAAGACAGACGGACTCAATGGTGCCCTGGAGGTAGACGGTGGATTTCTTTTGTGGATTACTAGGGTCAGGAAAGTGGATCTGAGCACCTGTCCTTTGCATGATATGTTTGATGTTGCTTCCATTTCGACCCATCATAAAGAGATGATGTTGAGCTGCTATATCTAGTTGTGTGCTCACAGGAATAGCTGATGCCAAGCTCCCAGCAAGGTGTTCCAACAGCATGGCAGTTCCTTCCTAGGAGAAAAGGGTGGGAAATAATCCTATAAAATGACTGTCCACATACAAGGAAAGAATCTAGCATACTTCTAATAGTTATGGAAAAATTCAATAAATTCTATAACCCATAATGCAACACAAGGAAAAATTCTAGAAAATGAATTAGTCTAAAATCCATGAAAAGTAAAACTTGCATAATTTGTACACTTAAAATGTTCATAATTATCTCAATTACTTACCTTCACAGCGCTGGTGTTATTCTGAGACCCTCGTACTATCACAGTAGCACCATACATTCGAGAACGCTGTTTAAATGACACTGAAATGTTGTACGTTTGTGATATGTGCTGAATCGAGGGGGAGTTAGGATCGGGAACTGGCTGAAGAATTCCAGCGATTGGTAACTCAAACATCAGCACCAAAGGAAGCAGCTCCTAAATGAAAGTATTAGAGCCCAAAGCAGACAGGTGAATCGCTGCAAGCTTAGAGATGTGCATACCTTGTTCTTTTTTTTTTTTTCTGAGGATGGAATTCTAAAACATAAATTGCTTTTATTACAGATGTAAGGTTGGACTAGGTAAAGCTTCTCAAATGAAGGAGTCTTTGTGAATCCTGAGAGTTTGTGACTTAAACTCTCTTGGCATTCTTCCTTGGGCCTCTTTCTGATTATTTCAAAATCATCAGAGAAACTGAGTCAGGTACAAAATAGAATATCTCTAAGAAACATCTTCAATACATTAAAACAACTTTTGTCACTATTACTTTCCTATTAAACCGATGATTTGGTTATACATTGATACATTAAGATATTTTTATTGCCTTATGATGTAAATATTGCTGACACTGATTTACAGTATTAAAGTAATGAATAGTTACCCTAATTCTAACTCGGGCAGATTCTACTCCTGCTGGTTGTCCTGCTATAGATACCTGCAAAAATAAGAAAATACAGAGTTAGGATTTATTTTGAGTCCACATCTGTTTTTTCCCCCTATCTACACCCTTGCCACTCAAAGTGTTATCCAGGAAAAAAGAGCATTGCCATTATCTGGAAGCTTGTTAAAGATGAAGGGTCTCAGGCACTAAGACATGCTTAATCACAATTTGCATTGTAACAAGCTCCTCAGCTGACTTGTGTCAACTGGTTTATATCAATCTCCAGACTGACCTAAACCTCACAGTCCCATAATGCCATCCTGGCCCCTTTGTTTACTGTATTTTCTATCTTTTGTTTAAACTCTGCATTCTGTGTATCAACTCTGTACAACATATCAAAATACAATGTTACTGCTGCAGTAGGTATGCAAAATATTGCACTACTTCATGCTAGTTGGTAAAAAACAAACAAACAAAAACCAAAAACCAAAAACCACAACTATTGTTTCAACACCACCTCCAGCTCTCTCCTGGGATCCCCTGAACTTTTCCATGATCCATCAACCAAAGAATTAATCTTGGCATGAGAGTAAGGGTGTAGGGCTCCAGGACACTGCTCCTAATGGACCATGCTCTGTGCCATACCAATTGTCAAATGTTTTGCATACTTCCCTTGCTTTCTATCTTCCTTATGTATGTGTCACTGTCACCATTAGTCTTCATAGAGAAAAGACTATCTTACTCATCTTTGAGGTGGACAGTTTCTAATATTGTGATTAGAGAGAAAACTTCCAAATAACACAGATCTGGTTTTCAAGTACTGAAAGTGCTTTGTATGGACAGGTAAGCTTCATTTGTTTTCAAACACAAGAACTAGAAAAAATGTGTATAAACCAGAGAGAAACCCAACTCCATCACTGTGAGGCAGTCAAGCACTTATGCATGGCCTCTTAGAAGGTGAGCTGGTGCACACTGGAGAACCACGTGTGATGCTACCAACAGAATCCCTGCAGTGAACAGGCGCTTGGACCAGGTAAGGCTGCAGGGCCGTTCCTAAGGTAATGCTCTCTGGGCCTTGCCTCAGGGACTTCATTTTATGTTGCCGTCACATTTATGTTGCTCCCCTCTCTTCTACCAACCATTTAGAGATAGTTCATGGCTTACCTATAATTCATCTCTTTAAAAAAGAAGAGCATCTTCAGTCCCCTTGGAAATCGTCATACATTCTTATTTTTTATTTTAGTCTCAGGTGTACAACATCAGTGATTTGACAAGCTTATACACTTCTCTGTTCACCATAGCTACCATCTGTCACCATATACTGCTATTACAATACCACTGGCTTTACTCCCTATGTGTGCCTTTTATTCCCATGACTTATTCATTCCATTACTGGAAGCCTGTACCTCCCAGTCCCCTTCACCCATTTTGCCCAATCCCTTACGCTCTCTCCTCTAGGAACCATCAGTTTGTTCTCTGCATTTATAGGTCAAATTCTGCAGTTTCCTTATTCATTCATTTCTTTAGATTCACATATTAGTAAAATCAATGTGGTATCTCCATGATTATTGTTTTGCTTTTATCTTCCAACAAAGATATGCATGTGGTAAATCAAAGCTTTAATCTGTCCCATAATAGTTCATGTGAAAAGACAAAGCACCTGGTTGCTTTTTTCTGCTTGGTTATTCCTGTTGGAATCTGGAAAGTGGATGTGGCATCCCGTTTCTTCCATCACTTTTTTAATATTGTTGCCACCTTTGCCGATTACATGAGAATGTTCTGTATGTGAAACATCCATCTTCAAGGTGACTCGATTGCTCTATATGAAAACAATGTATTATTTCTTGATGCATGCAAAAGGAAGGAACAACTCCTTAAAACATGTTTTCTCCAAAGGGACAGTACTAAAAAAGAAAGTGACCTGGTGGGAAATCTTACAGATTTATCGGTATTATATTAATCTATAAGTGTATAATATCTATCTATTTCTCTTTGGCAATGAAAAAGAAATTCTCATTTTAAGGCAGATATGTCAGAATAAATAGATACACTCTTCACCAAGATAATTTTTTGGAAACTAGCATTTAAATAAAGTCAGGGAAGTTACAAATAAATTACTCATCTCATTTTTTCCTTTAACAGACATTATTCATGAAACATTTAATTCAAATAACTAAAAACAGATGAAAACAGTTGCAAGACTGAATATATGTATGTGAGTAGGACTGTTGAACTGAGACAGAAAACAATAAAAATAAAACTAAAAGCTAAAAAGGTACTTATAAGCAATGTTTTCACAACCAGTCTATTACTATATGTCAAACTAAAGAGCAGATCTACTATTCTTGCTGGTTGGAAGAAGAGTGAAGAAGGGAAAACAAAGCCTAGATCTTTAGCAGTAACATCACTTACATAAACCAGTAAGATAAGTTATAATAGAGCAAAATGTAAAATTCTAAGACATAATGAGTAATTTTGGTCATATTAGAATCTATGTATTTAATTTTGGGAAACTCAGTATTGTACAATTACAAAGACATGAAATATTTCCTCATTTATAAGACTGATACCAAAATTCTTCAATCCTCAGAAAGTAAAATTAAAAAATCAAAATACAAGTTGTTAAAAATATCAATAGTTTTTCATCTTCTTAATTCTTAGATTTAAAATATATCCATTAAATACTTTGATCTTTAAACTTAATTCTTCCTTTAGTTTAACATTTGAAATGCAGAAAAAAGATACTCATTTTTTGGGAAAAAATTTAGAATATTTAATAATTATAAGGTAAATAATTCCAAAAAATTAAAGAGAAGAAAGGGGGAAAAAGAGGAAGAGATCAGAAACCATTTCAATGAAATACCAGGTGGCAAAACACAGTGGTTAAGAACCCGACAGCCTGGATTTAAATCCCACATCTCCATTTATCAGCTACTAAATTCTGGGAAAATTCCCTAATATCTCGGTGCTGAGTTCGTTATGAGCATTAAACAATTCAGTATCTGTAAAATGCTTAGCAAAGTGCTTGCTATATACTAGATGATTGAGAAATGTTTACTAGAATAAATTCTCACAAGTGAGAGATATTTTTACACATCTAAATTTCCCTATTATCTCTCTATACCTATACATGCAGAAAGAGAAAGAACTTACAAGAGAAATTTTCAGGTTTCATGCCATCACACACAACTATATAGAAGATCATTCTGGCATCATAAAGGCAATATGCTAATTTTTCCAAACTTCATTACTTGCTGCACACTAATCAGGGTCAATGTCGATTTCTAAAGATGGCATATACATACATATATATGTATATCTAATTACTCAATTACCCAACATGACAGAACCAATTCAAATTTTAAACAGAATTTTACATCCATTGTAGAATCACACATGCTTATTTTAAAACCCACCATTACTTTCTCCTGCTTTTTCTTCTCCAAATGTTTCTTTTCATAACAGCATGAAGCAGCCCTTTCAGAGACAAGGTTCTGACATCTGAGTGTCCTTAACATTCACTTACTTTTGTGTCTAAGACAGACATGATCATTTCCTTGGCCTCCTTAACATCTTCTTTCTTTCCACAAACCTTAATATGGGGATCTATAAGAAATAAAAAACAAAGGGCTCATGTGAAAACCCCCAAACTCTTTGTTTTAAAATTGATGTTACAATATAAGAAAATAGATTCCATAAGAAATTCAATATTTGATTCATTCTAGGTATGTTAACACTGCAATTAAAATAGGAATATGGAAAATCCCCAAGTTCTACATTTATCTGGGTGGTATAGTCCTTCTGAAAACTGGCCAAACCATTTAACTGCAAAGTAAGCTTATCATATAATTATTTTTTAAACAAGAATCTATAAATTTAATATGTGACTATATTCTTGCTGTACTCCAAGCCCTTATCTATGGCTTTAGATGCATGAGCTCATTTAATCCATGAGTTCATTTAATCAAAACTCTGCGAGATTATTTCCAGAGGAAACTAAGGCACAGAGCAGGTTAGTAACTTGCTCTAGAAAACCACTCAAGAGGCTCATTCATTATCACCTAATGTCTTCTAACTCTGGATCCAGACTTTAAACCATGTGATAACCTAAGTCAGAAGGTATCTTTATAAGTCAAGGTTAATAGAATAAAACAAAACCTTCATTCAGGAATACTTAATATTTATTCAGAATTAGTGTTAAATGGCTAATATATACTACATGTATTATTTATTACTGCCACAGAATGTCATAAAGGAAAACATTTATTCATTCAGCAAATATTTCTGTACCAGGCACAGCACTATTCTAGGGGTTGGGGAATACATTAGTGAAGAAAAAGACCCTTGTCCACATGCAGCTGACAGTCTTGCACAGCTGAATCAAATAAACAAATTATCTAGTGTCTTAGAACATAACTGTTATGAAAAGGAGAGCGAGACAAAAGCATGAGGAGTACCAGCTGTGAGAAGCGGGTGAGGGCATATGGCCTGATTCAGAAAGTGAGGACTGAGAAAAAGCTTTAAGGAGAGGAGACAGCTGGCCAAGCTAGAATCTCAGACGGCAACTATCACAGCTAAAACTCTCAGGGGAGGATGTGTCTTTTCTCTCTTTTGTCAGGTTGTATCTCTGCCACAATAGGGTGTTCTATTACCTCATGGGTCAGCCTGACAAAGACCAGGACCATTTTGAGGTAAGTCAGAAGTTCCATACCATTAGCCTTATGATAAAGTGATATCATTAAAGTGATAAAGCTGAATAAGCATTTCATCATCACCATCATTAGTGATGCCAAACTTACTGACTGCCTACAATACGCCACCTTCTCCATGGAGTCCATCCTACATTGAACTATACTTCAGATCAGCAACAGGGTCAGGAAATGTTAGCTGAGCATTTTTTTTTTACAATTAACAAGCAGTTCCAACTGAGTCCTTCCAAACCATCAATTCTCTTGGATAAGAAAAGAGAATCACCTGGTGGGAATTTTATCTAAGTACACATACTTCCCTGGTATAATGATTTACCCATCCTCATCCAACAGTCCATTTGAAAACCAATGCCATGATAATCATGTCACATTCACAAGGTAAAAATGAGCAACTGAAGGATGGATGGATGGATGGAAGGAAGGAAGGAAGGAAGGAAGGAAGGAAGGAAGGAAGGAAGGGAGGGAGGGAGGGAGGGAGGGAGGGAGAGATGCATGGATGGGAGAGATGGGAAGGAGGAAGGAAACCTTGTTTTAAGGCTACTGGCTCTTAGACCCAGTACAGAACATTCATAGTTAACAACAGTGCACCACCAAGCTTCAAAGCTCAGGAATGCATCTGACTTCCTGCGGAGACATTCTCGCAACTGTATTTAATTTGAGTCAATGCCCTCTCCCCTCTCCCTAGACAGCCTCCTGGGAGCTGCTCTTGGCTTTAGACTCTTCTCCTTAACCCATTATTTATGCCTTCCTCTGATACTTGCCATGTAACAGGGATACTGTGAAGATGAAAGACCTTACAACTGGTTTAAAATATCAAGTATTATAAGGCAAGGGGCCTAAAAGTAGGGCAAAATGGATGTCCAACAACCTCAAGTCAGTATGGCATTGTGTCTACACTGCTTGCTCCTTAGTGCATCCTAACAGAAACCACTTGTTCTCTATAGATTCTCACCAACTGTAACATACTAATGTAAACAAAGCATTTTCTTCAATTATTTTTATTATATCCATTATAACATATCTAGGCAGTATTTATATTCTAAGCGGTCTACATTCAAAATTTTGATTCCAGCTATCTTTGACTTGTTTTCAATTACTGTAGTCAGACTCTGATGTTATTCTCTACTGAAAATGTTTACTACTGAGGGATTAGAACCAAAACATACCTAATCACACTTAATTGTAGCACTTGCTAAAATATACATTCCTAGTAATTGGCATTTTGTTTGTTTTCCAAGTCATTCTTCAATCAAATATAGGGCACAGCAGATGAAACCACATAAAAATATAAATATAGTGTCTTATGTATCAGCCAAGTATATATAACATAAAATGGTTCCATAGGGAGAAAATATATTTTCTTACAAATAAATTAACTAGTATTGAGTGGTATGCTAATCTGAAAACCTTATATGTTGGATAATCACATTAAAATCCCTATGCATCTCCAAGTGGACAGGGAGCCTCAGATCAAACAAAACAATAAGCAGAATAAAAAGCAAAAGCCTCAATAGAAAAATATTTTATTTCAAAGTGAAAGAGCACCATCTAGTGACCAAAAGTATAAATTGTCAATGGACACAGAGCTACACACACAACACATACATAGTCACCAACATGTAACAACAAATTGTATACAGGTCCCAAATTAGCACTTGTTTGGAAAACGGTTCTTTAAATAATCAAGTCTCATAAGTATAGAGAAAAACGAACATGACAAAATTCTGGCTTAGACTGCTAATGTGCCAATAATAGTGTCATTTCCTCCTTTGCCCTTGCTTAAAAGATGTGAGCTCTGATTCCAGGCTGAACTTAACATGCTTATTTTAAATCCCAAAATCCAGTTCTCCACATTCAATAAATGTTCCATTTCACAGTTTAAACGTATCCTATATGGGACTGAGGTTTTATTCACACCCATTCTGGAAATACTTGATGGATAAAAGTCAAAGGATTAATTATATTAATAAACATAAAAGTAAAGGCCAGCTATAAAGATTGTTGAGAGGTGATACAGTATAGGGAATAAGTGTATAGTTTCCCCTCCCTCAAAATAATTGCTCTGAAGGACAACACCAATTTGGGCATGGTAATTTTAAGATATGTGCTCTAAAAATAACATTTATTGCTTTATAATCAACCTTCAAGCACTCTAAATTCAAGAATTATCTTAATTGATTTTATAACTTTCATGGTGCCAATCAAAGAGTAGATAATCAGTAAAAAGTAAGCGAATAGACTGACGGTGCCCCTCTTATTTGGAAATGGCTATCTACACAGAGGAAGGAGATGGAAATTGTTGGGAAGAGCCTAAACTTCATACCTAAGGTGATCATACCCAGTTTTGACCTCAAATATTCTGATCTCAGTACCTCTCTAAAAATATAGAGAACTGTCAGATGTCCTTCCAGATTTTTGATTTTTAGATTCCAGTCCTATCAATCTGTTCACATTTCTGTAGTGTAACCTTATGGAAGAAAGGAAGACCAGATGGTGATCCAATCTTCAAAAGGTTATATGAAGCTGTACAAACATGGGTATGGAATTGGTGTTTTATATGTGCCTACTGCAAAAGAGGTAAACCTCTGAGCAAAAAGGTTTTTATGACTTCCATGTGGAAATTCATAAGGAGTTGATAAGGCAACAATGTTCTTATAAGATTACATGCTAAAAAACCATATTTTTAGTAAAGATAAGTATTTGAAAGAGTTGTGATGCTACATGAACTTAAGTGCAGTTTAGTAATGGTTTTAAAAGATTATTTCTTGGTACTCTGGTTGTACTCTTTGGTTTCCCATCCTTGGAACCATTCCCATTCCTAGAAACATTAGTGAAATTTTTATGGCCTTTTACTTCTCTCCTCAAGTTTAAACTTCCTTTTCATTTCATTCCTGTTCTGGAGCAATATCTATAGAAAAGACTCATGTCAAATATTTTTATTGTAGTTACTATGCTACAGGGACTAATGGGTTACTGACATATGATGGATTTAAGCCATCACTGTTTCACCAATGATTTGTTTGTAGCTACTTCCCTGTCTCTGTGATTGAGTGCGGTTGTGAAAAGATTCAACACTAAAAATTCAAGGCAATGCTTTCACTTCTCAGCATGTTCTCTTGAAGAGAGAAAACAGCAAAAAATTCCTTGTTTAACTAACCTGACTCCTTCCACCCACAACACCCAAAATATAAGATCATATTAGAGTCATTTGTCTATGAAGAAAAGTTCCATATCATGGCCCGAAATCAAGATGACTTTGGTACATTTTATGCATGTATATCAAACTGTTAAATGGCCTCAAATCCATGAGACCAGTGGACAGAATTTACTTTCTTTTTTTTAAAATGTTTGTTTTTGAGAGGGAGAGACAGAGCATGAGCAGGGGAAAAGCACAGAGAGGGAGACAACAGAATCCAAAGCAGGATCCAGGCTCTGAGCTGTCAGCACACAGCCCAATGTGGGGCCCAAACCCACGAGCCATGAGATCATGACCTGAGCCAAAGTCAGATGTTCAATCGATTATTAAGCCACCCAGGTGACCCAGAATTCTCTTCATTTTTGGCTGGGAGCCCTCTTCACTTTTACTTCAAGTTCTTTCTAAAAAGTCTTAGCCTTTAAAACTCCCTAAAATGGAAGGCATTGGCTGGGGCTGGACCCATCAACACCATCAGGAGTGGTCAGTGTTGACAGGCAGAGAGGTAGCTTTACGTTCCTCCAAAATTCCCCACAACATGGAAATATATCCACAGCTAGAAAGTAGTTCTAAAGTAGTAATGGGCAATTTTTTTCTATAAGTAAGACTGTGTCTGTAGAGTAAGGATTTTATCAAACAGCCAACAGAAACCAACACTCAGAAAAAGCCCTTGACATCCCATGGGGACTGGCTGACTTGAATTACATAAGGAAATGCTGGAAAAGTCAGAAGATATGCAGGATGTAGTAACATTTTTAATGACTGACTCTGCAATAAATTCCTTTTACATTGTGGGGAAAATATGTAGACGCCACAATTATGATAATAAATTCTTAATTCTAGGTAAGTCATAAACAAGATCTGTTACCTTGGAAAAGTCACTGAATCTCGGGAGTAGAGTTTCTTCAAGGAGGGAGTTTAGTCAGAACATCATTATACTTTCACATAAATCTAAATGTCTTCAGTGTAAAGCAGTACTGTAACATTCTTCAATAAAACTAACTTCATAAACAACTTTGTTTTCCAAGTTTTTGGTATTTCATGATAAGCAGCTTACCCAATACATCACAATGTAAATGTTTCCAAGCACCTTAAACTGTAGGCAGTAAACACAAATGTGTGAAATAGTGATCTGCTGTGATCCATGACTGGCTTCAGGGTGGCAGCCTGGGCTTTCCTATTTTTCTGAACACTCTAAGAATGCAGTTAATTCTACATCAATATAGATGAAACTTGGTGTTCGTCCCTCTGAAGTTTCCTGAATAATGTGCTTGTAAGCACCAAATAAATGCAGTGAAAACCCCTATGGACATTAGAGTCTAATTCAAATCCTATCTGAGCCATGTTACAATTCAAAACTAGATACCATCCAATTCATGTGCTACTTTGATCACTTTTCCTTTAAGTTGGCAAATCACTGCTGATCAGCAAAAGTGAATTTGACTCATAGTCATGGAGCCACAGCCCACATTTTTCTGTGAAATAAAAGTTTCCTTCTGAACTCTTGAGAAACAGACTTTTCTTTTTTTTTTTTTTAAATGTCAGGTCAAATAACATGCCATATCACACTTTTAAGTGAAGATATACTTTATCAACAGATAGAGAAAACCTGAAGTGACCATTCAGTCTGACTGGAAATTATTTTAAAGGAATAAAACAGAATGACAGGAAGTCAACACACTTTAAACTAATTTTGAAGCCAGTAATACAGACCCTGGATTCTTTCAAGGAATGCTTTTTGATGACAAGAATTCTCATAAACTGAGTTAGAATAAAAAGGCAAAAAGTATATTTGGAGAGTAGGTAGAAGAAGTGAAGCTTTATATATTTGAGGGAAAATGGTGGCAAGCTCCTATAACATCAGCTATTACAACTGGGATCAAGAAAAAAACAAATCTACCTGTTGTAGGCATTCCCCTAACTATGTTGCTTTAGAATAAGGCATAAAATCATTCTTATTTCTCTTATTTTAAGATAGAAAAAAATCAATCTTCCTACTTTGAGCCTTCCTACTCAATTACAAGAGAAGGGAAATGGGGAGAGAAAATTGCAAAAGCAAATGTATTTCAAAATAAAAACCTAGTTTTCATGAGAAAAATATGTTTCCATTGATATCCACAATCAGTTTACATACGATGATGCCCCAGGAAAACTTCCTATCAAAATTCCATATGGCAAAACAAAACTTAATACTCAACAGAGGAAGTGCATTCTTTTTTTTAATGTTTATTTATTTTTGAGAGAGAAAGACAACATGTGGGGGAGAGGGGTCAGAGAGAGACGGGGAGAGAGAAGATCCCAAGCAGGTTCAGCACTATTAGTGCAGAGCCAGATGTGGGGCTCAAACTCACAAACTGTGAGGTCATGACCTGAGCCAAAATCAAGAGTGGGATGCTTAGCCAACTGAGCCACCAACCAGGCTCTCCAGAGAACCTGTATTCTTGACATGATAGTGACATAAGTAACACGAACAAATCAAAAGACAGAAAGTATGACTAGCTCCTCAAGACGATTCTCAGTTCAACTAGTTGGCAATAACTGGGGATGAGGTGTCATCAACACTGTGGTAATGGCACTTTTAAGCATGTTCTTGCTAAATGAAAGAGTGCCTTCACACGCCAAGATGGAGCCTATGGATCCTTTATCAACTAGGTAGGAAAGGCTTATTAGAGAAAATTCACAGTTAGCTAGAAGATAGACAAGACCGTCTGCTGAAGGAGTGCTAACATCTCCAATATAATCAGCAATAAAAGCATTCAAAGCACACTGACAATTCACTCCACTAATTGTTCTCTGTTGTTTCAAGTTTAGGAGGAAACAAGGTATGAGAGAGGGAAGAAGTAAAGTAGGCAACGCCTATTCTCTGTTTAAGATCCCTATATGCCTTATCAAAGCTTTTATGGAGTTAGAAACAAGTTATATGGACTCAGCAAAAACCTAGAAATAATTTCATAGAAGAACAACAAAATGCAAACAAAGTATAAAGCAGTATCAAGGCATAATAGGTGAAATAATCAAGAACAGATGGATTTAAGAAGTGTGAGAATTAGGAAAGTATAAACTACCTTATCTTATAAACCACTTTATCTTCTGCAGTGTAAACTAAACTCCCAGCATAACTGCAGAGTTGCTGTTCAGGCAGAAAGAGAATAGGAAAAATCCAAAGCACAAGAGGAATCTAGCTCTGGAACATGGAGTGTGAAAAACGAAAGCTAAAAACACAAAGCCTAACTCAATTCGTTTCTGAAGTGTTTTGGCATCTGAGTTTTATATTCCAGAGATAAGGACAAGGATTCTGGGAAGAGGGGGGAAAAGGAAACCAAAGTGCCAGGAGGAAATTTGGAATAGTCTGACTGATTTGTATGTACTAATTCTACAGAAAGTCTGTGCAGTGCTAGGTTACTGCAAGGGAGCTAGAGATGGACAACACTTGTGACAGTGGGAACAATGCCCAAGACACAGACATACAAAAACAATAAGCCAGTCCCTAGGATGAGAAGGAGAGCCCAAACTAAATGCTGGCCCTTCAAAATGGAACAGGAGTCACAGTGGTCAGTCTGAGGAAGGAGGGAAGGTTGAAGTAGGGATGGAGGAGGCATGTGCCAAGATAAAGCCTCCCCAGGGAGATCATACTGAGATAACAGCAAGTTACACAAGAATTTTGAAGAGCCAGAAGTGACTGTCATTCTCTCTCCAAGGAATACTGATATTCACAGTGGACATGGCAGGTCCCTGTGGTATTGCCTGTGGTCTAAACCCAAAGTGCTCTTATCTGTGGCCAGGGAAGACTGTTCTTTTTTACGACAGCTGGGACTATTTGTGAACAATCCTAACACACACCTGCTGGCTGCCATTACCGAAAAGCAACCATGCATTTAAGGGTTCACACACATTAGACAAGCAAAGTCTTGTAAATGAAGACTTGACTACATCATACCACATGCATGAGTTCTCTGTTTTATTTCCAGCCTACTAAGAGAAGACATTAAAAAACCAGAAATTCTGAAGCTATTTGAGGCATAATTAAGAATGTATGTAAGAAACAGCAAAACTCTTAGGAATTCAGTTCCAATACTTTTTTTGTGTTTATTTATTTTTGAGATAGTGCGGGAGGGACAAAGAGAGAAGAAGACAGAATCTGAAGCAGGCTCCAGGCTCCAAGCTAGTCAGTACAGAGCCTGATGTAGGGCTTGAACTCACAGACTGTGAGATCATGGCCTGAGCCAAAGTCAGATGCTTAACCAACTGAGCCACCCAGGGGCCCCAGAAATTCCATTCTAAAAGTAACTTGCCAGCCTGAGACTGGCATATAAACTCTCTACCGTTCTTATCTTTGTTTTAAGATCTAGTGAGAAAGTTCCACAGATTGCACTGAAGAGCAGTTAATTAAGGGTAATTCTAGGTGCTAAAGCCTATTTCCAGCTTATCTGTGGTTATTGGGAAAGTTAATTTTCATGAAAATTAAAATTACCTAATATTAAGTAAACGACCCTTAAATTATTTGGAAAATACCTATCTGCCAATCCTTTACTCCCACTTTCTATAAACAAGCAGAATAGCAGTAAATAGATTTTTTTAATGCAGTCGCACAAACTGAAGACAAGTCATATCCTTGTCTTCAACTGTAACACTATTCTCTGTATTCTCTATATTATTTGTTTCTTCCATACCTTGTTGATCACTGTTATGAGTAAGCTGGAACCAAGGGTCTTAAACTTTCAGACCTAAAAGATTTGTATCTTACAGGGCAAAAAAGATAAGTTAGGTTATCAAATAACTTCAAAATGGTCCTCTATTTTTTTAATAAAAATATCTAAAGTTACCTTGAAGCCTAAACATTTCTAAACCAGGATTTATCAGACATTTATCCAAAGGTAATACTCCTTTGCCCAAACCTACAGCAACCACATTCTACTTTCTCCCTTTATGATCCTGCCTAATCTAAGTAGAATCATACAGTATTTGTGAAATTGATCTTATTAAATAAATTTGTTTCTCACAAAGTGCTCCTATAAATTAAAAACAAACAACAACAACACTAATTGTCCCATAGGAAAATTAGCAAAAGACATGGATAAATAATTCCACAGAAAAATGCTCAATAAAATATATAAACTTGAGTAAAGTTCAACCTTACTAAAAATTTTTTATTTATACAATTGAGGGGAGCTTTAAATTATAAGGCTAACAAAGATATAATTAGGCAAATAACATAATTTTTATAACATATACTTTTGACGGAAATAAAATTGGCACAAAATGCCTGGAGTGTAATGAAGTACTGAATTTTTTTTTTAAGAGAGCGAGTGTGGGAGCTGAGGAGAGGGAGAGAGAGAGAGAGAAAATCTTAAGTAGGGCTCCAAGCTCAGCACAAACTCCAACGTGGGGCACAATGCACAGGCCTGGGATCATGATCTGAGCCCAAATCATGAGTTGGACGCTCAACAAACTGAGCCACCCAGGTGCCCCATACTAGAAATACTAATGAAGAATCACAGTACCATAACTATTTTAGGGATACATATATATTGAGCAGAATAAAAAGGAAAACAACCAGTAGTGATTACTTCTAAGTAATAATTTCTCAGGTCATTTTTATTTTATTTTATACACGAATACAAAAATTTTTTTTCCTTCTTCTTTTGTATTTCCTACCACAAAAAAAGGTATACATTCGTAATGTGGGGGGGAAAACATCATACCTTAAAAGATTATCTGTATCAGTAAAGTCCTGAAATCAAATCACATTCTTATACTTTAAGTAAAAAGTCCTTGTTTTCTAAGCACATTTTTAAAGAATTCCCTTACAAAATTTAGACCTTTAAATTTTTAATGACTCCAGCAGCAAGATGGCAGAGAAGTAAGGAGCCCCATTACCTCAGTCCACCTGCAATTATCACATTGAGAAGAATTAAAAAGCCACAGCTTTCTGATCTCCAAGAACGGAGGTGTGCGGACAGACCCCTTATTGACAGCAGTCTCATGGATGCCTGAAGCTATCTCAAGACACAACCAAAGCATACATCCTGGAAAGTCCCAAATATCACTAAGTAGGGAAATATATTAATCAGAGGCATAACAAGAGAAATGAGAGACACCATCAAAAGAACATCTCCTGAAACAACAGACCCTATACACTCAAAGAGCCTTCTTCTATAGAGGAATACTAATAAATGCACAGTGCAGAACGAGCTTTTACAACAGACAGGAGACAGAAAGCTAGCCAAAACGACGAAACAAAAGAACTCTCCTCCAAAGAACCTTCAGGAAGAAATCACAGCTACAGAACTGCTCAAAACAGACACCAGCAACATAACTCAACAAGAATTTAGAATGATTGTCATAAAATTAATCACTGGGTTTGAAAAAAGCATAGAAGCCATCAGAGGAGATATTGATACAAAGACTAGGAAGCTTCAAAATAGCTGGGATAAGTTAAAAAAAAAAGGCTATAAATGAGATGAATAATAAAATGGAGGCTGCCACTGCACGGATTGAAGAAGCAGAGAGGAGATTAGGTGAATTAGAAGACACAGTTATAGCAAAAGAGGAGGCCAAGGAAAAGAGAGAAAATGATTCAGGAGCATCAAAGGAGAACCAGAGACCTGAGTGATTCAATCAAATGGAACAATGTCTGTATCATAGGAGTTCCGGAAGAGGAAGACAAAGACAGAGTGCCTGAAGGGGTGCTGGACCAAATTATACACAAAAATTTCCCTAATCTGGGGAAAGAGAAAGACACTGAAATTCAAGAGACATACTGAACTCCTCTAAGATGTAACGTAAACTGACCTTCAGCACGACATATCATAGTGAAACTGCCAAAATATAAAGAGAATCTTCTGAAAGCAGCTAGGGAGAAAAGGGCCCTAACATACAAAGGAAAACCTATCAGAGTGGTTACAGACCTATCTACTGAAACTTGGCAGGCCAGAAAGGAATGGCAGGAAATCTTCAATGTGATGAACAGGAAGAATATGCAATCAGGAATTCTTTATCTAGCAAACCTGTCATTCAAAATAGAAGGAGAAATAAGGTTTTCCCAAATAAACAAAAGTTGAGAGAATTCATCACGACCAAACCAGCCCTACAAGAAATCTTAAGAAGGACTCTATGAGGAAAATGTAGCAAGGAATAAAGGTACCAGAGACATCACTACAAACATGCACTCTACAGGGAACACAATCAATCTAAACCCACATTTTTCAATAGTAACACTGAATGTCAATGGACTGAATGCTCTAGTCAAACGACACAGGGTAGTAGAATGGACGAAAACCAAAACCCATCTATTTGCTGTCTACAAGAGACTCACCTTAGACCTGAAGACACCTTCAGAATGAAAGTAAGGGGATGGAGAAATATCTACCATGTGACTAGACACCAAAAGAAAGCTGGAGTAGCCATACTTATATCGGACAAACTGGACTTTAAAATAAAGGCAGTAAAAAAAGATGAAGAAGGACATTACATAATAATTACAGGGTCTCTACATCAAGAAGAGCTAATAATTATAAACATTTATGTGCCGAATTCAGGAGCTCCCAAATACATAAAACAGTTAATCACAAACAGAAGCAATCTTATTGATAAGAATGTGCTAATTGCAGGGGACTTTAATACCCCACTTACAACAATGGATAGGTCAACCAGACAAAAAATCACTAAAGAAACAATGGACCGGAATGGTACAATGGAGCAGATGGAATTGATAGATATATTTAGAACTCTGCATCCTGAAGCTAGTGTTGGGGCCCAGTAGGCCAAAAAACCTCCTGCAGAGCCACCATTGATGGCACTGCCTCTGGGCCACAGGAAAAGTGACCGTTGATGGCTAGGCCTCCCGGGCACAGGAGAATATATATAAGTGACCATTGATGGCTATCCCTCTGGGGTGCAGGAGAACTATTTGGGAAGTTGTGGAACAAGTCGAAAGACTGTGAAACAACATTTGGCCTCCTGGGCTGCACATGTGGCTTCTGTTTAACCTATGATTTTCTCATTCCTTTGCAAAAGCAAAAAGGCATATACTTTTAAGTTTTGAATCAACTTGGGTCAGTGAGTGACACCAGCTTTCCCTTACATTGTTTTTGTTCCCAGCTCATTGCCTGCTGTTGGGGCAAACACAATCCTCTAAAATTAACCTTTTGGATAATAAGCATCTTGCCCAGACATAACTGCTAAAGGACCTTGAAGAAAAGAAGATTCTTTGAGAGACAGACTCCCTCATTCCTGTTTTTTTTTTACTTCTGTTTTCACGACTGTTCTTTCTTTTGTGATAAAAAAATGATCCTTCCCAGAGCATATTTTACTCTCTCAAGGACCATAAACTATGTAATCATTAAAGAAAAAAAATGTGTAATCCCCTATGGCATAAAAGACACTGACTTTCTTAGTAAAGTGTGGCTTTACCACCATTCATGTTGTCTGTCTTCTTTCTTTCCTATAGATAGTTCGCTGACACCAACCACCTACCCAGGGACCGTTCGACTGGGGGTGCGTGGGCTGGTCCCGTCCTCCGGAAGCTAGGGAATTCACTTTCTTCTCAAGTGCACATGGCATATTCTCCAAGACTGATCACATACTGGGGCATAAAGCAGCCCTCCATAAATACAAACGAATTGAGATCATACCATGCACACTTACAGATCACAATGCTATGAAACTTGAAATTAACCACAGGAAGAAGTCTGGAAAACCTCCAAAAATGTGGAGGTTAAAAACTACCCTACTAAAGAATGATTGGGTGAACCAGGCAATTAGAGAGGAAATTAAAACATATATGGAAACAAATGAAAATGAGAATACAACAATTCAAACTCTCTGGGACGCAGCAAGGCAGCCTTAAGAGGAAAGTTCATTGCAATCCAGGCCTATTTCAACAAACTAGAAAAAGCACAAACTCAAAACCTAACAGAGCACCTAAGGAAACTAAAAAGGGAGCAGCAAGAACACCCCAAACCCAGCTAAAGAAAAGATATAATAAAGATCAGAGCAGTATTAAACAAGATAGAATCCACAAAAACAATTGAACAGATCAATGAAACCAACCTCTAGCTAGGCTCCTCAGAAAGAAAAGAGAGAACATGCAAAGAGACAAAATTATGAAGGAAAATGGATCTATTACAACTAATCCCTCAGAAATACAAGCAATCATCAGAGATTACTATGAAAAATTCTATGCCAACAAACTGGACAATCTAGAAGAAATGAACAAATTCCTAAACACATATGCACTACCAAAATTCAAATGGGAAGAGAGAGAAAATCTGAACAGACCCATAACCAGTGAAGAAATCGAATCAGTTATCTAAAATCTCCCAAAGAATAAAAGCCCAGGGCCGGATGATTCCCAGGAGTATTCTGCCAGACGTTTATAGCAGAGTTAACACCGATCCTTCTCAAGCTATTCCAAAAAATAGAAATGGAAGTAAGACTCCTGGATGAATTCTACGAAGCACATATCACTTTGATTCCTAAGCCAGCCAGAGACCCAACAAAAAAAGAGAACTACAGGCCAATATCCTTAATGAATATAGATGCAAAAATACTCAACAAGATACTAGCAAACCGAAATCAACAGCATATAAACAGTATTATCCATTATGATCAAGTGGGATTTATTCTTAGGTTAAAAGGCTGGTTCAATATGTGCAAACCCATCAATGTGATACATTACATTAACAAAAGAAAAAAACTGATATGATCCTTTTGATAGATGCAGAAAAAGCATTTGACAAAATACAACATCTCTTCTTAATAAAAACCCTCGAGAAAGTCGGCATAGAAGGAACTTACTTAAACATTATAAAAGCCATTTACGGAAAGCCCACAGCTAATATCATCCTCAGTGGAGAAAAACTGAGAGCGTTCCCCCTGAAATCAGGGACACGACAGGGATGTCCACACTCACCACTGTTGTTTAACATAGTGCTGGAAGTCCTAGCATCAGCAATCAGACAACAAAAGAAAATAAAAGGCATCAGAATTGGCAAAGAAGAAATCAAACTTTCACTTTTCGCCGATGACATGATACTCTACATGAAAAACCCAATCGACTCCACCAGAAGCCTTCTAGAACTGATCAATGAATTCAGTAAAGTTGCAGGGTACAAAATCAATGTACAGAAATCAGTTGCATTCTTATACACCAATAATGAAGCAACGGAAAGAGAAATCAAGAAACAGATCCCATTCACAATTGAACGAAAAACCATAAAATACCGAGGAATAAACCTAACCAAAGATGTAAAAGACCTGTATGCTGAAAACTATATAAGACTTATGAAGGAAATTGAAGATGACACACAAAAAAAGGAAAAACATTCTGTGCTAATGGACCGGAAGAATAAACATTGTGAAAACGTCATTATTACCCAAAGCAATTTACACATTCAATGCAATCCTCATCAAAGTTGCACCAGCATTCTTCTCAAAGCTAGAACAAACTATCTTAAAATTTGTATGGAACGACAAAAAAACCCAAATAGCCAAAGTAATATTGAAGAAGAAAACCAAAATGGGAGGCATCACAATCCCAAACTTTAGCCTCTACTACAAAGGTGTCTTCATCAAGACAGTATGGTATTGGCACAGAAACAGACATATGGACCAATGGAATAGAATAGAGAACCCAGAACTGGACCCAAAGTATAGGCCAATTAATCTTTGACAAAGCAGGAAAGAGTATCCAATGGAAAAAAGACAGCCTCTTCAACAGGTGGTATTGGGAGAGCTGGACACCAACATGTAGTAAAATGAAATTAGACCACTTTCTGACACCATTCATAAAAATAAACTCAAAATGGATAAAGGATCTGAATGTGAGACAGGAAACCATAAAAACCCTAGAGGAGAAAGCAGGAAATGGCTTCCTAGACCTCAATGGCAGCAATCTCCTCCTCGATACATCCCCAGAGGCAAGGGAATCAAGAACAAAAATGAACTACTGGGACCTCATCCAGATAAAAAGCTTCTGCAATGCAAAGGAAACAATCCAAAAGACTAACAGGCAACAGAATGAATGGGAAAAGATAGTGGCAAATGACATATCAGATAAAGGGCTAGTATCCAAAATATACAAGTAGCTCACTAATCTCCATACATAAAAAATGAATGATCCAGTGAAGAAATGGGCAGAAGACCTGAATAGACACTTCTCCAAAGAGGACATCCAGATGGCCAACAGGCACATGAAACAATGCTCAGCATCACTCATCATCAGGGAAATACAAATCCAAACTACACTGAGATACCACCTCACACCAGTCAGAGTGGCTAAAATGAACAAATCAAGAGACTATAGATGCTGGCGAGGCTGTGGAGAAATGGGCACCCTCCTACACTGTTGGTGGGAATGTAAACTGGTACAGCCGCTCTGGAAAACAGTGTGGAGGGTCCCAAAAAAACTATCTATAGACACCCCTATGACCCAGCAATAGCACTACTAGGGATATACCCAAAGGATCCAGAAGTGCTAATGCATAGGAGCACATGTACCCCAATGTTCATAGCGGCACTTTCTACAATAGCCAAATCATGGAAAGAGCCTAAATGTCCATCACCTGATGAATGGATCAAGAAAATGTGGTATACACACACCCACCCACCCCCCCCCACACACACAATGGAGTATTACATGGCAATGAGAAAGAATGAAATATGGCCATTTGTAGCAAAGTGACTGGACCTAGAGGGTGTCATGTTAAGTGAAATAAGTCAGGCAGAGAAGGACAGATACCATATGTTTGCACTCATAGGTCTAACAGAGGACCATAGGGAGGGGAAGGGGGAATGAGAGCTGGGGAGAGTGAGGGACACAAATCATGAGAGACTATTGAATACTGAAAACAAACTGTGGACTGAAGGGGGAGGGGAAGGGAGGGGAGGGGGTGACTGTCTTGTTGGGGGGCACTTGTGGGGAGAAGCACTGGGTGTTATATGGAGACCAATTTGACAATAACTATTATAAAAAAATAAAATGTTAATGATAATGGCAAGTTTTTTTTCAGTTTGAAAATTTCCTTCTTTGTCATCTAGAATTCTGTGACAGACTTTTTGCCATGCAGCTTCTGAACTTCACCTCTTTTTTTTTTGTTGGGCCATTACCCTTAATATTTTATCAATGTACTTTGGCTCTGAACACAGACTTCCCCAATGAAAATGGAGTAGGAATATATAATGATGGGGTTAACAGCAGTTGAAAGACATGGTTGGAACAGAGTTCAAATACTTGGTGAAGTCCATATGTTTACGGCCACCACTAACTACACATGGAATTCTTTTAAACATTTATGGCCACATCTCTTTCTTTCTTCAGCAACTGTTTCCAAAATAAATAGAAATGAGAATAATCCTGGTAATGGGAATTTGGTACACTTTCTTGAAAGAATTCTCCCATGACCCCACAAGCTAGGACATTTAGAAAAGCATTATTTACATATTATTCTCAGGGTGTGATTAAACCATCCATTAATATAAATAAAGAATAACCTCAAAGGATGGTTCCCTCATAACAGTTTCATCAGGATGGGAATAATGATTTCTTTGTATTCTCAGCAGGGAGGTCCAAGAGTTGAGAATATACCTGGTTGTGCTCCATTAGCCGCTGCCCCAGGGCCGTTCTCTCTCCATTGTTGGCTCTGCCCACTTTCTGACCAGGAAGCTGCACCAGCATTTCCATGTGTGCAACTCCATTTGCTTCTGCCTTTACTCTGTCCTTCATTAGAGTTTATTTAAATCTTTGGGAGTTAATTGTTTTCTCTCAGACCAAGACTCCTAACCTCTTCCCACCAATTCCTTACCTTCTCTTGATGACAGAATGCACAGGGGTTTGGGCATGGGGAAATAAAGAAGCTCCCATTCAATATTTGTTCTTGTTTCCTTTCTTCATAAAAGCTCAAACTTTTAGAGGGTAGACTCCATGCCTTGTATAGGTTAAGAATACTATTCCTTAGGGTGGCTGAGTGGCTCAGTCGGTAAAGCATCCGCCTTTAGCTCAGGTCATAATCTCATGGTTTATGAGTTTGGGCCCCACTTTGGGCTCTGCGGTGACAGCCTGGAGCCTGTTTCTGATTCTGTGTCTCCCTCTCTCTGCCCCTCCCCCACTCATGATCTGTCTCTGTCTCAGAAATAAACATTAAAAAAAATTTTTTTAAATACTATTCCTTAAGTCTTTGCAGACACTTTTTTGAAAAGACTGACTTCTTATTGTTCAACACAAGTCAATTTCACAACTATAGCATACAGCTGTAATGCACTTTTCTCTCCCTTCCTTCCTCTCTTCTCTTCCACTCTCCCCCTTCTTCCTTTTATCTTTCTGTCCTTCACATTGACCCCATAGGTTATTGTGTAAATATATTTTTATCATATGGTCATGTTTATTCTGGTACATTAATGTAAGTATCTTGGCACCTTCAGATATTCCTTGATAAATGTGTTGTAATGTTTATAGGACCTTTGAGAAATATGTGTGGATTCAGCAACATTGTAAAATTTCTTTAATTTTTTCTTGGCTTTCATACAACTTTTTAAAGGCATTTGTTTCTAAAGGCATTTGTTTGCATATTCTACCCCCCAAAAAACACTGTTTTAAATATATAAATACATCTTTTTGTGCCACATTTCATACCTATGGAAGTGGGATTCCTGTAAACCACTAACTCATTCTAAAGTCAGAGTTTCTTACGGAAGCAGGGGAGCTATAGAGATCACGTTTTGGGGGCTGGTGAAACTGCCTATAAATTGCCTTCAAAGACTGTGCACATATGCATTGGTAAATTTTTCCAAATGAATCTACAGATTCTCAAAAAAGGCCACAACAGTTGAGAAGTCTTCATCTAAGCAGTATGGAATTTTATAAAAACATTAAGAAAGCATATTTTAATATACTTCAAGGATTCGATTTTGGTTTGGCGTTACCACAAGCTGATATTTGTCTTCTATTCAGAAATGTTCAATAATTACATTTTTGGGTATAATTTTAGCAGTTATATTTAAAACACTAAAGCTAACCAAAAAGGATGACACCAAATTTGTGTTCATCAGTACTTTCTTTCAGTTATTCTAAGAGACAAAGGAGAAAATAGTAACAAAGAATGAAAAGTCTGTGACAGAAGCAAACTCTTTTTTTAAAAATCCTACGTATTTTATTAGAGTAAAAATCCTAGAACCTTTATCCTTCTGCTACAGAAACATATCTTTATTCAACAGATGATCTTCTTTCAGAATATCCCCTACATTTATATCAAAGAACTGCAGAGCTAGAATAGAACAAAGTTCTGGTCTTCCTTCATCAAGGTTCATGGAGTGCTCACCAGAATGGGCCATGCACACTCACAAAATCCAGTCCATGATGAGGACACATCAGTCTGAGGCATGTAAATGACCACAGATTTTAAAATATGCCCCCTTTCCAGCATGCTTTCCTCCAAATGTCATCTTGACTATCATCTTTTCAGTGACAGAAAGTGCAGCATTGTATAAATAGAAAAATTTAGCTGTTAATAATTTCCTAATACTATCTTTCTCATCATAAACCTTCCATGATATCCCAACCTTATAGAATTAAAAGTTGATAATTGATTGTAGTCTTCAAAGCTCTCATAATCAGGACTGTACCCAGCTGTTTAGCTTTCACTTCCCTTAATTCCCTTCAAGTAGCCTGCGCTACAGCAAACCTAAACATTTCCCATTGCAACACAATGTCTTATGGCTTCCTATCTCCATCTCTGTGCCTGATGCTGACAATACACTATTCCTACTTTTGGCTTCATCTGTCCAATCTTCACCACTGTAAGGTCAACCCAAATGTCATATTTCACTAGGTCCCTCCAGAGCAACATAAATCTCTGCTGGCTTCTCTTATCACTGCATAGTCCTCAAACAAAAGACAAGCATCAGGTCAGTCCTCAGTCCCCTATCACAAGCTACCCTAGTGGTTACACACCTAATGTTCTCCTTAAGTCTTTTTAAGGCTTCTTGATCTCATGGGACGACACCGTGTCCAGTTTTTATACCCTTCACAGAACACACTATTTGTTGAATCTTCAAATTAGGTAACTATCTGCATTTCCCGAGAGTAACCCATATCTGCTTCCTGATCTTTTTATGTATGTATCCCCTCTTCCTTTGCACTAAAGAGCCCACTTACCCTGGCACACCCAAAACAGTCCTTTGGACACTGGCACAGCCATCAACTATGTTCCTGATAATTTTGTCTTTGGGAAATTACCTCCACTTCCTTCAGGTCTTCCTTCTATGAACTGATTTTAAGTGAAGCAACTTAATTTTCTGAATCTTCAATCTCTGGCACAGGCTATGTAAAGTAGGTGTCAATACACACAGATAACTGTGAGAGTTAAGTGACAGTAACTGGGATAACAGAACAGGCTTAGCACAGTGTCTCTAACATAGCAAGTACTCCATTAAGTGTCAGTTACTATTAATGAATGAAGGATTATCATTCTAGCTCTTCTCTAGACATATTATTCTTAGCTCTTACCTCTTTTAAGATGTACTATGATTACCAGAGTCCAACAGGTCTACATAAGCTCTAGATCCCCGTGATAAGGCTGCCTAAGACAGTGTTTGTCACAGTATCATAGACACTCATCACTGGTGCTCAGGGACTCTGAACAACAAAACCCCCAGAGTCTCCACACATCAACTGGTGTTAAGACCTGCATTTCTCCTCTCTGGACTATCCCATCAAGTGCAAACAACTTCTTTTTAACTATAGTTTTAGTGTAAATATTATCAAAATGTCTCAGGTTGGCTTTATTCTGTTAGTGTTTGTGGTTTTTGTTTTTTTTTTAAATGGGAAATTGCTACTGGACATATTATAACCAATAATATGATCAACTGTTATTCTTGCTTTTTAGGAGAAATTTTTATATGCTATTTGACATTTGATATGTTTACTTTCCCTCACTTTTTAAGGAGTATTAGGAATGCTCAAAATATCAGCATGGCAACTCCTTGATGAAGATAGGTTTTCACTGCAGTTCATGAGAAGAAAATATTTGAAAAGTTTAGAAAAGCAAGAATAAAAATGGAATGTATTCACTTTTTTACTTCGCCATCACCCCACTGTAAAAAAAAGGAGGAGGAAGGGGAGGGGGAGGAGGAGAAAGAAGAAAGAAGAAGAAAAATATTAGATTATGGCCACAATAAGAATTCTAAAATCTAAAAATCAATAAAGACAAATTTACCAAAGAAATAAAAATGTGTATGCTAAGGAATTGAAACATTTCCTTGTCCCCCCCCACGCTTACTCTCCCCATTCCATTTCCAAGTGAACAATAAACGAAAACGCTGTGCATAAGGAATCATTCTTCTGTGGTGTTATCCAGGCAAGCTCCAGCTTTCCCACCAGGCAGTGCCACTGCCATCACCCTCCACTCCCACCTCACAGCACTGTGTCCAAGACCGGGTCTGACCTTAATATGGTTCACAGATAGAGTTTTCTTGGAACATAATGAAGCATGATCTGCTGCTGCAACTACCAGACAGTAAGTGGTAAAGTAACTGGGGAGGAGTACAACTGTTCTATCAGAAATTATCAAAATTTTCAAATCTGCAGGAGGCAGCTTTGAGGGTGGGGTAGGGGCAGGTAACTAAGAACTAAACTGAGTCAAATCAGAATATTTCTGTGCTGCATCCAATAACACAGCATATACACTAATATTATGGACTAGGAAGATTTCATATGCCCTGTGGACTACTTTCTTGTGTGCCTGGAAAAGAGAGGGTATTTTGACTCATTTTCAAGATTTCAACAGATTTACCCTTATCTGTAACACCTGCTTTTGCTGATTTAATTTTAATAAGACTTTTTCTCTTAATAGGGTCAGTTCTTAATAGGGTGAGAGAAGACATACAATTGGCATCAGCATTTCTGACATGATTATTAGTAAGTACAAAAGAATTAGAAGTATCCTCCTAGAGCAGGAGAAAAAGAATTTTCTTTTTGTGGGTCCTTATCTTAGAATCCAAATTTTTACTTGGAGAAAGGAGAGAATGCTTCCTTTGACCTATCTGAATTGTTGCTTAGGTAAGTTTTTACATTTTAGATATCAATAGGATTCTCATGCCCTTGATAGAGAACATGTTTCAGGATTCATGTTGGGAAGTTATTATGTGCACCCTTATTAACATCAATGTCACTAATTCACAACATGAATGTTTTGAGTTATGCTGGAATTTAGCTTTTCTTTGGAAATGAAAAAAGTGCTTGGTAAGTAAATGAATGTAAATAAAAACGTCTGGGCAAAAGAGGTGTTATTCAAATACCATAAAGTCCTTTAGAAGCCAAAATGGTCTATTTTAAACCACACAGTATCTATAAAATCAGAATAACTAATCATGAACTGGTCTCCCCAGGAATATTAGGCCATAATTTGGTTATGTAATCCAAGGGAGTGAAAGAAAACTTTCTTCTAAAAAGAACTTTTGCATTCAGATTTTCCTTGATTGACACAGATATCACCTTATTTCAGATCAGTAATGTTTTACTGAAATGTTTCCTTTCATGTAATCTGTTGATTATCCCAAGACAGACTGTCAAACTTACCCAAGTTTAGTGTTCTGTTTTCATTTTCTCAGCATTCCTGAATTTCATCTCACTGATTTTACACTTTTATCTCCATCAGGCAAGGATTAAAGAAAATGAAAGGTATAAAATTTAAAACTTACCCCCTTTCCTGTTTTAAAAGGGAAAAAGTGGGAAATGCTCAAACTGGACCGCTTCCCCCAAAAAGGAAAATTCTGATCAATTTCAAGCCTGTGTGTTTCTCTCCCCTGAGCCTGGAGTGAGTTTTATGCTTACTCAGATGTTTTTTTCCCTTTCTGCTGTATCAGCATATACGCATTTATCACCTTCTTCACTTTCTACAGGATTTTATAGCCTTAAGCATTTAGTTCTTTCCCTTTTTAACCACAAGTGAATTCCAGGTCCCTTCCAAGTTAATAGATCTCTTTGCCAATAAGGTGTCCAGAACAGGATATAGCATTCCACATAGAGAATTTTCCCCATAGTCATATAAACCAGATTTTTTCCACTTCTGTTGTCCAGTCTAAGGTCTCTGGGTATGTAAGCTGAATTATTATGAATCCTTGATGGAAATGTGCTTCTGGCAATTTTCAGCAATTTCTAGCTCTTTTTGTTTGATTACTTATCTAATTAAACATTCAAAAGCCTAACGTAGGCAACTGGTTATTATCAGGTAGGAGTCCTTGTTCTGCTGATGTGAACTCAGCTTCCTCGCTTAAAATGGTTTTTGATCATATAGTCTATTTCATACGTGCTTAGTAAATCTTAGTAAGTGTTACTGCACCTATACCTTCTGGGGCCCCCAAAGAGCACTAAACTTATACTTTGAGTCTTCACTTGGTATTCCTTCCAGTCTCTTTTCCTCCTTCTCTTCTGTTCCCAGGGTACCCCTTTGGCATTCTTGTATGTCATTTACCTGAATAAGCCATCTACTCACATAGCTGTAACTCCCACCCAATCTGCTCTGATGTTTTCCAACTCTGGTTTCCCAAGCCTGACCTCTTTATAGTTTCAGCCACCCAGTAAACAACTTCTCACCATCCTTGTACACTTCAATTTCAACATGGCAGGCCCCAAATCTGTTACCGTTCTCTATCCTTTTGGCACAAATGGGGATCTCCACAGTTTAGACAGGAACATCCTTTTGCAAAAAGCAACTCAAAGACTAACAGATCACCATCAGCATGTGATCCTGTTTTACCTTAATGCAAATACTAGTCTGTGCCCAGAACTAAAGCCCTCCTGAAGCTCTCCCATGTGAGTCATTCAATTTCAGCTGTTCTGGTCAGACAGGTACTGTCCATTATTAGTAATCATCATATTTTTTTCTTTGAAAAATTCTAAAATTTACTGGGTTCACTTATATTTGAAAACATCTTCTTCCTCCATCTAACCCAGATTTAACCTGTCATTTGGGATGGTGTCTCAGGAAAAGCTCAAGGCTATATTCTCATAATTTTAAAATCACCTTTGAAGGTGGACTAACCCATGCTATCAGCTACATTGACTAGTGCCTAAACAATCTTTTTTAAAAAGTAACATATATTTTATGCAATCATTTTCCCAATGTCTCTAATATTTTTAAAGTAATTACTACATCTTTTCAGAGTTTATTCATTATTGAAAGACTCTATTGTAAGTTTGAAAATTCCACAGAACTATATCTGGGTATTAGGAGGAAAATCATGCCACATTATAAATTCCACACTCAAGGCCTTTGCCTATTTTTCCCTCATTCACAAAGGTAAAAAGGTCACAAGGTCTTGAAACAAACATAATAGAGTGGTCTCCATTTTACATTTAGAACCTATGAAATTCTGGTAGACTTTCTATTCTACTCAATCTCACCAGTATATGGAGATTTGCTTAGCAATGAAGACTGTGCTGAGTGTCCTCTGCTGAGGAAGAAATTGCTCAAGTACTATGAAGTACTTGTAAGGCTAATCTAGAAAGAGATTAAAACTCTTTTGTTTTTTTAAGGTTTCCAAAGTACACTTACAAATTTGACCAATGCCTATTAAGTTCCCTCTCACAATAGAAACTATGTCAATTGTCATGTAAATAAAAATTTGAAAACAGAAAGTATAGAAGCTTAATGTCATGTATGTCACCATCACCTGGCACTGAAATGGTCCATTACAATAACCAATCCACTCATATTCTGCAGCAGGGTTGATTCAGACCCCAGAGTTTGCAAAGAGAAATGCTGGCCACTTTATAATCGGTTCCTCCTCCTTTTACCATGTAGTGTAGAAAAAGAAAACAAAGTTAACTACATTTTTGGCCAGATACCACAATATAATGTATCATGTTAAGACCTTATGGATCTTGATTTTGGCACTTCCAATGCATGCTTTAAGCATTTTTTTTTTTTTTTTGCTGTATTCAGCAAATCTGACAACTACATTCCCTAATATGTCACAGACATTCCCATCAAGCTTGCCTGCAAATGAGGTCTCCATGTCTGAGCCTCTTCCTCACATCAGTGGCACCTCTTACACTTTCTTGTTTTGTTCTCTTCAAGTTTCCATGATTTTTGTTTTTCTAGGTTTGTACATTCTTCAGTTTTCACTTAGTTGGCCTCGAATTTGATCAGTTCTGTGAGTGTCTGGCCACAAATTTCTATCAGAGCAAGAAGAAATTGGCCCATGAAAGGCTGGATGTGTGCAGGTTCTTTCTGGCATAAATCAACAACAATGACATGCTGGGAAACTAGAGTCATGAGGGAATGTGGTGCCAAATTAAAATGATCATTTAAAAAGGAATCTGGTTTCAAACTGAAACCTGGATTCACACCTACAAAACAAAGTTAACTTCTACAACTTGACCTATTTTCATTTAACTTTAGGCTCCCACTTCTTTCTTGATAGAAATATTTTGTAAGAATTTGTTTTCCTACAAAAAGCATTTTGGAAGTGGTTGCTTTTATTAGTGACTGATAGGAACTTCAACCACATCAGTTCTTGAAATGTGTTCATGAGAAAGATTATACAGATATAGGCTTCCAGCTATGGGATGAATAAGCCACAGGAATAAAAGGTATAACATAGAGAATACAATCATAGTGATGTATGGTGACAGATGGTAGCTACATTTGTGGTGATCCTTGCATAATGGACCAGCCTGTCAAATCACTGTTGTACAGCTGCAGATGATGTAATATTGTGTGTCAACTATCCTCAAAAAAACAAAAAAAGAGCAAAAAAATAGATTATATAGGCACTTACTCTAAACTCCTGGAAGATGATGGCACACTCCCAAGAATCAAAGATTCCCATGCCAAGGCTTGCTTTGCATTCCCCAGAAGCCCAAATCACCTCATTCAGTTATTTATTTTTTTTATCTTACACAGACTTAAGAAATCAGAAGCCTGAACTGTTTATTAGTCATCCATTCTCAACAATCTTTATCTAAAGGAGAAGATCTCCTTTTGAACCACAAATACTTCCACATTTTTCTAAGCTCTTTTATCAAAATAAATAAAGACAGGGGTGCCTGAGTGGTTCAGTTGGTTAAGGTCCAACTTTGGCTCAGGTTATGACCTCACAGTCTGTGGGTTCGAGCCCTGTGCTGGGCGCTGTGCTGACAGCTCAGAGCCTGGAACCTGTTTCAGATTCTGTGTCTCCCTCTCTCTCTGACCCTCCCTCACTTGCTCTCTGTCTCTGTCTCTCAAAATAAAATAGCAAAGACATACAAAAATTGAAAAGAAAAACAAAATAAATAAAGACAAACAAAACTAATTAACACATACAGGAATTCATAATAAATCATCTGTAAAACTTTAAATTGATGGGTATTTCTGCCAATTCCTTTAAATGGAAGTTGATTTAGGCCTCATAGAGCTTAAAGTTCTTCACTGACTCATTTTTTAGTGTTTCTTTCATGTAAATTTTAAATTTTGTCACTGCCCTCTCATTGGTATACCTCCTCTTTCAACTAGAAAGTAATTAGCTTTCTTCCCAGCACTATCCCTTTCCCTCTATAGACAGATACAAAGTTAGAGTGACCTTATCTGTATTTCAGCATCATCTAGTTTCACACAAGCTCATCATCTCTTCCTAAATTCCTAGTCACTTATCTTATAAAATCTTAAATGATACCCTTAAAGAACAAATTTAACATATTTAATAAAAATGAATGAAGAAGTCTTTGTCTGAAAGTAATTAAAATAACCCTTGTCTTACAAGAAATAACTGAAAGATACCTATGTGTTACTTATTTCTCAAACAGTTTTTCTGGTACCATCAAATGCTCATTTATATCATTCATAACTAATGTAAGAAAATAAGCAAAGGATTGCTAAACATCTATAATAGAAAACTACATATCATTTGGAAATTATCCTTCCAGGTTCTCCAATTCTACGTTTTCCATTCCTTTTGAACTATTTTATAACTCTTTGTTTTTAATGTTCATTTATTTATTGAGAGTGAGAGCGCAGGGAAGGGGCACAGAAAGAGGGAGAGACAGACTCCCAAGCACGTTCTGCACTGTCAGCACAGAGCCCGACATGGGGTTCAAACTCACAAACCATGAGATCATGATCTGAGATGAAACCAACAGTCAGACACTTAACCAAATGAGCCATTCACGTACCCTATTTTATAATTCTTTAAATTTTATGTAACTGGGAGCAAAGCAAAATAAATGTTGCATGCAGACATGCATATAAATTCTTTCTCCTGGTATTTCAATTGATTCCCTTCACTTTTTCCTTAGAAAAAGCTAGCTTTAGATCCATTTGTAAATTCATGTGACATTCCTTTACTACAAATAAGTTCATGCTTCTCCTTTGAATGGGTCTAACATCCCCCTGGTTCACTCATTAATAATGAGATAAATAAAATCCTTAACATATCTTCTTTTATTTTTTAATCTCTATAAGAGTCATGATTTTCCATTTTTTGGTGAAGATTATCCTTTAACACTAAAACAATTTTCAAAGCCATTTATAAGAATGGTTTGAATCCCATCATGATAGATTCCAAAAAGCCTTTTTTGACTGACAAAAATTATTCTGCATTGAATATTAGTTTAAATAATGGCTTGGACAATCTATTCTCTGATGTTTGGTGGTGATATATTTATTGTGAGGAGATTTCACCTGCAATGGGAGATTCTCTGTGGAAGAGAACACAATGTACGAGTTCTGCAGTTTAATAGGAAGCAAAACTATTAGGTGTAGATACACTAAGGACCTGGAAAACAGTAGAAACTGCCATTAGAGACTTGGCAATCTGCTGCATGAATGAAATTTAACACCCTTGATGGAATGAGGGTTTCTGGAGAAAACCATTCGCATTTTCAGACCTAGCAACAATGAGGCTCCTTTTAACATCATTCACTTTTTCCACAATATATAAATTCACAGTGGACTTATTATTAAAACCAAAAACAGAGCTAAGAACACGTTTGCTTAAAATGTATTTATGGAAAGCAGCTAACATTATGTCATTTATCAAATGACCACAACACCCTCCAAAGGTGACCAATATTTCTTACTCCTTTGCCCTTCTTCTTAATGTAATTCTATTTTTAGGTTTCACAAAGCAGGTCAACACTGAGTTTCTTTTATACTACAGGAAAAGAGTATGCAGAAAGTATTAGCTTAATGATAAAAGAACAATTTAGTAGTTTTCATTTCTTCCCTACTTTGATTTGTAACTTAGTGGAGAATGCTTTATGGCACTATATAAATACATACAGTAAATACCCAAAGCTGTTCATATCAGTTAATTCTTTCAGTGTACTAGCAAAAGGGCTTAAAAGTCCTACTTCTCAGATATTTAGCCTGATGTTCTTTTCTTTGGAAAAGTCTGCAAAGATTTTAGGTTTTACAGATTTTTTTTTTTTACTGAAATGTTTACAGTTCTTAAAATATCTTAATGACTGATGCTGTTGTCCTTGGAACCTAAAATGGGCTTTTACAGGGGCACCTGGGTGACTCAGTTGTTTGAGAGTCTGACTTCGGCTCAGGTCATGGTCTCATAGTTCATGAGTTTGAGTCCCACGTCAAGCTCTGTGCTACAGCCCAGAGCCTAGAGTCTTTAAGGGATCCTCTCTCCTCTCTCCCTGCCCCTCCCCCCACTCACACTGTCTCTGTCTCAAAATAAATAAACATTTTAAAAAATGGGCTTTCACCAAGTATCCAGCTTTTTTAAAAAAATCACTGGAATGAATGCATATTTTTAGTTTTGATTTCAGTGTCCTTTCTCTGATCACAATATATAGAACTTAATTGTTTTTATTCCCAAGGGCAACAGAAATTTTTAAGAGGAAATAAAAGAAGCTGGTGCTATCTGTTGAATTATCTTGAACCTACAAATGGTCAGAAGAAATGGCTGGTCAAATATTTCTGACACTTGACAGTTTGGGGTATGATCTAGAGGGCCCAAATGAAATTACTATCTAATCTGGCAGTTTCATTATTAGAACGAAACTTGTCTTTGCCAGATGGGGGACAAGAAAGGATAATGGGCTTATTTTTTGTCACAGCCTGAAGAGGGGAGAAAAACTAGATAAACTATGTCATGAATTGCTTTATTGCTGAATATCATTCTCATAGTATAACATAATTGCTTTGTCAGGATCCAACACATATACCATTTTTTATTCAGTAGAATGGAATCGTCCGTTTGGCAGGGGAGGAGGGCCTTCAAAATCATCTAGAAACTATGTAGCACCTACAGTGAGAGTTCTCACCTGTGACTACATGCAGCACACAACACACATTTGAGGACCACAAATTTATGAACAGGTTATATTCTATAGGTGATTTGTAAATTGGTTGTATGAAATACACAATGTTTTCATAGCACCCCATCCCAACAAAATTATTTACATGGTGGCTCTGGTCCTAGGTTTGGCTCCCAAAGGCCTAATAATCCATGGAGTGAATAAAAACCTAGATATATGTTTCTTTAATATAGTCAACCTATTGAAATTTCATGTCAGTACATTTTATGTTCTTCACAACAGCTTTAAAAACTAAGCACCTTTTCTAATGTTGTTTGCTATGTGTTGTCTCTGAGTTAAGAGTGTAGGTCTCAGTGTCACCAACCTCCAAGGGCTTCTCTTGCTATGATAGCACAAAGTGATGTGTAAGCCAGTTGCACACACCTACTCTGAGTTGGAGGTTTCATGTTTAAGGACAAACTGCATTGGTATTTATGGTATCTCTTATTCTAACAAACTTTATCCACAAGCAACCTAAACATACAAATACTTGCTGATGGAATTTCTATCTTGGTCCCAGTCCTTATTCTTTAACTCAGATTACCTGGAATGACTGATCTGGATGAGTTTGTAGTCCTTCTAATAGGATCAGAGATTACACAGGTTACATAAGGGAGTTAAGAAAAGGCCTGTACCCTTCCTATCCCTCTTTAGGGACAGACCTCTTGAAGCAACTGAAACAGTCAGAGACCTTGAATATATATATTCCCCATAACATCCATTTATTGATCATTACCTACTCTTTGGGATAGACTCTCTGATATTTTCTCTTGCATCTTTAATGCAAAATGTGATGCTCACACAAGACACTTTACTACTTGATGTACTTCTGACCTCTCAAATATCAATTAGGAGTACATTTTCCAATAGAAATACAGTAATGTAACAGTTGGGCAGATGAGTTGGTAGTACATCTAATGGTAATGTCAAACACTCCTCCTACAGAAAACATGCTATGATTTCAAAGAACTTTTTGACATCTGTGTTTCTCCACTGAGAAATGTCCACTTACTCATGAGCAAATATAAATCCACAGAATGTAATATACATAATGTAGTATTAACATCCAACAAGAAGACTGATTTTGTGCCAGAGCCATAGAGTTGATCTCATTATTTTATATGCACTCCTTGAATATTCTAAACTGATGCATCATCTAACTATACATATAATTATGTTTAGCATTGTGTATTTTCATGACATATGGTTATTCTATGCACAACAAAAGTTTTCCTATAAGAGCAATTAAAAATTAAAGCAGCAAGAAAATAGGTTAGAAATTTTAATGTTAGCACCTATGAAAATTCTTTGGAAATATAAGCAATAGTCATCATCAAAGCCCACAATGTTACTGAAATCCAACTGCAAAGGGTATGTTATCTGAATCTATTGGGTCCCTGAGTTTTGATTTTGGTTGCATAATTTGCATAACATAGTTATGCAACAATAAAGGCTAGAAAGTTATTTCTTTTGTGAAATGGAACCCCCCTCTTTTTTTTTTAAGAGAAAGTGAGAGTGAGGGAGGGGCAGAGGGAGATGGAGAGAGAAACTTAACCAGGCTCCACACCTAGGGTGGAGGCTGATGTGGGACTCAATCTCACAACTGCGAGATCATGACCTCAGCTGAAATTAAGAGTCAGACACTTAACTGACTGAGCCAGCCAGGTACTCCAAGATAGATCTATTTTTTTAAATATTTTATTTTACTTTTTAACATTTATTCATTTTTGAGAGAGAGAGAGAGAGAGAGACAGAACATGAGTGGGGGAGGAGCAGAGAGAGAGGGAGACACAGAATTGGAAGCAGGCTCCAGGCTCTGAGCTGTCAGCACAGAGCCTGACGCACAACTCGAACCCACGAACTAGGAGATCATGACCTGAGCTGAAGTCAGACGCTTAAGCGACTGAGCCACTCAGGCACCCAGATAGATCCATTTTTAAAGGCATCTCAATATTGTCAAAATGTTAAACCAGAAATAATTGTTCAAATATAATTTTATATATAAAAATTTCCTCACCCTTCAAAGGAATTCACTGCTAACTTAATATGTTATTATAATTACTATGGAGGACATTATGGCAAAAAAAATGCTAACAGATGCTAAAGAGTCCTGAAGACCAAGGACGTCCGTGAGAACGGTTGTGATCACATGGAAAACCTCTGGGGTGGGACCAGAACAAGAGGAAGCAAGCAAACAGGTCCCGTGGGTGTCCTGCCAGAAAGGGAATGAGAGGTGAACTCAGAAAACTAGCCCTAAATGTAGGAATAGCTTAAAATCAACAAAACATTAACGGAAAGCCTGTGGGAGGCAAAGGCCAGTGACTCTAAATATTACCATGCCCCCACATCCACCCACACACACAGAATCACAAAACAGAGAATTTAATTCCACACAGGAATGTTTGTGGTTTCTCATGTAAGTGGCAATCCAGTCCAAATAGGAAAGCAAAAAAGCAAAAGGCAGCCTTTCCAGCTGGTCTTAAAGTAAGAAAAGCTACTGTTTTCTAAGATATGAAAGGGAATAGAAAAAAAAAGTCTCCATCTTGATGATGTTGGAACAGATCACATAAGAAAAAAGGAACATTTTTCTGAGAAAAATATGGGAAACCTCAAGACCCAAGTGAAAATGGAACAGACAGAGGCAGGACATTCAAAGGGTGAGAAGAGGCAAAGGTACAAAGAAATGTGAGGGAAAAAAACCTGGAGGAAAACAAAAAAGCAAAGATAGGTGAAAGCAGACACAGAAGGCTTGTGTGCACTGAAGGGTAACGTGAAATTATCACATGGTGAAAAAAGCAGAACTGAGGGGTGACTAATCACCAAGTAGTGGAAAATGTCCATAAGTGGCATCTCTCAGGTTGCTCAGGAGAGCAGGTATGGCCAATGCAGGGAGAAGCTTCCACTGTTCACTGTGGAATCTAATCCAGACTCTGCTGCCACTGGAAAGACTTCCCCAAAATCCAGTTTAAATCACCTTCCAGAATGTCACTTAATACACCAAAAAGGAAGAAAAAAGAAAATTTAACACACACACACACATATATTCCAGGAATATAATTTTAAAATTCCCTTTCAAACCTGAGGTGACTCTTCATTTGTCCACTTAGATTTTTGGGGTTTCCACACACTTTGTGGAATTTTTCTTCAAGACTTCAGATGGAAAATCCCTAACATAGAGAAAATGGTACAGAGTTGTCAGAGGTTAAGAAATAACTCACCAAATGTATTGTGATGTGAAAACCAACCAAATGTAAACCAAAATCATATGAAGAGTCTCGCTGTTTGCCAAGGAGTAAGCATTTTTCAGTTTTTAATTTAACAGCCCCACTGACTTTGGAACCATGGTGTGTGGAAACATAAGGAAACTACATAGTTTGATGATCAATGCTCTATCTCTCCCCAAGATGACCAAAATCAAAACCTTAGAGGTGTGGGGGGGGGAGCAAGGTAGACAAAAAAAATGTGTGCCCTGGCAGTCAGGAAAAAATAAAAGGAAGAAGACAGAAGACAGAAGATAGAAGGAAGAAGAAGAAGAAAAAGAAGAAGAAAGAAGAGGGGGAGGGGGAGGGGGAGGAGGAGGAGGAGGAGGAGGAGGAGGAGGAGGAGGAGGAGGAATCAAACCAAAGTTCATAAGGCTAAAATAAGGGTGTCTATTTACTCCCTGCATTTGTACTTGTTTAAATAAAACAGTCACCAAAACCAGAACAACTCCTCCATGAAAACAAAACAAAGAAAAATCTTGTGATCTGGACACGGTTGCTTTTCAAAATTTTCAGAGTTAGGCTTCTACTCACCCACAGTTTCGGTTTACCAAGGAACTTTAAGAGAAAGCAGATGTAACCTATAATACAATGACTGCAATACTTACTGTAATTCATCTGGTATTGCAAGCAATAAACCTCAGGTCTGTAGGGGACCCATTTGCAATTTTGGTCTGCTAAAAGAGAAACATGTTCACGTTCAGAGTCCCTTTCCTGGCTTCCTCTTCTTTTCTCTCTCTGAGTATTTGGAAGGTAAACAATTTTAGCTTGGAAATCAGAGCTCAAGGAGAGTGTTGCACATGCACTCAGAGGTCTGTCCCTAAAGCCTGTGTGGTGAGACAGCTACAGAGTGAAAATTTCCCAGCAACACATGAGGTGCCCCTGGGGAGACCACCCACTCCAGACACAGATGAGACATCCCTTCTGTTCCCTGCAGTGTGGGACATCAACTGAGCAGAGTTTGCCAACCTCTGGCAAGTTGTGAAGAAATCAGAATAGAAATGCAAAGAGACTCTGGACCTCTCTCCAAGAGGAAATGCCCACTTTAAAACAGCTGCAGCCATTTTTTTTATTCAACAACTTGTGACCAGAGGTGCTTTAATCCTCTGTGACCAATTTTTGCAGACCCCATGTTTTCAGCTTCAGAACTACCCAGTTTATTGATAGTTTACTAAATTTGCAAAAAAAGTTACTTTATACTTAGAATAAAAGAAAATAAGCTCTTAAACTCAAAGTTATTCACTCAAAACTCCCAATACACCACTTTTCAGTCAGATGAGGGGCTGAGGAGACAAGAGCAGAATGAACAGCAACATTGTATGGAGCTACATTATAGCTGTAGGTGAGCGCTCAAACCCATCTGGCAGTGAAATGGGAAGCAAAACCCAAACCAAAAACTTCTATCATGGCCAGTGCATTGTGATTTTCATATTGCTGTGTTTAGGGCATTATTGTTGAATCTAGCCTTCTAATAAACCTAACACCTCAACACTGGTTTTTAAATTGGTGATCAATGAAAGAGAAACTAAGCAGTTAAGCCCTATCACACAGTGAGTGTGCAGAGATACCACCACTACCACCCTGTCAATGTAAGATGGGAAAGAGAAGAAAGAAAAAAAGGAAAGGATAAGGAAAATAAAAAATTAGGATAGAACAGAATAGAAAATGGAATGGAAAGAAAGGGGCAGACAAAGACAGAAAAGGAATAAAAGGTCTTTCCTACCATATATTAAGATATATTACATACACACACACAATATGTTTATATATATATATATATATATATATATATATATATATATAAACTATAAGGCAAAAAAAAAAAAAGAACAGAAATTCCAAGAAAATATGAGGGAGGGTGGAAGAGCGAGTGACAGTGTGTGTGTATACCAACTTTGTTAACAAGAGAAATGGTATCACAAATTACTGGGAAAAGATTGTCTACAAAGTGGTGCTGAGAAAACTGCCCCCTTTTATGGAAATAAAACTCGATCCTGAACTCACATCATAATAAAAACCACACTGCAGTTAGAACAAAGATCAACACATGAAAAATAAAAAACAGAAAACACACACACACACACACACACACACACACTAAACTGGGCTCCTGGGCTGATAGACCACCAGAGGGGATCTAAATTTCCATCCACAGAGGAAGGAGAGATGGAATACTGTGTAGTCCTTCCCCCTCCCCATTCTTACTTACTGCTTAAAGTGGCAGCTACCAACCATCCTGTGAATACATATTACAAAGCATAAAGAAAACCAGCACATTACAGAGAGAATACAAGCACCTAGGTCCCTGGCCATGGACATCTCGCACCAGCGGAAACAGCTCTGGGCTGCTGACCAGGAAAAAGTAACCTCTGCCTTTAGATTCTACTGCTAATGGGTTTCTGTTCTTTGCAGCTATGAGGATCAAGTGAAGGATCAAGTAAATGCTGTGTAGTCATAGGAATAAGACAATGCCTACTGCTATGTTTTGGAAAATGTCTCCTGTCTCCTAATGTACAGAACAGGTGTGCTCTTAAAAATAATCAAAACTTATTCTACAATCAACAGTGTCCATTAAGTATTTAATAGAGGATCTGACTGTCAGAGAGAGAGAGAGACATGAGAGATAAAGGACAGCCAAACAGGACATGAGTGTTAGAGGCGACCTGTTCCTTCATTACATCTTGCTGAGGCCTGGTTCAACTACTGCTATCCCTGGGTCTAGTGGCATTCCAGGTGGGATCAGCTGTGGACCAACAGGAAGACAGGCAAGGAACGTCTGAATCCTGCACTTCTATTATAGAATCAGGCCGATCCTATCTATGGAGATCTTCTGCAAGCAGATATTCAAACTCTGTCTCTGGACACTTATGATATCAGAAAAATCTCATACCAATACACTGGAAATGCCAACAATACAATGCTGATAACAAACCTTAGGTTTATTATGTTTTACTCAAAAACTCCATAATAGCCCAGATGCCTCATGCAGTGGGCCCACCATGCCTCGGGTAAGTTCTTTCAGACTTTTTTGTGCAATTAAGAAATGCCTTAGATTCCAAACTACATACAAAATTGTTCTTTGATTTTACCATTTTCCCTTTTTACTTGGAGGTATAAAAGAAAAAATGCATACAACATTCAATTCTATGTCTACAAATAAGCAAAACTGAAAAATTGAATTGCTCATGCTAAATCATCGTGAAGTACACTGCAGAGAAGGTTGTATTAGCAAAGGTGGCTTGTTTCCATTTTAACACTTTCTTTTTACTTGATTTTCTGGAAAAAATAAATGCACCCTGTAGGCATTTTACATGGATAGTCTTAATTCCCAAATGAATTAGATCACCTGAAATTACTGAGCCTGTGGATTTTTGGTTCCAAGCCTGCATGTACATGAATAAATATTTCATGCACTTTAAAAATAAAACTGAATCTCAGTTGCCTCTTAGAAACAAAATTTGAAATATTCATAGTTCAATAAAGGAAAATTAAAATACAAGAATATGCATTCAGACTAGTGGTAAACCCCGATTATATTTTTGGCTATATTATTTCCTGGGCCTTGAATTATTCTTCTCTAGCAATACTGATCTGCTTGCTTTAATAATGAAAATATTTTATATCTTAACTGATAAGTTATTGCATCTCATACATAGAGAAAAAGATGAAACAGTTCCTACTAGGCATGTTACTTCATAAATATAAAACATATTCCAGGTATTATGAATGAAAGAGTTAAACTTTAAGGAAATCTATGGTTGACATAGTTTTTATACCTATATTTTCATTACATATATTACCAATAACATCACAAAACTGACAGCATCATTCTGACACCAGTCAAAATTATCACAGTGAAGACATTAAGAAATGGTTGTATTAGTGTTTCAGCAACCATGCCATATATGTCAGAATCACTTTTCCTAGTCTAGAAATAAGAAAAGAGACTTCAGGTAAGTTATAGGAATGGGTGATAAAAAAAAATTAACAGAGAAAAGAAAAACAACCTTAATCATTTGAAGACTGTGGCCCTTCCTGGCTTTCTTGAATTAAGAATCGTTTCTGGAAACCCACAGCCTATACATTTCTTTGTTACTGATTTGGGCATCTTCCCAATGTGCATGTGCATTTTCTATTTCAAACCTCTTCAACAAGCCCTACTATTGATAGTCTATTCTCTAGGTCTGTGTTTCTTTTTCATAAAGTCTCAAAATTTCTTTGAGCAGAAGAGAGAGAAAGACAGAAAAAGAAAAAAAAACCTGGAGAAGAAAAAGACTTTTCCAAGGACGAACATAAACATGAAATAGGAATCACAAGTTTTTTGTGCTCAATGAGATCCTCCATGTAAGAAAATATCTGTGGCTTCAAAAGAGTACAGACTGATTCCAATGAAAGAGCAGGTGCCCTTTGGATTTCTAGAACCTAGGTTTTAACAAAACTTTTCACTTGCAAGTGATAACAGCTAGATTGTAATGGCAGTTATGATCTAGCTGTTTAGCTTCAAATATCTTCTACTCAATACAGTTTATTGGCAGCATAATATCCAGCATGTAAATTTTTCACCTACTGTATTCTACTGGTTGCAAGATGCACGTCTCAACACCAACGAAAGAGTGATGCATCTTAAAATTGACAGCTATCATAGCTCTTAGTCCACTGGCAGTCCTGACAGTTCCACTGCCTGTGCATACATAAACTAGGACACAATAGTTCATACTTTCACATTTCCTGTGTCAAAACATATTTAAAAGAGCTCTTATAAAATAATTCCAATTGATAATAAGGCATTGTGTCATAATTTAAATGGTAGCATTTTTTACTATGTTTCTAACATGCAGTGGCATTGTAGATTAAATGAAATAGGGCTAAATATAATCCAGATACCTAATACTTGTCCATGACTGGTGTTTCAAGTTGCCTAAAACGTATAAAGCTTTCCCACTAGCCATTATGGCCCTACACCACAGAATTCCAAATAAACTTAACTAGGCTTTTCCTGTCACTAGCAACTATTCTTGTTGGCCTCAATATTTGTTCCATCTACCTGCATTCAGTATTTTTTCATGCTCTCTCTTGCTAGGACACACTACCCTAACACTGTTCTAGATTTTGAACCCTTATTTATCTTCAAAGTCGATATCAAGTACCAACTTATCTATTGTTTTTAAAGTTTATTTATTCATGAGAGAAAGAGTGTGAGCAGAGGAGGGGCAAAGAGAGAGGGAGACACAGAATCCAAAGCAAACGCCAGGCTCTGAGCTGTCGGCACAGAGCCCAATGCAGGGCTCGAACTCACAAACAGCAAGATCATGACCTGAGCCAAAGTTGGACACACAACCAACTGAGCCACCCAGGCACCCCATTTCTGATTTCTGCATCTGAATTTGTTCTTACTCTCCACCCTGTAAAACAGTCCAAAGCGCATATAACTTTTGTTGGTTCATACCATGTTTTTGTTTTAACTTGAGCAACATGTTTTAAGAGTTCACAAAAACCCAAAATACCAAGTACTGGGTGCTTGGATCCTTAGACATTTGATTTTATAATCCTTGCCTTATCCAACAAAGGGTGAGGAAGTCCCTTAGTGGTAGAAATCCTATCTTACATATTATCCTAGACCCACAGTAGGTAATTTATGAGCAGAAGTTAAAATGCATAATTACCTTAAGAATTCTAATAATGTTAGAGCTTTGGAGGACACTGTAAAAGTCCAATTTAAACAATAATATCTTGAATTACACTGAAGTAACTGCATAAGTTATTTTATGTAATGGAAAACACAATGAACCTTTGTCTACCTTATTATGATGGCTGTTTTATATTTGCTTATTTGCTTATTTAGATTCAAGAGAGGAGAAAAAAGGAGTATCAGTGACGGGGTTATTTTTGTTTGTTTCTACTGAAACAACACTACTACAGTTTACAGAAACAGAGTACATTTTGTAAACAGTTTTAGAGTTTTGACCACCAGTGGAATCATTCTTAATTCAGAATGGAATTTAACATAAAACCAGCAGAACCTCAGGAAGGTTACTGTAAGAAGCACCCTGTCCTTCCTTAAGTTTAGGTTAAACAGATCAGTTTTGAGCACCTACTGCACACCTGCATACTCTGGACTTGGGATACAAAAAGGAAGAAATCATTAGGAATTATGGCCTCCACCCTTGTAATTTAGTATAATTCTTCCAAAGAAACCATAAAACTCATTTAGTGGGTTTTATATGTGATCAAGGCAAGGCAAATTCTTATTCTTTGGAAGCTCTTCTTCAGTAAACATCCTGAACATTAAGTAGTCATTTGGGCCAAATTATTACTTAGTGGGGTCTTCCTAGTCTTTTAAAGAGGTATAAAGGTTTTTCAGGGGGGTTAAAAATAACAGAGGAACTGGTAGGAACTTGAATCACATAGGGCAGTGGTTCTCTAAGTGTGGCTCCTAGGCCAGCAGCACAGCTGACCTCAACTAGGAACTTGTTAGATGTGGAAATTCTCAGCCACCCCTGCCCCCACCCAGACCCACCAAATCAGAAACTCAGGGGGGTGGGATAGCAATTTATGTTTTAAAAAACCCTCAAGGTGATTCTTGACACATCATAGAAAAGTTAAGAATCTTCTGAAGGCCATTCAGCCAAAAAAGAGACATAGGTTTCTTGCTGCCCAATTAAATATTCTTCTACCATGGCAGAATACAACATATATTACTTGCCACTCTATCAAAGTGTGAATTTTGAGCCATATGTAAAAGCTCAGAGAAAGAATTATTGACTTGAGCTATTTTCATTCTCCATTTGCTCCCTTTTTAAAAAATCTGAATCTCATTGTAGATGAAGATATTTAGGAAAATTAACTTATTGCTAAAGACAATACCATTAGTGTGGCCTGGGCTTAAATCTCTCTATGGAATATAGCACATAAATACCAGGCATTATACTATATATGTTCATCTATTTATTATCTACCTGCTCCTCTAGGCTGTAAGCCCATAAGGAGAGAAATCTTCTTTTTTTTACCTCTACATCCTCAAATGCTTAGAACATTGTGTGGCACACAGGAGGCACCCAAAAGCCACTTAATTTGAGTCAATGAATAAATTAACCTGAAAAGGACTTGTATTAGCACTTCAACTTTGGAATATCTTTTCTCCACCTATACCATAAGTTATTAGAAATTCAGGCTTAAATCGATATTGAACTCACATCACCCAGTGTGGTGTGATGTACCTTTTCTGTCTAGTAGTTTACAATTTTTTTGTATGTATAAAAGACCAGATAGTTAATAACTTAGGTTTTGGAGGCCTATATTTCAACTAATCAACTCTGCCTCTATAGCATGAAAGTAACTGTAGATAACATGTAAATGAAGGATATGGCTGTATTCCAATAAAATGTTATTTACAAAAACAGTCAATGGGCCAGATTTGAACTGTAGAGTGAATTTGCTGATCCCTGATCAAAGCAACAAAAGTTAACAACTTTTCTATTTTATTAAAGTTTCAAAATCTAATTAAGTTGACAAACACAAACAAGAGGCTTATAAGCACTTTTCAGATACCAATTTTTAGAGAGAGAACATTAATGTTTATATTATTTAAAATCTATACCATACCTCCTAAGAAAATGAAAAAAAGTTGTGGAGACTTACTTCTTAATATCAATTACTTATTTACTTATTTCCTTTGAATTGGTCAATATAAAGTTCATTACTATATTTTTTATTTATTTTTTAAATAAACAGATATAATTAAAGGGGATATTAAGGAAAGGCTGCCTTCTTCATTTCAATGACCTATACAGTTCAAGGGCAATGAGATAGTAGTAAAATGGCCATAGTTTATTAAATCCAAGTTTACTCTGGCATCCCAAGGCTAAAAGTTAATCTTCTTCATAGCATATAAAAGTGCTTTAATAACAAACAGATATCTCACTTTACATTTCTCTTTTTAAAAAAGAATACTTCCTTTGTGATTATAGCCACAGGAAGAAAGACCTGGACCTACAACCACACTATGTGGTCCCATGAACCTTAGCAGCTGACATGAACAAGGATAAATCACGTTGTTCTGTTGATGGGGAGAATGTCCTTTGGAAATGGAGGAAAAAGAGAGAGCCAAGAGTTGAAAGTTACCCTCTCAAGCACTATTCCATTGCCAGAATCATGGCTATTGTTATTGGCATTCACTTTTCCAAGACAGAATGAATTATTTCCCTGCTGTTGACATATCAACTGACCTTACATTTTTTCTTTAGAAGTTTTACAAACTCTGAACAGATTTCTCCCTCTACCTCCTTTTTATTAAATGCAATCATTGAGTGTGCTGGTAAATGTACACTGTACTAGAAAACAATGGCTTAATATATTCATGTCCCATTTTAGGACAGGAAAGAATGCCTCTCTCCCCCATTATACTGCTGCAAACTGATTCACAAAAAAGAACAAACAGACCAGGCTGAGGTAGAAACACAGCCACAAGCAATGGGCAGCCATCACATTTCTCCCTTAGTTTCTTTGACTGCAAAACTGGGAACTCATTTACTCATTCATTCCCCACCCCCCACCTTCTTAGTAATCATACTTCTGACAAATTCTTTTTCTTTTTTTAATGTTTATTTATTTTTGAGAGAGAGAAAGAGACAGAGCATGAGTGGGGGAGGTGCAGAGAAAGAGGGAGACACAGAGTCCAAAGTAGGCTCCAGGCTCTGAACTGTCACCACAGAGCCAGACACGGGGCTCGAACCCATAAACCACAAGATTGGGACCTGAGCCAAAGTCAGACGCTTAACCAACTGAACCACTCAGGTGTCCTATTTCTGCCAAATGCTAATTAAGGGATAGGTAGGTGTTTTCTTCTTCCTGTCCTCTTTGGCAGAAGAAATGAGCAAGCCAATCTCTGGAAATGACTTTGTTGTTCAAAAGATTTAAACTGTTTTACTTCCCAAAATGCTGACAAGCTACATAAAATAATTTTTCTAAAAACATTTGTAAACTCTGAGGTACCTCACAACCGGTAATATATTTTATTTCATTGTTTGAGTCTCTGCCCACACTAAATCATAATATTTGATGTAGTTAGTTCACATTTTATAGATGTGATATCAAGAAAAATAAGTTTCAGTAGGAAAATGACCTCTCACGGATAGATTAAATGTTGTCCATATCTTCTTTAACTGTTAGCAAACATTCAGAGGTACTAACCAAAGGGGAAGATCAATTTGGATGACTATAAAAATATGATTAAAAAATTATCTCCAGACTCCGTGGCTGCAAAAAATAGTATCAGCACATAATTCTTCCCACTCTTCCCTCTCTTAGGCCCCTCTCATCTGCCTGTGGTAACACATGTCCTCTAAAATAGAAGTATGGGAAAAAAACAAATATATGCCCTAGAACACTAGGGTAGAATGAGGTAAAAAGGGAAAGGGGACAAAATAATGGCCCATCCAAAGACTTCCACATCCTTTCTTCCTAGATCTGCTGAGTATTTTAGGTTACAAGCAAAGGATATTTAAAGTTGTAGATGGAATTAAGGTTGCTAATCAGCTGATCTTAAAATAGGGAGATTATCCTGGATTATCTATATGGGGTCACCATAACCACAGGGGTCCTTAAAAGTAGAAGAGGGAGAAGAGTAAAGTCAGAGAAAGATACGACTACAGAAAAGAAGGCTCCGATAATAAAGGAATGGGGCCATAAGCCAAGGAATGTGGGTGGCCTATTGGAGCTAGAAAAGGCAAGAAAATGAATTCTCCCCTAGAGCCTCCTGAAGGGAACATAGTCCTGCCAATACTGTGATTTTAGCCCAGTCAGACCTGTGTTGTTCTGACCTACAAAACTGTAAGATAGTAAATCTGTATTGTTTCAAGCCAATACATTTATGGTAATTTGTTATAGTAACAATAGAAAACACAGTAGGTATTTCTTTTTTTTTTCCATAATATTTTATTGTCCAATTGTTTTCCATACAACACCCAGTGCTCTTCCCCTCAAGTGCCCTCCACCATCACCACCACCTGTCTTCCCCCCTCCCCGCTCCCCCCCAACCCTCAGTTCATTCTCAGCATTCAATAGTCTCTCAAGTTCTGCATCCCTCTCTCTCCCCAACTCTCTCTCCCTCCTCCGTTCCCCCTGGTTCTCCATTAGGTCTCTCTTGTTTTCCTGCTAGACCTATGAGTGCAAACATATGGTTTCTGTCCTTCTCTGCCTGGCTTACTTCACTCAGCATGACAGTAGGTATTTCTGATACATTAATCTTTTTTGAAAGAGAGAGCAATTAAGGGGATGAGGAGAGGGAGAGAGAGAATGTTAAGCAGGCTCCATGCCCAGGACAGAGCCCAACTTGGGGCTCGATCTGACAACCATGAGATTATGATCTGAGCTGAAATCGAGAGTCAGATGCTTATCCCACTGAGCCACCCAGGTGCCTCTATGGTACATTCTTATAGAATCCTATGAAGCAGGTACTATTAGTCTTCCCATTTCACAGATGAAGGCACTGTAACAAGAGAAGTCAGTAATTTGCCTAAGGTCACAAAGCTAGTAGGTAGCAGAGCCAGCATTCAAACCCAGGTAGTCAGGCCCCAGCAGCACCCACACTCTTAGCCAGTACTTGGCACCACAAAATATACAATGCTGCAGAGAACTCATTAAGTACAACCATATCTTATGGTTAAAATGTGTGAAGTTTTGTGATGGAGAATCAATGAAAGATTAGAGACACCACGTGGTCAAAGGAAATGAAGGGATTTGTTATAACATCTAATCAGGAATATGGAGGTAGCAGAATAGTGTCATAATAGAGGGCAAGAGAAAAATCTAATATAAGGCCTGAATGAAACTGTAAAAATAGACAAATAACAACAAAAACAACAACAACAAAAAGAAAACCCTTGTAAGATCTCTCAAGACTAGTCAATCTTTGTAATTTCTTCCATACCATCACTCTTATCCACTTGCTATAATTAACTTCTATTCCATTGTTCAGTTCCTACAAAGTTAGCCCTGTTCACCTTCAAGTGTCTTCCACCTGCCCAATGTCTTTGCCACAACTTCCTACATCTATTCTCCTGGAGCCACAGACCAGAGGTGGATACTGTACTGAATACAGACAGAGACATCTGAATCAGCAAATGATTTCTTATCAAAAATAAGGATAAAAATGTCAAATCAGAAAAAGTTTATCACAGAATTGAAGTTGTTATGCTTTTCTCTCAACAGCTAATTAAATAACATATAATTTTTTTTTGAGAGAGACAGTGTGAGCAGGGGAGGGACAGAGAGAGAGAGGGAGACACAGAATCTGAAGCAGGCTCCAGGCTCTGAGCTGTCAGTACAGAGCCTGATGCGAGGCTTGAACCCATGAACTGTGAGATCATAACCTGAGCCAAAGCCAGATGCTCAACCAACTGAGCCACTCAGGCACCCCATAACATATAAAATTTAACAATAAACAAACATAGGAAAATAACTGTCAGGTTTAGAAAATAAGATCTTATTAATATTTTAAATGATACTGGCTAATCAATAATAGCTTATTTCTTAGATGGTACCTTGGTGCCAGTTTAGTCCTTTACAAAGCCTTAACAATTATGTATTACAATGGCCACTAAACTAAAACACTAAAACTCTTTTCAAAATTATGTCTTTAACAAATGTATGGCTTCATCAGGTGTTAGCTTAAAAATGGAATTTTTCTTTGGCAGAAAAACTGAAGGGAGTGGGTGTATGCCAAAACATTGAAAGAGTTTATTTATTACACTACAAAATAACTGATATTGAAATAGCAATCTTTAGCTTTGCTTAAGATATTTACGTTTTCCTATCATAAAACAGTATTATTTTTTTTGATTTGGCAAGTGAAATAATACTTCCTTGTTCTGAGTAAACAAAACATCAGTTTAAGAATCAGATATATCATCACTCAATTTTTTAACTGATCACTTATAATTGCATTTTATTAACCTCTTAAAAATGATTTTGAAGTATTCATCCAGGTAATACCTTGAATAAGCTAAATTCTTCTGCCTAAGTTTATTAAAGTAGTTTAAGGATTAAAGGCATTTTTGTGGCATGACTGTTTCACAGCAAAGATGACACTTGATACCTGCACTGAGTTTTGTTGTCATGGGGACCATCTTGGACAAACCATTTAAATGCCAGAATTTCAAACTTTTTAAAACACTGCCTTCAAGTCTGGCTTCACTTATAACTTGGAAATCAAAACTGTAGTAACCATTTTTATTTTTTAAAAATGCATAACCCATCTGCTTAAAAAAACAGTATTGACTTCACTCTTCAAAGTCTTGAATTTTCTTTCCATGAAAAATTCTGAGGCTAGAGCATACCAACCTATGCTATGGGGGATTCTGCTGCCTAGCAGGTAGCCATGGAAACAGAAGTACACATCATGAGCCTGCACCAAAGCTAGCATGATAAGACCATAACTGAGAAGTCTGGCATATGTTTCTCACAGCTGCTGTCTCCTTGTTTTATTACTGTTGGTATTTTAAAAGAAATTCAGCTAACTTCATCTTTTCCTTTTAAGTTTATCAGAAAATCACCATCGAAATAGAAAATTTGCCCAAATGATGAAATTAAATGGTATCAGAGAAATAAAAATTCAAGTGGAAAGAAGAGAAGACCTGGTTCCCAATTAGTTGAAAGCATATGTGCACATTTTATCAGCTCCAGTTTCACTGGACTAGTAAACTGTCACTTGTCCATGGAAGGGTGATAGCCAGACTAGCACTGACTAGTCATGACACCTGGAGATTGTATTTTCTTAAGAAATTATGAAGTCCTCCTCAATGTGGTTCCAAGCCACCTTATTTTAAGCCTGTCTCCCAACTCCACTATTCCATGAACTCTGCAACCCAGTCACATGGGTCTGCTTGTCATCCCAAACACATGCTGTACGCCTCTCGGACCGTCCCTCACCGTACCCACCACCTGGATGCCCTTCGAGCCCTCATCCTGCAAGAAATAAAAGATCTAAAAAACCATGCCCAACCCCAACCTAACAAAAGTGCCTTCTAAATTGCCACAACTATTTTATTTACATTATTGATAGACAGTTACTTTATACCTCCCAGAGTATGCAGGTGTCTACCTTACTTCTCCATAATATTGACTATTTGAGGGAAGAGAGGATTAAAGCTCTTAATCTAATAGTTCTCCAGTAACTTAGTGACAATAATAATAGAAGGGATGGCAAAAAAATTAAGGAATATTAATTTCAAAAAGCCAATACCTATTAATTTTGAAGTACAAATATTTAAGCAGATCAAGCCGAAGTTATAGGAGACACACTAATGGCAAAAAAGTTAAAATCAAAAAAGCAAAAAACCATTCAGCTAACCTCATGGAAGAGGTGAACAGCTCTTGGGAATATTACTGAGATACAAGAATTGATTCACATGGACACTGGTGTCAAGAAATCTTCAAAATACTCAATAAAGGCTACTGAGTATAATTCTAAAGAAAATGATTGAAGATTTTTCTCCTAACGTTTCTTCCAGACAACTTTCTAACAAAACGTACACATACATAATTAAATACAATACCTGGACATAAAGTAAAAACTGTCTAGAAAAAAACAAAGTCTTTAAAGTGACTACTTTGGTAGTGGACACAAACTTATAAACTTTTATTTAAAGCCATAATAAAATTGAATATCCAAACTTTATAACAAAAAAAAAAAAGTTACAGTTCTGTCAAGTCCAAAAACATACCTTTCATTTTTTGGTATCCCAACTGCTCACTAGACATCTCCACCAAGTACCTCAAATGCAACAAGTCTGAAGCTTAAATGATTACCTGTTCCATTCCCACACGTAAGAAACAAAAATAAAACTGCTCATTCACTCATATTTCCTATTTTAATTAAAAATGCCAACAACTGTGGTCACTCAAACCAAAAGCCTCTAAGTTAGTCTTTATTTGTTTCCTAGCCTCAACCCTTAAATCCAAAAATTTCAATAGGGAAACTGTATCATGTAAAATAAGTAGCACGGATTTAAATATAAAGGGCTTCTTATGAACTATAAAATCTTTGGACAAGATCCTTCAGTTTCCTAGTTCCTAAAGTGAGGGTATAAGACTTCTCTCAATACAAGTCTTATAAGAAATTTCTTTAAAATCAAATAAAAAGGTATTTATATATACAGTATTGTATTAGTTTCAATGGTACAATACAGTGATTCAACAATTCCATATATTACTACTCAGTGTTCATCATTACAGGATACTCTTAATACCTATCACCTATTTCACCCATCCACCACTAACCACCTCTCTGCTAACCATCAGTTTGTTCGCTATAGTTAAGAATTTGTTTTGGTTTGTCTTTTTTTTCCTCTTTGTTCACTTGCTTTGTTTCTTAAATTCCACATATGAGTGAAATCATGGTATTCATCTGTCTCTGACTGGCTTATTTTGCTTAGCACAATACTCTCTAGATCCATACATGGTATTACAAATGGCAAGATTTCATTCTTTTTTATGGCCAACTAACATTCCTGTGTGTGTGTGTGTGTGTGTGTGTGTGTGTGTGTGTGTGTGTGTGTGGGTGGGTGTGTGTGGTGTGTGTGTGGGTGTACACACACACATCTTCTTTGTCCATTTGTCAAAACCATAATGACATGAAACCTCACATCGGTCAGAATGGCTAAAATCAACAGCTCAAGAAACAACAAGTGTTGTTACAAATATCGAGAAAGGGGGGAACCTTTCTGTACTGTTAATGGGAATTAAATTGGTGCAGCTACTGTGGAAAACAGTATGAAGGTTCCCCACAAAATTAAAAACAGAACTACCCTACAATCCAATAATCACATTACTAGATATTTACTCAAAAAATACAAGAACACAAATTTGAAATGACATCTGCACCATGTTTATTGCATTATTTATAATAGCCAAAATTATGGAAGCAGCCCAAGTGTCTATCAATATAGTATTCCTTTTTAAGGAATTAACATTTCTTCTTTTAAAAAATCAGTCACAGAGAAGGACAGAAATCATATGTTTGCACTCATAGGTCTAGCAGGAAAACAGGAGAGACCTAATGGAGAACCAGGGGGAGCGGAGGAGGGAGAGAGAGTTGGGGAGAGAGAGGGATGCAGAACTTGAGAGACTATTGAATGCTGAGAATGAACTGAGGGTTGAGGGGGAAGGGGGAGGGGGGAAAAGAGGTGGTGGTGATGGTGAAGGGCACTTAAGGGGAAGAGCACTGGGTGTTGTATGGAAAACAATTTGACAATAAAATATTATGGAAAAAAAATCAGTCACAGAATACCAACCTATTTCAGGGGGTTGGCATGACGTTAAAGCTCATGTTCTATCACATATATCCCACTTGTATTAATTAAAATCCTTTCTCCTGCAAATCCATTTTATTGCCTCAGTTTTCTACTCCTGACCTCTTTTGTTCCCATTCTTGTCACCACACTTCATGTCTCATCTGGTTTGTGAGCAACACTTTGCAACAACTGACCTATTCTCTCACCTCTTCAGCTCCTCCTCCACTCAGAAACCTTTCTAAAGTACGAGTGTGAGCAGTCTTCCAGGCAAAGAAAAAATTCCTTAGGATACACACCCTTCTCAACGTGGCTCCAAGTCCTTTCCCAGTGTTTTGATGTACTCTCTCCCATTTGAGGCCAATCCAGCAGTTTTGGGGGCAGCATTCACACTGTAATCTTTTAAGATCCCAGTAACTAATTTCCCTGGTAATGAAATGTGTGTGCTTTCAAGGCTCCACCTTTTCACATGTCACTTTCCTGGTCTATAAAAGCCACCCCACACCCGTTCCTTTCTCCATCTGGCAAACAATTCATCCTTCAAAGCCAACCCAAATGTCACTTCTTCTACGAGGTCTTCCAAAATGAGTTAGTCACTCCTTCTGTAGACTCCCATGGCACTTTGTTCTTAACTCTATGCTGGGGGCTATTAAAACTCAGGAACAAAAGTGAAAAAGATATAAACACTGCTGTAGAAATTATTAACTCTTAAAGAGATTTTTTTTATCCAAACCCCAGCCACTACTTACTGTTCTTGATCTCACACACACACACACACACACACACACACACAAGATCCAGGGAAATACTGGAAACAAAACCCTCAACATAATCAAATAAATTCAGAAAACCATCAGATTCGTCTAAATGAATCAGACTTGATCTCATTTTGAAATACCTGATGGTGTCTTGACAACTTCTAAATGTCAAGGGAGTTTCGGGGAACAGCCAAAAAATTTTAAGACTCTCATAAGTTTCCAAAATATAATTTCTAAATTGTAATAATCTTTTCTTTATACATGTGCAAAACTTTTAGAATTCAATGGGGAAATAAACCTTCATTTCAAAAGTTAACTTTGAAATTGGGAAATAAAATCATATGCTCTTTCCAGGCACTGGCCATAATAATAATAGCTACCATTCACTGGGGGCCTAGTGCCAGAACTCCTCAGGGCACTCTCTGCAGATTTAAATCCTACAGCTACCCAATGAAGTGGGAGCCATTATTCCTATTTTACAGACAAGGAATTTGATCAAAAAGGTTAAGTGAACTCAGCTAGACATTATCTGGTCAGGACCCAAATCCAGACTTTCTGACTCCCTGGTCCAGAATATGGCCCATGTGCATATTCTATAAGCTACAATAGAGTACCCAAAAGCTAGGCCAATTGTATAACTTCTCTTTGAAGCAAATTACAAAAGACTTGCTCATATTATGAACTTCCCAGCGGCAGTCTTCTTTTCTCAGAGGTATTTAACAGGAGCTATTCACCTCAGACTTATATACTAATCTCCTACAGTACTAAAAGAAATTAACAAAAGTATTTTTATTCCTTATAAAGGGAGAAGGTATAAAAAATCCTTAAAGGGGATATATGTCTATTTTCTGTTTATTTTGACAGACCTATAAACTCAATTTAAGGAAGATTAGTTCTAAGAACACAGGAGTCTGTTAAGCTAAAATTTATCTACAATACCTCAAAAAACAAACTAGGGGGGAAATATTGCAGTTCATGTAAGAATTTGGAAATAAAGTATAGAAAATATTAAACCAAGATTTTTAAATCCAGTTGTATTTTCTTGTCTTCAGTTAAATCAGTGTTTCTCATCCTGGCTGAACATGACAATTTTGATTTACATTTCCCTTGTATTACTCACCTTACTTCTCTTTGACAAGTACTGGATAACTATAAACAAAGAGTACCATGCTTTAATAAGTGCAAGAGTGCTGACAGTACTGGCTCCATCTCTGGCCTTCCATCTTGTCATGTTCACCCGATGACCTCTCTTGAGGCTATGTGTTCTGCACCCCTTGAAGATTAACATACATATCTTAGGTGCTCTCAAGGGCCAGGATGGGGAGTGGCCTGTTTTGGCGTTTCATGAATTTGGTAGAGATAACATAGTCTTTCCCTTCCCAATGCACAGGTGGTGCCATGAGATCTAATTAAAGGTTTGCTATAAAATTAGGTCCATGCAAACCCTTCGAGGAGCATGTGAACTCTGTGATGTCACTACAGTGAGATCTTCTATGTGTCCCCTTCTATGTGTAAAGTCTGTGGAATAAGGTCTGGATATTGAAGAGAGTAACCGCACAGCTGTATCATCATCAGTCCAATGCCCCCCTGTCAGTAAGTTACCCTCAATAAAATGCTATACAAACTGTACAAAGTGGCCTGCTTCCAGTCTCAAAGTGCCTTCTCAGTTTGGGAAATACTTTACTGTCCACCTCCACTTTCTAACATTAGGTCCTCTGATAACACAAGAATTCTATACCATAACAAGGACCTTGAATTTAACTATTTTGTAAATATATATTTATTTTCATACAGTCTTTTTTTAAAATAGTTTATTGTCAAATTGGTTTCCATATAACACACAGTACTCTTCTCCACAAGTGCCCTCCTCCATCACCACCACCTATTTTCTCCTTCCCCCTTCAACCCTGGGTTCGTTTTCAGTATTTAATAGTTTCTCAGGTTTTGTGTCCCTCTCTCTCCCCAACTCTCTTTCCCCCTCCCCCTCCCCATGGTCCTCCATTAGGTTTCTCTTGTTCTCCTGTTAGACCGTTGAGTGCAAACATATGGTATCTGTCCTTCTCTGCCTGACTTATTTCGCTTAGCATGACACCCTCGAGGTCCATCCACCTTGCTACAAATGGCCATATTTCATTCTTTCTCATTGCCATGTAATACTCCATTGTATGTATAATTAACTTCACTTCTCATCATTTCTTCTGAGATGCAGCACGTGTCTCTGGTTCCCCAGAAACAAGCCCTTGATTGGTAACTGCGAAAAATGCGTGATGTGAGAATTCAGGGAGAGCGAGAATGCGATTCAGGCTATTTTCAAGCACTCACATTTGTAGTCTCTGCAAAGCACCAGGGAGAGGATCTGCAGGGGTCTCAAGGGCTCCCATTTTCACCTTAGGATTGGAAAACTATCTTCTGTCTAAGGAGCAGCCATAGAGGTGCCTGGGTGGCTCAGTTAGTTAAGCCACCAACTTCAGCTCAGGTCATGATCTCATGGTCTGTGAGTTCGAGCCCCGTGTCGGGCTCTGTGCAGACAGCTTGGAGCCTGGAGCCTGCTTCAGATTCTGTGTCTCCTTCTCTGTCTCTGCCCCTCCCCTGCTTATGCTCAGTCTCTCTGTCTCTTAAAAATAAATAAACATTAAAAAATTTTTAAAAAGTAAGGAGCAGCCGTACATCACCTCTTCCCATCTTAATCTCTTGTCCCCTTAGCCAGCACACACATTTCTTGCTAAAAATGCTTTAGATTATTATGTGTTCATATGAAGTCTTTAATGTAACAACATGTTGAGTTGGGGTGCACACCCACAAAATAGGAAGGACTATTCTGAAAGAAAGATGCCAAATCAACCTGCCTTTAAACAGAAATCATGTCAAGGTGCTTGGATGGCTCGGCCAGTTGAGTATCTGACTTTTGATTTCAGCTCAGGTCATGATCTCAGGGTTGTAAGATCGACCCCCGAGTAGGGCTCCATACTGACCGTGGAACCTGCTTAAGATTCTCTCTCTCCCATTCTCTCTGCCCTCCCCAACTCATGCATGCACACGAGCATGCATTATCTCTCTCTCAAAAATAAAATAAAATAAAATAAAAATCATGTTCTATGATGGCAAAAAAATATATATATATATATACATAGTTATACCACATCTTCTTGATCCATTCATCAGGTGATGGACATTTAAGCTCTTTCCATGATTTGGCTATTGTAGAAAGTGCCGCTATGAACATTGGGGTACATGTGCCCCTATGCATCAGCACTTCTGTATCCCTTGGGTAACAGTCTTTAATAAGAATGGAGATAATTTTAAGATATTGATGCTTGTTTATACTTTCTAAACAGGCATCAATAAATCACAGAGATTCTAATGGAAAGAGAGCATTGCAGTGCTTGTCATATCTTATGGAAATTTAGTCAGTCATAAATACTCTAAACTGACCAGTATTTTCAATTCTGTGATGACTCACCTGAGTTACTTGGTACTTGATTTTTCACAATAAGAAAAAGTGTAAGGAAAAAACAGCATTCTACACTTGATGGAGTACCAAATAAAGCAAGTATGAAAAGTAACCACAGAATCTGCATACTGTTTAAATTGTTTTCTATAATAGAAAGGATATTTGGTAAGCAGACAATAATTAAAAATTTTTAATACTCTTCCCATTTTAGTGAGTCAACATCTATTTGTCGAGTGTCTGTTAAAGACCACGTACTACCACCCCTTATGGATGCAGTGGCATGGACATGCTACCAACATCCCTCTCACAAGGTACGCACATAGGGAATAAAGATAGTAAATGAATAATTGAAAATGTGATGGACACTAAAATGGAAAAGAAATATAGGGTGCTTTGGGTTTATGAAAGAAGAGTTTAGATTGTAAGAGCTTCCCTATGGAGAGACCTATAAGATAAGATCTAGAGAATGAACAGGAGTTAAGTAAACAAAGTAGGGGGAAATAGTGAACAAGAAGTTTAAGTGAAAGAAGTAACAGATAAGAAGGCCCAGAGGCTTCACGGAGAAGTCAAATGTGCCTGGAGAAGAGCATGCATGGTGAGTCAAAGAGATCCCGGAGGACTGAAGGGCTTATCTTGGGTTAAAGGGCTCATTCCCCCAAGATTTCTGGGAATGCTGTTGGCCAATCACCCTCAAGGTAAGCCTGTTTGTGGATTTCCTCTGCTAAAGAAACCTACCCTGCCTGGTCATGCCTCCTTCCACTGGCATTTACGGACTATCTAATGCAGGGGTACAATATCCTGGCCCTTTGACTTAACTGGGAACAGCTCTGAAGGGCCTCACAACTCCAAAGCTTCCACTAGGATAAGGGAAAGCTGGACTTCTCCCCCTAACCAGTTAAGCTTTCTTCTCCACCCTTCCTTCCCAAAAGTATTGATCTCAAGGGCACTCCCCAAATTCTTGCACAAGAAACTCCCTCTCAGAGTATTCTCCAACTCCAGGATCCAGTATGTGTTGGGATAAAAGGCTGAAAGGCACATAGAGGACAACTTATTCAGGATCTTATTGGAAATTCAGCCCAAGGGTTTAAAATAAAGGTGTGTGTGTGACAAGATCACTAATTACATCATTTGAGGTGAGTCCAAAAAGAAGACAAGAGAAAAAAAAAAGTCATCCAGTATGAAATTTCTCCCTGAGCCATGAGGCCTGGTGGACATACCTAAAATGGGAAGGGAATTACCTTGAAATTCTGATATAATAGGACTATACCTCAGTTTGTGTACTGGTAGTCATCCAACCCTGGCTGCCATATAGGTAGTATGATGCTCCAAGGCTTTAGGTTGGAAATACTAGAAGCATAAGATAGTATTCATTTCCTGGTTGGCCATCTGGATGTCCTCTTTAGAGAAGTGTCTGTTCATGTCTTCTGCCCATTTCTTCACTGGATTATTCATTTTTTGGGTGTAGAGTTTGGTAAGTTCCTTGTAGATTTTGGATACTAACCTTTTATCTGATATGTCATTTGCAACTATCTTTTCCAATTCCGTCGGTTGCCTATTAATATTCTTGATTGTTTCCTTTGCAGTGCAGAAGCTTTTTATAAGTTAGGTGGAGAAGGACAGATACCATATGTTTGCACTCATAGGTCTAACAGGAGAAACCTAACGGAGGACCATGGGGAGGGAATGGGGGAAAGAGAGTTGGAGAGAGAGAGGGATGAAAAACATGAGAGACTACTGAATACTGAAAACAAACCGAGGGTTGAAGCCGGGGAGGGGGGGTGAGAAGGGGAGAGGTGGTAATGGAGAAGGGCACTTGTGGAAAAGAGCACTGGGTGTTATATGGAAACCAATTTGACAATAAACTATTAAAAAATAAATAAATAAATAATAAGAAAAAATTTTTAAAGAAAAAGAAAAAAGGTAGTATTCATTAAAAACTTACTATATGTAATTACATGGGGATAAGACAGATTCCATTCATAGCAGGTATTTTCTAGGGAAAACACTATAACTGAAAAGAAACAGAAAAAAGAAAAAAAACAAACAAATCCTTTCATGTTAAATAAGGCTTTGAGATTTTAATATCTTATGCAATATAAAACTTACAGCAGAAAAAAATTTATTGAAAATTTTTCCCTGTTGCTACCATTTGGGACTTTGTAATTAATTACTTTCGGGGCTTTACTTCTCGGTGTACAAGTCACCTAACATGTGATAGCAAATAAGCCATAATTCAGGCAAAGATAGTTTCTTCAATATGACCTGTACAAATTCGTTTTAAATATAGTCTTACTTCAAGATGTACCCTACAAAAAACAACTTTTTAAAATTGTTTGTATTTGTTTAACCTTCTTAAAAGTCAAAGGAAAACAAAGGTCTGCAGTCCAGGGGATGGATTACAGTGGAATGCTAATGGGGACCCACCAGTCAAGTACTGACTGTGGGTGAAGAGAGGAGAGCCGTGATGGTCACTGCTAAGGGGTGCTGTTTGGATCTCCCTTTAAGAAAGATATTTGTAGAACATCTGCAAGAGGGTAGCTGGTGGACTGTCTCCAGTTGCAGCGCCTTCTGGACGCACCTCAATTTTTAAGCCTAGGCTATACCCTTACCTAGCAGCCCCCAGAACAGCAGCATATTAGGATCTCATCATTTCTGCTCAAAACAGGAATTCTGTAAAGGCAACTTTTGCTCCAGGGCACCTGCTGGACAAGCTGAGGTGTTGTCACATCTGCATCATAATCTGGGGGTCTTGACCCAGTCCTGTCCCATCTCAGTCCCTCCCCATGTTTGCTTTCACAGGAGTCAGATCTGAACTGCGGACATTCCTGCCACTGACACAGTGATGCTTACCAGGGAGAACCATTAGTCCTGATGAAATGTGGGGGGTGAGAGAAAGAGGGGTCAAAAATAACTCCTGAGATTCTGGCTTGTGCACCTGAAATGGGAACACTAAAAGACCAACAAATCTCTTAGGGAGATTCCTAAGTCCACCTTGGATCAGGCTAAGAATAGGGTGCTTTTGAAAAATTCACTTTCATCCAGTGAGCTAAGGGAACAAAGGGTATAGTTTGGAAAGCAGACTGGAATTTTGTGGATTTCTTTTTAGCCTGACCATATTTACTGACTTTGAATATTTCACTTCACTGTGAAGTCCAGTCAGGTGGCTGATGTGGTATGTCGGCTTTAGATTCTAAAAGACACAGGTTTGAAAACCAGCACCTATTAGTTAGAGAATTTTCCAATCATAATTGAGGGTACTAATTTTCTCCTGACAGGGTGGCTGTAATCCAGGATGTTGACAGAGATATAGCCAGCACTTTTTTTTAGGCTTATTATGTATTCTTCTTCCTAACTCAATAAACACGCTTGTTAAGCACAAGTAATACTAACTCCTTCATTAGATGCCCTAAATACATATGTAAGGACTATGCTCTGTAAAACTTGGCTGGCATCCAAATGCCTTAACAATGTGTAGCAGGCAGCAATTGAAGGCGCCTCCACTTAGGCCACAGCTAAGGCAGGGAGTGTATTTCTAATAACAAAAGCAAAAAGAAGAAAACACATCCCAACTATGGCATCCAACAGGAGACTATGTGCTCCAAGTAGTACCTACTGCAGTCAGAAATAAAAACAGCCATGAAAAGTACATAGTCCATCACATTATAGATAACACATATTCAGAAGAAACTGTTTTATTATTCTTTTTTATAGCATAAAGGAAACAAAAAGCAATTTACTTCTGCTTAAAGGTGGGGGTATTGATCCTCATACTATTTTTCACTGTCTACCTTTGTCAGAAAGTCCACTGTGATTTATTTACTGGAGAAATAGAATTTGTATGCAACCAGTGAGGGAATGAAAATTCATTCCATAAGATCTGCTTGACTGACAGTTACAGAAACCAAATCTGCTGGCAGATGTGGAAATACACACGGCTGATTGTTTTTGTGTCCTTGCACTACATACCATATACTACTCAGCCTTCCTAAAATATTGATTTAATATTTAGACAAAGAAGACAATCTCTTGATATGCCAGAAGATCAAGTAATGCCTGAAGCTGCTGCAGACAAGTTGGCAGCAAATTTCCTTGGAAAAAGTTTTTCCTATAAAAAATGGATCATTTGCCTCTTTACTGAGAATTTTAAAAGTCACTTTCCTCAGCTAATATAAAGTTACCACCAATTTCCTGAAAATCCAGTTTTGAAACCCCAAAATTATGATGACAAAGAAATATTTCCAATTCACTTTAGCATCAAGCTAAATGAAGAAAAATGTTCAGGATTCCCCAAATCATAATCATTCCTCTCCATCCAGTTCATATATACAGTAAGCAGAAGCAAAGTATTTATCAAGTCCATATGGACACTTGGAAATGTTAGCAATTGTGTTTAAACTAAATAAATTCAACTATGTCAGCATTTCAGGAATTTATAGCCAAAGACCACAGTCAAAGCATGCCAAAAATCTCATTTTAACCAGAAAGCATTTTCAAACTTTTCCAGAATGGACATTTTTATCATAATGATCACAGACTCTGAAGAGATTAATTAAACACTGGCACCTGGATGAAAACAGTGACTTAAAGTCCTTGTCAAGCTGGCAAATCACAAAGAAAGGGTGCTTGCTCCCTAATAGTTATAGATGATGAAAGGTAATGACAGATGAATAGTTAAATATGACCATGGCTATGTGTTAAAATCTTCCTTATTTTTGTCCAGACCCCTGTGCAGATTAGTGACAACACTCAACAACTTTTCTTGTGGATGGAAGAAAGCTTCTACTATCTAAGCAGCCATCAATATAAATCCTTTAAGAAGTAACCACTATTTGTGTTCATATTTTACAGATGAAGAATCTAGAGGTTTACAGTGAGCCCAGGGCCCACTCTTTCATTGCTAGTGATTAATAAGCCAGAAGTCCAATACATGCAGTTCTGAGTCAAGATATCAGGCTCTTAACCATTACCTGTATTACAGTGAAAGATCTTTATGGCAGGAAAAAAAGTCTTTCCAGGACAATCAAGGCCAGCCGGATATGTATTCACAAAGCCAGAATGACTGAACCTGCAACACCTTAAAAGGTGGGTAAAGCAGGTCACCAAGAGAATAACACTAATATCTGCATTAGCAGCAAGCCACAGAAACAAGCTAGACCCTATGGCATCAGACTGTGTAGGGGGCTGAGGCGATTCCGGGCTATTCCATCAACACCATCCCCCATATCATAAATCTCCACCTAAGTATATCTGGATTTCAGGCCTGGGATTATTATTCTAGTTTTAAGCCAACATGTTCTATGAGCATGAATCTAAATATATCAGAGTAAGGAGAAAAGGAGAGAAGAAGAATAGTTTGTTGCATATTAGAATCACAAGAAATTGCACTCATAGCTAAAGGAGGTGTTTTAACTCATGGATTCATGCATCAAGTCACTGATCAGGCACCAATCACACACGCTCCTATTCATTCACACATGCAAAACATTCTGAACACCTACTCTGCACAAGGCACTGCTTCAAGGGCAGTTGGTTCACAAAGTCTTATCTTCAGCAATTCATAAAAATGAAAATTACAGGTTATACTTATTTTAGCTACATCATGATTGTCTATCTAATCTGCTTATACATTAATAGTTTGTTAGTTGATTAAGAAGCTGCTAAATGATATCACTCAGGTGTGCTGCTAAGTGAATATAAATCTGGTTTCTAAAGATTATATTCTCAGTACAAAGGGGATCTGCTTTTTAACAGAATTTTACTATGAATCCCCTTGCAATTCTAAAGTATGAAAACCACTATATGTTTGGTCAGACTTTGGTCACTTAGGCAGTAAGCTTTTTAAGGAGAAGTAAATGTATATAATATAGCCAAAATTTAGCATTTTAGTCATGTTAATAATACTTTATTACTGTCCCATCAAAAATTCCATTTTCTGTCAGTAAAATTCAATGGGTTTTATAACAAAAAGAACACCAAATTCTATCATCTTTAAAGGCCAACATTAACCTTAGTGAGATAAAGTTGTAAAGTTTTGTAAGATTAGCATTTAGGCTTGCTTTTTAAATAAATTGCTCACATTTCTTGGTCAACTTCTTCACATTTCCTCCATCTCCCACCCACGCACATACTCTTTTCCTCCTAGACACAAGTCTGCCAAATTCTAGGAGGAAAAATATCATTTTACATAACAACAGCCTGAAGATCTGATTTTCTCTGGGGTAAACTTGTTCCTTTGTACACAGATAAAAAGATATTTACCATCAACTGAGTTATTTATCCTTAAAAAGTAACTGCAGAACATTCCTTGATAATAGATGTGCATTTTTAAGAGGACAACCTAAATACATACATACATACATACATACATGCATAACGTGGGAGGGAGGCCAATTCCAGTTGTTCCAAAAGAAAATGCAATCAGTTAATTTCAGTGTGTAAGTATTAGACACAGGACAGATGGGGACTGCACATGTGTATATGACATGTGATAAAAACATTATTAGGTAAATCAGAAAGATTTAACTATTAAAGTGCTCAACATATGCAAGTGCTATCTGAGCACACATCAGGTCCAAGGTTCTAGTCTCTAAGCTCTAAGCACTGTATAACAGGATCAACTGCCTGGCCTATTAAGGGTAACTGCAAAACCCTGTCAGGACACCTGAAATTGTATAACCATATAAAATTCTCTGAGCCTCTGTTTCTGCAGCTGAGATGCTTAACCCACAGAACTGTCATTTGTAAGAGTAAGATAAATTATAAAACTCACATAATCCAATGCCTGATTTTATTGATGTTCATCAGTGATAGTGGGGTTTTTTTTACTTCATTATTAATATTTGTATTATTGAAACAGGTTAAAAGATTAAACCCATTAATACAGTCCTATCTAGATATAAACAGACATGCTTGTCATCTGATCTCATTTTACTTCTAATGCTTCCTATCTAAGGCTATAAAGACTTAATTTTACAGGGAAGGGAAGAGTTGGTCAAAAGAATAAATTTTCAGTCTAATTAAAATTACATTACACAATTCTGATCCCTTGTGGATATGAGAAAATAGTAGAAATTTTTTTAAATAATTAAATTTTAGAAGTAAAATAACACTAATGTCAACATACAGTTGGTCTTGGCATCCCCAATTATAAAGGGCATTTTTAATGCAGAGTATGTAACCATCCCCCACAAAGTTGTTGAGAAATATCAACTGAAACAATAAGGTAAGTCCTCAATAACTTTCAGTATAATTTTTTTACTAATTTTTCCCTAAAAACATGTTTCTGAAAAACCAAGAGCCTATATAGAATGTCTCCTCAAATGATGCCACATTTACTGTATTAAGAGTAGCAATCCAGGTTAACAAATCTGAGGCAGCCAGGAAGGCACTTTGGATTAGACAAGGGCCCATAGTCCACAATGTGAAAGACTCAAGAATCACGTGGATTTTTAAAGAACTCAAATGGGGACCTGAGACAACAATGAAGGTTGAGCAATAATTTGCTGTTTTTAAATGTCTGCTGAATTACCTTGGGCATAGCCTGGAGTAGTCAGGGGACTACAGAAGGGTGGGGCTTCCAGAAAAAGTCTCAGACAGAAACAGTAGGCTAAGCAAAATCTCTTGCTGCCCCACACATTTAAGTCAGCCACAAATGTATATGTCTTGTATGGCTGATGTATGCAAGAAGAAAACCCAATGGAAAAGGCTGTGTCCTTGTGTTTAATACATAGTAAGAGGCTCAGGACAGGAAATTAAGCCACAGTTTAAATAAGAGGGGACTATATGAAAGTCTCCCAAGACCTATCCCCAACCAAATTGCTATAGAGGACTCCAATTCTCACTGCAAATGGGGAGAGATTTGAGCAAAGTGTATTTGTATTTCAAAGGGAGTTTTAGTGTACTCCAGCTTATACCTGCATCAGACAGAAATCTAAGTTCAAATGAGACTATAGGCAGTAAAGAAAGAAAGAAAGTCTGGACAGACAACAAGATCCTCAAACTGAACTGCCCTCATCTCCTGAAATTCCTTCTCAAGGGAGACTGGATCTGACAATGAGAAACTGAAGGTATAAAAGAATCAAAAACCTGAAGGTATACCATCTCTCTCACCAGGACAAAGGCAGCCATGGCTTTGGGCAGATCTGTTCTGGGGACTACTGGTTTGAAAGCCAGCTCCCACACATCTTGGAAGCCACCAATAGACCCTGCCTCTTCAACCAATTCAGAAGATGAGCATAAATGGCTACTCAGGTAGAGTCAAAGGTCAAGAAAAGAAGAAAAGGCTGAGAGGGCAGAGCACACTCCTTGAAACTCCAAAGAATCCAGTGCATGGCTTTGGGCTGGCACAGGTCACAGCTTTTGATGCTTTAGAAATGAAAGGAGGGGCGCCTGGGTGGCTCAGTCGGTTAAGCATCCGGCTTCAGCTCAGGTCATGATCTCATGGTTCGTGGGTTCAAGCCCCGCGTCGGGCTCTGTGCTGACAGCTCAGAGCCTGGAGCATGCTTCAGATTCTGTGTCTCCCTCTTTCTCTGACCCTCCCTGCTCATGCTATCTCTCTCTGTCTCTCAAAAATAAATTTAAAAAAAACACTTAAAAAATTTTTTCAGAAATGAGGCAAGACCCTTCACCAGCAGAAGGATTACAACGTGGTGAAACTCTGATGATGGTTAGCATTTTTTAACAAAAGTATTTTTTTTTTGAGAGAGAGAGAGAGAGAGAATGAGCAGGAGAAAGATAGAGAGAGGGAAGGAGAGAATTCCAAGCAGTCCCCATGCTGTCGGGACAGAGCCCAACATGGGGCTCAATCTTACAAACCACCAGGTCATGACCTGAGCTGAATATCAAGAGTGAGACATTTAACTGACTGAGCCACCCAGGAGCTCTAGCAATGAAATATTTTTAAATTAAGGTTATTTTGAAGAAAGAAGTGGCTAAAGTCATTTGACTCTATTTATTTATTTTGAGAGAGAGTAAAAGCAGAGGAAAGGCAGAGAGAGAGGCAGAAAGAAAGAATCCCAAGCAGACTCTGCACTGTTAGAGCCCGACGAGGGGATCAAACTCACAAACTGTGAGATCATCACCTGAGCCAAAATCAAGACTCTGATCAAGAGACTGAGCCACCCAGAGAGGGAGGGAGAGAGAGAGTGAGAGTGAGAGAGAGCGCGTGCATCAGTGGGAGAGGGGAAGAGAGAAGGAGACACAGAATCTGAAGCAGGCTCCAGGCTCCGAGCGTCAGCATACAGCCCAACGTGGGGCTCAAACCCACAAACCATAAGATCATGACATGGCCTGAAGTCGGACACCAATCCGACTCAGCGACCCAGGCACCCTATATTAACTGCACTTTTTAACCTTTGTTATTTTAAATTTTTGACTGTGGCTGACAGTGACAATTACATTTTAAGATTTTTTTGGTCATAGAAATCTTAGAGAATGGTTATTGTTTTAGTATTTTTCTTCTTTTTGGTTTGGTATGTCACCACTTGTTTTGCTTCTTTCTATAAATTTTATCTAAGAGAGACTCCATTTTCAAATTTTATACTATAAATGCTTGAATTAAAAAAAAATAAACCTCTGTAAGAAAAAAAAAAAAAGAAATGAAAGGAGACCTACATGTTCACTGGGATGCTGTAGGGAAGCAGCCAAAGAAATGTCAGATCAATTCTAACTAGTACTTAAGTATTTGTGTATTTGCAAAAATTACACACACACACACACACACACACACACACACACACACACACTTCTTTATCCAATCATTTCATTGAACTTCTATAACTTTTTCCCCCTCTTATAAGGAGCCATGCAATTATACAATGACTTCAGATTATGTAACTAGGAAGTCATGAAATTCCTAGATTATGTAACATTCAATAACCATGGATGCATTTATTTTCTTTCGACCTATGATGTAATTCTCACTGGAAAACATGCATAAGTTATGAGGTGTTTGCACATGTAACATTTTGAAACTGGCTAGCAAAGGCACTGCTTGCTATTACATAAGTCTTTCTTCCATACATGCAAGTCAATTACTTCAGGAATACTAGCTTGGCTACTCAGCTTTGAAATCACATAGAATTTAGTAAACCACAGTCATACTGACACTATTTCTATCTTACTTGGTTTTAACTCATTAACAAGTTTTTTCTTGCTTGTTTAAAGAATCCAATTTATTTTTGCTAAATCATCCTAAAGGTGCTGAGAATTATCAAATTGTAAAACTGGTCATACATTTGTAACTCACAAACCCAGCCATGAAGTGGACCTTATTACAATCCCAACAATTCTGCTTTTAAGACTTCTAATTTGTCACTTACTTCTGTGGCCACAACCTCCTACCAATGCAATGCAACCCCACAAGTTCTTTTTCTTTTTTTCTCCTGACCAATTTTATTCATTAGAAGAAGGTTAATAAGTACAGATCTTACAGGATGGACAATTAGTCCCCACTTTTTTTTTCATTTTGCATTTTTAAAAAATTTTAATAGTTTATTGTCAAATTGGTTTCCATATAACATCCAGTGCTTCTCCCCACAAGTGCCCCCCACCATGACCATCACCCCCCTCCTTCCCTCCCCTTTCCCGTTCAGTCCATGGTTCGTTTTCAGTATTCAGTAGTCTCCCTTGATCTGTGTCCCTCACTCTCCCCCCGCTCTCTTTCCCCCTTCCTCTCCCTATGGTCCCCTGCCAAGTCTCTCCTGTTAGCCCACAAGTTCTTTAAGTTAGTATGACTCCCAGTTCCCTGCCTCTTTCCAGCCTCCCTGCTGGCTTCAAAGTTCCCTGTGCTAGCACACTCCAAGATCAACTATTTTGCCCTCTCACCACACACCCTTCCTGCTCTCTGGTTTTCTGCCATACCCATCTTATCATCCTCCACCATAGGTCCCCCCTGTGTTTTCCACTGCTGAGAAGTCAAAGAATTGGAAAAAGCCTGTAACTGTCATAAGAAATCTGACTACAAAGTCATATTATGCAGCCTCAACTGGATACTAATTTGGTTTGACAAGTTTTTTTATTCATCTCTATTGTATTTTCCATAAGAATCTACTCTGAATCTCCCCTAGTTTCTTCAATCTCCAAACCAACCCTTATACTCTTAGGAGATGACTTTATCTCCAAATGGACTAATAAAAGGAAAGTTACACTCAGTTTTCTCCCCTTTACCTTAAATCCATCATAATTACTACTCTTCTCTCCTTCTTCTCACCAAACTCAGGAATGTATGTTCAAATTAGTTTAATAGACCTTTTATGAAGAACATGCTATATAAGTCAATCATCCTATTGGATGTGCACCTCGCCAAATCAGTGACCTCAGTCTTTGAATCCATGACTGTACCTGGCAGAGTCCTATGGAGACTATAGAAAACAGAAGTTGAAATTGGAGTTGTTTTGCTAAAACGAGCAGTGCCAGTAGAAAGAGCCACAAAGTGAGGTCAACAGCCCAAGGCTAATCAACCAAGCCCCAACACCTGTTAAAGCCTGTATCCATCCCTGCAATAGGTAACTCAATCCTAAATTCTGCCCTATTTTCTCATCTCTATACTTTCTCCACCTAATTCACTCAAGTAACTTATGGAAAAGAAAAAAATGAAACAGGAAAATAAAAGTAGACTTATTTCACAGCTGTGTCAAGCAACCACTCCATCTGTTAACATTTTCTCTTACAGACAGGCACCCCTAAATATTAGTTGCCACCTTTTCCTTTCTAGATTCTGTTGTTCCCTCAAAGGTCATTAACATGACCATGATTTATCTTTGCTTTCCTGCATATGACGTCTTCTACAATGGAGGTCTACTTTTTCTGTTTTGTTACATAATGTGTTCCTAAAAAGAATTCAAGCAAGTTTATTTTATTCCTTTTAATTCAAATTATGTATGAGATTATAAATAATAAATAAGAACACTCCAAAATTAAATGGTGAGCAAACAATACATGTTTTTAAATTGTTTCAATACAACTAAGAATCTCTAATAGATTTTGGAGGAAAAAACAAGAAAACCTATGCTTTCCCTTCTAGAATAAAGTTTTGCATACAACACAAGGCTCCAGAAAGCCATGGCTTCATTTCCTGAGAATGTAATGGATAGGACCACCCCTGTGTGGGCATCTTTAAAGTCAGGCATCAGTTCCAAATGCAGAAGAATGCAGGTATGATTATTCATAGAAACAGATGGATACATGGCTTCCTTTAGTTATAAGCAATTTTTGTGCCATTTATCTATAAAACTCCATCAAGTGCTGACTTTTAAAATATTTGGATGCTAATGTGATCATGAGGAAAAACAGGAAAAGAATGAAATTCTAATGCTTATTACTGTCAAGTAAATATTTCAAAATCCCCACAGAGCACACTTAACAACTATATTGTTAATAACGGAAATATCTTCCCTAACTTGGCACAAATCACTGAGTTTCAGGAGAGTACAATAAGTGGACAGAAATAGGCCTATGGCTGGGTCCTTTCCCCTGAGATCAATAATCAATGCTCCCCTAACCAGGCAAGAATCACATTATAGCTGCCACTGGCCTGGGATACCTTAACCACCTGGATCATAGTCAGGTGAGGGAGCTCTGGCCCTGCTCACCCACTGACATTCTTTTCCCTGACCTGCCAGAATCACTGAGTTCTTAGACCTTTTACTCTTCTTGTTTCTACCCTTGGTATACATTTTTCCTTCTGTCAACAATCTATGTGCCTGGAAACTGCTTCAACTGCCTATGTTCCACTTGGGATCATTTTAATACTTTTGCAGATGGTTTGGAGAATTATTTTTTCTCAAAATGAGCCGTGAATTCTAAATCATTTTTGCCATTATTTTGCACTGACATATAGAATACACTTGGGATGACTGCAGTCATTTTTTCACTAAACAACAATGTCATTAATTAACAATGGGAAGGATACTGACTCCATTTGTCACAGCATAATGATTATCCCAATCATCCAGGAGACATATCTTAGTGTGGGTTTCTCTGCAAAAGACACTGAGACAAGGAGTTGTGTTAGTGTTTGTTACTTGAGACAGTTTATTCAGGAGATCATCCTAGGGAGCACCAGTTAGGAAGAAAGGAAAATATGACTGAAGAGACAGGAGAGCCAGTGAAGGGAGTGGTACAGAGCAGTCACTACTGGGACTCAATCCCCCTGGGGAATTCTGAGGAGACATGAGTAATGTACCTCACAATTGTCCCACAGACAAAAGGGGGAAGTGGACATTTGTTTTCTGACTCTGGTCCTTCACTGGCTGAAGGCTGCCCCGGGGAGAGTTCACTTGCCAGCAGCAGCACCCGCACTTCTAGGCTGCTCTGAAACTAGAAGATGAAGCTCCCACAGTGGTGCACAAAGTGCTCTGGTGGAGGAGCTCAGCCACCTGGCACTTAGGGTGGGAAGCTGTCAGTGTTAATGGGAAATGCCCACCCCAGAAAAACTCTGGGATGGGTTAAAAGCAGATCAACAGCATCTGCTACAGCAGCCAACTCCTTGTTTTGGTACAGCCACCATGTCCTACTGTGCACTTTTCGATGAGTCTCCTTGATCCCACTCTTGTCAAATATGATCTAAATACAATCTACTATACACATCTTCCAGTCTTTACCCCATTCCTATGACAGCTATCAATCACCTCCTGTGACCACCCCTACCCCAGACTCCCCACTGTCCTCAATGACCTGCCCCACCAGTCCAACCTTACTGGTCACCAAATCTTCCAACTCTCTCCATTTCACTGAACAGTCTTTTCCCTTCCTCCAGCAAACAATGATCCCTCTCAGGTTTGAGCCTTTCCTATACAGAATGCCCCATCCCTACCCATCCATTTTAGACTCACACTAGGAACTGCCAGCTCCTAAAGTGTTTCTTTGGCTGTGGTTCACACTCACTTCCTCCTGTGAACTACTTTAGTCCTGATGGCAAACAATACTATTTAAAAAAAAAATCTTTTAGGGAAGCCTGGGTGGCTCAGTCGGTTGAGCGTCCAGCTTCCTCTCAGGTTATGATCTCACAGTTTGTGGGTTCAAGCCCCGCATTGGGCTCTGTGCTGACAGCTAGCTCAGAGCATGGAGCCTATCTTCAGATTCTGTGTCTCCTTCTCTCTCTGACCCTCCCCTGCTCATACTGTCTCTCTCTCAAAAATAAAGAAAACACTTTTTAAAAAATGTTTAAAGTGAGTAGGGCAGGAAGCCCTGGACAAACTCTAAGTATCCAACAGGCAGAAACTGAGATAAATGCTTCTTTCTTAAGTTCTGCCAACACCCACTAGAGTGCCCACTAGCCAAAGACCACCAGTAACACATTTGTAGTAAATAAAACAAGCTTTCTTTAGCTTGTTCAGCAAGAGGAAGAGTTCACCAAAGGAAATGGGGCATTTTAAGAGGAAATTGCAAGAAGCTTATTATAGAACTTAGCTTTGTTCTGGGTGATTCCAGATAGCCTAGGAAAGTAGAGGCCATATTTGGAATGGAAGCTGTCAGAAAGTGGGGCAATTCATTATCTCGGCAAATTTAATCTAGAAGGCAGAGAAGTGAAGCTGAGTTGAAGTCATCATTGGTAAAGCAGCAGCAATCACTCATGCCAGTCATAAGAGAAGGTTGTTTAATTACTTCTTCGGGTGCAGCGTCTTTGTCTCCATCTTGCTTCATGTACACTCAAGGAGTAGCCTTGTGTTATTATTTATATTCTGTGAGACGTATTTGTGTTCACTTGAAAACACTGTGGCCTAGCTGCCAGAGCCATTTTTCACTTTCTTAAAAGCTATTCAAAAGATATCAGAATGACTTAAATCATTGTTGAATTAATTTCAAATTTATTGTAAACTTAAATGATAATGCTAACTTTAACTTATAATGTGTAACTCCACCTTTCTGGCAGGCACCATGCACATGTAAGGGAATAAGACATCTTGGCCTTGCACATGGGTCCATGAGCTCACAGTGCAGAAGGAAAGACAAATATCTAGGTTGACACAACACAAACACAAAAAGTGAGTGCCAAAATCTAAGTATGTAGAAGGTACTGAGTTAGTGCTGGGAACAGAGTACCAAACTCCATCTGGAGGGTGGGCGACATTTTCCAGGAAGACATGTCATCTGAAAAGGATGTAGCAGAGTGACTAGGAGTTGACCACCTGGAAAAAGATGGGTGGAGGATGCCCTTCTGCAGCAGAAACACCATATATTAAGGGGTGAGATGGCATAATGGATTGGGAAACAGAACTTAAGTCAGTGTTGCTGAAACAAACTTTACTCAAAACTAAAAAATATTTTGCAATGGAATTTAATAAATTTTCAAGCCTAGACTATATAGATATTACATTTTGCAGGTGTGGAAAGAGAGACTGTTACATAATTTATAATGTAAAAAATCTATGAAGCACTGAGCTAAGGAGAAAACAGAAGAGGATTAGATTAGAATATATGCATTTGAGGGTGAAAACGAAATAGGGATATACTGCTTGATTTCAAATATTTATATCTTTGCTGGCTGAAAGTCCTCTTTCCTTTTTTCTCCCTCACTTTCCTAAGTTGACAGATACCTCCAAGGTAAGTGAAATAAATCAGGCCTCCAGTGCTGTATCAGATTTGAGAAAGAGCTTGGATCAGACTAAGAAAGGAAAAGGGCACTTCTGGAATATAGCAATACAAAAGAGGTTTTTATTCTCTTAAGCAAGCTAAGTGTTGAAGAGGAAGTAAATTATTCCAAAACCTAGATGCTCTTATTTATGGATCCACTATAGAAATGGAGACTGCAGAGAAACAGAACACAAGTCAATCCAAAATAATGTAGTTAAGCATCCTTCCCTTGATTATGAGAGATTGGAAAATTTTTCAGAAACTTTTCCTACTAATATACAACCAAAGCTCAATACATAGAAATAAAGTCAAACAACTTATAACATTATGTAAGAGTCACTGAATTAAGTATTTCTCATCTTCTGCCACATAAACATACACATATATGTATATATATCCATGTGAAATTTCCACACTGCTAATACTGAAGATAGAATCTTTCAAAAGTTTACTTTGTGGGTGCCTGGGTGGCTCAGTTGGTTAGGTATCTGACTTTGGCTCAGGTCATGATCTTGCGGTTCCTGGGTTCAGGCCTGCACTTGGAGAGTCTGCTTTGGATGCTCTCTCTCCCTCTCCCTCTCTCTCTGTCTCTCTCTCTCTGCCCCTCCACCACATAAGCATGCACCATCTCTCTCTCTCAAAATAAATAAACTTTAAATAGTTTACTTTGTAAATCCAATGCCCTAAAAGTTAATGTGTATTTTTCTACAGTCTTTCAAATATTAATACATTATTACTATTTAAGGTCAATTCATTTCTTCCTAATTTGAAATAGAAATGATCCACAAATTACTTGCAAATGGATATCAATGGTAAGAAATGAGGTGTCTGGATACTAAAATTAGAGAAAGGCATTAATAATCTTAAACTTCTGAGTAGAAAAAAATTAAAGAAAAAATTCATTTCATTTGAAAAAACTTTCATTAGCAAAAAAGATGAAAAACTAACTAGAATAGGGAAAGGATATTAATAAACCAAGGTTAAGAAAAACGTACCACAGAATAATACAAATAAGTGTCCCATGAACACATGAAAAAATGCACAGCTTTTCTATTAATTAAGAAAGTACATGAGACACCATATTTTACACTACCAAGGTTGGCCGAGGATGGTCGCAAGGATGGGAGAGAAGAGTCTTCCCTTCCCAGAATCCAGACCTGGCCTGTCAGGAGTTCAGCAATCATTTGAAAGGAAAACGTGGCAACTGCAAAAAATATTAAAGTTGTTCATTACATGCAGCTTAAGAGGAATGTTTGCAATAGAAAAGCTTGTAGAAGTAGACCAATACATTTGACATTCACTGTAGGGAATAAAAAAAAGAAAAAACCGAATTTCCATCAAAACAGATTTGTCAAAATACACTATGATATATCTTTACCCATACACACCCAATAGGTATTTCTTACTAGTGTGCTTTACGGAAAATGTTTTATTACTTTTTAAGAGGAAAAATCCAGTTGCAGAAATGTATATGTACATGTATAAAATGAACCCATTTTCATAAAGTAATAAAAAAATTACTATTTGCATAGACCAAATAGCCAAAAACATACATATACTGTGTTCTCATTTTATTTTGAATTTCAGGCAGGACTTATTTTGTTTTAATGGTAATTTCTGGCAACAAGATATAAAGAGAATGTAACTCTTCATTCCTGAAATGTCTCTAGTATCTTTTAATAAAATTGGCTGTTAGTATACTTGTATAAAACATCCTTGGGAAAAACAAGTTATGGTAAGCCTCAAACCATGCTATAGTGACACAAAAAGACCATTTGAAGAAATGGGGATGCCGTCATGATTTAAGGTATTCCCTTTAGTCAATGAAAAAAATGCCTCATGGTTAGGTCAAGATGACTACAACTGCACCATCATGATGTTCAATACAGTCACAAGTCTTAGACACCATCATAGCATCACAGCTACACATTCCAAAAAAGAGGAATCATGGACACAGACAGAAAAAACTAGATGGCAGCTGACCCATCCCCACAGCATTGGAGCCAGAAGTCACAACTGGGGATGCTGTTTGAAATACTCATGGAGAATAAACTAGCAGTTGAAGATGTACAAACTATATATTTAAAAACAGACTGCCAAGTGGCTTTCTAAATGTGTACACCTGCCAACCTACCATGACCATGCATTATCTTTCACTGGAATTCTGTCAGTTCACCTATGTTACATATGTGCACTGAATCTTTAGGGGTGACTATCCTATCTCCAGTGCTGTAAAAAGAAGTCCGTTACACATGCACTGATCCTCCTGAAATGTTCTAATAACAATCCAGTGCTCTACACACAGCAGTCTCCTGATGTCATGCCTGTTCTTCCAGCTTAGTGTTTCTCAATCTCACACATTGACATTTTGTACCAGATGACTCTTGTTGTGAGAACTGTCTGGTGCATTGTAACTGTTTATTATCATCCCTGGCTCTGCCTATCAGATGCCAATAGCATCACCTCCAAGTTGTGACATCAGAAATATGTCTAGACATTACCAATGTATCCCGGGGGACAAAGTATGCTAGGTTGATAACCAATACTCCAGAAAAATAAAGTATATATGGAGCGACTGGGTGGCTCAGTCCATTAGGCATTGGACTTTGGCTCAGGTCATGATCTCATGGTTTGTGGGTTCAAACCCCGCATCGGGCTCTGTGTTGACAGCTCAGAGCCTGAAGCCTGCTTTGGATTCTGTGTCTCCCTCTCTGTCTGCCCTTTCCCCACTTTCACTCTGTCTCTCTCTCACACAAAAATAAGTAAACATTAAAAAAAATTAAAAAGAAAGAAAAATGTATATAAATTTGGGTAAAACCACTAATGGTTTCAAAAGAGGAGAAAGGAAAGATACTGCAAAACAGCACAAAAAAAAGATTAAAATAAATCTAGGTTGAAAGTTGTAAAAAGATGGATATCTAAGCTTCTAAAATGTGCATAAGCAGTTAGGATTGCTTTCCTCTTGAAGCTAATTAAGAAACATATTCTAAGTATGGCTAACATTAACAACTCAGGCAGCAACAGATGTTGGCAAGGAGGCAAAGAAAGAGGATCTTTTTTGTACTGCTGGTGGGAATGTAAACTGGTGCAGCCACTCTGAAAAACAGTACAGAGGTTCCTCAAAAAATTAAAAATAGAACTACCCTATAACCCAGCTATTACACTTCTTGGTATTTATCTAAGGGATACAAGTATGCTGTTTCAAAGGGACACATGCACCCCAATGCTTATAGCAGCACCATCAACAAAAGCCAACATATGGAAAGATCCCAAATGTCCACTGACAGATGAATGGATAAAGAAGATGTGGCTTATATATAGAATGGAGTATTACTTAGCAATGAAAAGGAATAAACACTTGCCATTTGCAACTATGTGAATGGAACTAGAGGGTATTATGCTAAGTGAAATTAGTCAGAGAAAGACAAGTATCATATAACTTCACTTGTATGAGGACTTTAAGATTCAAAACAGATGATCATAAGAGAAGGGAAGCAAAAAGAATATAAAAACATGGAGGGAGACAAAACATAAGAGATTCTTAAATATAGAGAACAAACAGAGGGGTTGTTGAGTGGGGGGATAGCCTAAATGGGTAAAGGGTATTTAGGAATCTACCCCTGAATCCATTGTTGCACTATATGCTAACTTGGATGTAAATTTAAAAATTAAATTAGAAAAATGAATGAATGAATGAATGAATAAAGTTTAACAAAAAAGAAACATATTCTGAGTTTTCTTAAGTGAATGTGTTGGTGAATATTCCTTCTTTTGATGACCAAACATTCCTTGTTTAGCAACCTATGTGCATGCTATAGACTAATGGAAAACACCTTGATTCTTTAAATCAAAGACTATATGTTAATTCCAACACTTCAAACTCTTTAACCTTGAAGAAGTTACATCATCTCTCCACATCACTTACTAATGTGTATACTGGGGATAATAATAGTCACTCATGTGGATTATTACAAGGATTAAGAGATACAGGTAACACACCTAGCACAATGCCTATTATAAGGTAGGCAAAGTATTTTCATCCTTCCTCCTCACAGGACTTAACAGAAGATGGAATCTTCGGATGGCACTTTCTTCACTAAAGGAAAGGGACTTAAAAACATTTGTTCATGAAAAAAGGCAGACAGGGAGATGATTATATCCAAAAAAGAAAGATAGTGATCACAGAGGCAGGCAGAGAGATGGAAGATCAAGATTTGACTCCAGTTACCTCTTGAGGAATAACAGTGGGATTCACTGCTTAATCATCTTTCTTTCTTGAGAGAGAGAATCCCAAGCACTGAGAGTGCAGAGCTTGCTCGATATGGGGCTCAAACTCCCAAACCATGAGATCATAACCTGAATCAAAATTAAGAGTCAGACACTTAACCAACTGAGCCACCTAGGAACCCCTAACCATCTTTCTTTCATATTTTCACAAACCTTTTCATTGGTTCTTCAGAGATTTTTATGGTCCTGTTAAACTCACACTTAAAGGAGTTACCAGGGATCCTATACGATTATCTTTTCATGTAATACACACTAAGATGCTGACTGAAGTGTTGTGCCCAGGATCTAGGACTATTTTTTTGGTAAAATATACTTTAATTTTTAGAGAAATTTCAGATTCGCAGCAAAACTGAGCTTAAAGTACAGAGAGTTTCCATACATTCTTCCCCACACATGGGAACCGCCTTCCCCACCACCAGTATCATATCAACATCAAAACATATTCTAGGCATTAAGGGGCTCTAGGCTCAACTTGTATTGAGCACTGGGTGTTGTACGTAAGTGATGGATCACTAAATTCTGCTGAAACCAATATTACATTATAGTTAACTAACAGGAATTTAAATAAAAATTTAAAAAACTATTCTAAGGATTTTAACAAACACACACACACACATACACACACACACACAAACACACCATTTTAGATCACAAAGAATAGTTTCACTGCCCTAAAAATTTCTCTGTGCTATGCCCATTCACCATTCCTTTCCCCCAAACCCCTAGCAATCACTAATCTTTTCACTATCTCTGTAGTTTTTCTTTTTCCACAATGGTATATAGTTGGAATTCATAGTATAAGCCCTGGCTTTTTTCACTTAGTAATATGCATTTAAGGTTTCTCCATGTCTTTTCATACCTTGATAGTTCATATTTTTAGTGCTGAGTAATATTCCTTTGTATGGATGGACACAGTTTATTTATCCATTCACCTACTGAAGGACATCTTAATTGCTTTCAAGTTTGGCGATCATGAATAAAACTGCTATAAACATCTGTGTATACATTTTTGTGTGAACATATGCTTTCAGCTCATTTAAGGAAATATCAAGGAGTGTAACTGCTGCATGGTGTAGTAAAAATATGTTTAGTTTTATAAGAAACTGCCAACCTTACTTCCAAAGAGGCTGTACCATTTTATAATTCTATCAGCAAGGAATAAGTTTCTGTTACTCTGGCCAGCATGTGGTCTTGTTAATGTTGTGAATTTAGGCCATTCTAATAATGTGCACAGTAATATCACATTGTTTTAATTTTCAATTCCCTAAAACATATGATGTGGGACCTCTTTTCATAATCTTATTTGCTATCTGTCTATCTCCTTTGGTGAAGTGTCTCTTCAGGTCTTTTGCTCATTTTTTAATGGTGTTGTTCATTTCCTTACTAATGAGTTTTAAAAGTTCTTTGTATATTTTGGGTAATAGTCCTTTGTCATATGGGGCCTGTGAAAATATTTTCTCCCTGTCTCTGTCTTGTGTTCTCATTCTCTTGATGCTTTCACTTTTTCTACTTACTTTCCTACCAATCCATTCCATTCCAAATTTGTTTCCTAATTAATTGGAAATCCTTTTAAAAATTTTCCAAATATGTTTGCTTATTTCAGACTTAGAGAACAACTGAAAAGCTAAAACCACTGTGGCCCTGGTATAAGAGAGAGAGGAGCGACTGGAAGCAGCAGCTAGCCTGCAGCAGTTATGAAATGAACGAGTAAGCCAACTCTTGGGGACTGCAGAAGGGAAGAAAGAGGAGCCAGTGAGTGATCAAGAAATGAACCCAAGCTTGGGTCCTTAGTTCTGATAATGTGTCACAGTGCATAAATCACTTCACTTGTAGGATTGTGTGTGTGTGTGTGTGTGTGTGTGTGTGTGTGCGCATGCATGCACATGGCGCACAGGTGTAGGTGTTGTGTGTCTGTGTGTGTGAGCACACATCGTATTCATCGATGTTTGGCACTATCTACAAATGAGGTCATTCGTGTAGAAAGAGATGTACTGACAAATTGTATATTTAAAATACACATTAATTTTATAAGCCTTTTGTTAACTATATTGGGAACTTTAGGAAATAGAAATATCCCAGGTTTCCATCCTCCTCTGAGAAGTCCTAGTTAGACCATATCCGAAGATAGTCTAGAGTAACTATTAGTATACTGCATACAACTTATCCAGTTCGTTAGCTGAATTATTTACTACTCTTGGTTCCCAGTTAGCACTGACCAACTAATAATCAGTCACATTAACAATATAAACATATATATTAAATAAAAAATCTTTCTCCCCAGCAGAAATACAATGGCTATTGAGCATTCAAAGAAACTGCTATCAAAGAATGAAAAGCAAAAACACAAGCGAAAATCCTCCAAATAATTTATGACATGTTCTGAGATAATTTTCCTTTTAAATTCATCTTAGTTTATTGACAAATCAAAAAGTGTCTTCCTAAGGAAAGAGGCACATCAAGATATGAAATACAAAGTTAAAATTCAGAAGCAGGCATTTTAAAAATATGTATACAGAGGCACCTGGGTGGCTCAGTTGATTGAATGTCCGAATTCAGCTCAGGTCATGATCTCCTGGTCCGTGAGATCAAGCACCATGTTGGACTCTGTGCTGAGCCTGCAGCCTGCTTCTGCTTCTGTGTCTCCCTCTCTATCTGCCCCTCTGCCACTCATGCTCTCTCTCTCAAAAGTGAATAGATGTTAAAACAATAAATAAATAAAATATGTATACAACTATTAATGGTTTCTTGTTTTTCTTAACTGTTAAGTCTAACTCTCCCTAAAACAGGAGGTGTTACAAGAGTAAGGATATGCCTAATTTAGCCTACTTTCAAATCACTGTAATTCCCAAGGATTGAGGCATTATGAAACTGATTATTATAGGTACTGATTATAATCAGCTGTACATGGCAGTGGTCACTGAAGGAATACTAGATCTGAGGAAACCATGGAATAAGGAAAGACATTAAGGTCGATTTGGGGCTCTGAAAATAGACCTGAGTTCAAGTTTGGGGTCTGCTACTTATTAAACATAAAACCCTGGGCAAGTTATTCTACTTTATGTGCTTTAGTTTTTTTACTTGTAAACTGAAAATATTACCATCTAACTCATAGGTTGCTCTGATCATTAAATAACATTATGTATGTAAAATATTTGGCACAGTACGTGGCCCTAGCTGAATCTCCACAAACAGTAGGATTCAATATTATCAGTGATGTGTCAACTGTGTAACCAAACACTAATTAAAACAGCCACATCAGGGGTAACTGGGTGGCTCAGCCAGCTAAACATTTGACTATGGCTCAGGTCCTGATCTCGCTGTCTGTGTGTTTGAGCCCCACGTCTGGCTCTGTGCTAGCAGCGTGGAGCTTAGAGCCTGCTTTGGAATCTCTCTGTGTGTGTGTCTCTCTCTCTGCCACTAACCCACTTGTGCTTTGTCTCTCAAAAATAAATAAATGTTTAAAAAATTGTTTTAAATAAAACAGCCACAACAAAAACAACACTGGCTAGAAGACAATTAGGAGGCTGCATCTTATTAAGTTTCATTTATAAGCTTACTAGAAAAGGCAAGAGTTTCTTTCAGGTGCCCCATGAATGACAAAAATGAGGTCATTTTGTCATTTCTCTTAAGTTTCCTTCTACTACTCAGAACCACCTACAGGAGCTTCAGCCACACTGATGTCAGCCAAAAATCATGTCTCACATCCATTCATTTAAAAGGTCTCTAGGAAAGACATCATTAGCATTTTTCAAAATAGTAAATGTCACTCCTGTGTAGAGCCATGATTTTAAATCTTTCTACTACACCACACAGCTTAGTGGTTTACATCTCCATCTGTCCCTGTGGTTTCACTATAACCATGACTGAGCTGAATGGAGGTATCAGAAAATCTGCAAATATTTACTGAGTGCCGACTATATACTGGTTACGGTGCTAAGGATACAGTCATGAACAAAACGCACATACTCTTTACCCTTTGGGGAATTGATCACCTAGAACATTGTTCTCCAACTGTCTTTGTCATTCGTTTTACACCATGACCTAGTAATATTTATATGTTTACATATACATATAGTGACATATATGACATAAAACAACACTCTCGTACTCTGTTTTCTTTTCTAATCTAGTTGTATTTTTTTACATGCTGGTTGTGATGACTAAAATAATTTTTGAGACACTAATAGGTCACAACTCACCACTGGAAACACTGTAGCACAGCACACCATGCCAGGCCTCTTCTCTGTTCTCTGCCCATTTGAGCAGTACAGTGTCAAAAGCCTCAAATAGGTCAATGTGAATACTCAACAAAAATGTACATATGCTCAACACTGAAGTGAACAGTCTTCAATTTCTCAACCTATGATTTCCTATTACATATCACTTGTTCTTATGGATTGCAACCAAAACTAATAAAACCTAAAACTCTTGTTTATTCCAGGAGGAAGAGAACAGCCAAACTTGGTGTAAAATCTCCTTGAAACCAGGGGACATCAAGCAATTCAGCCACACCTTTCATTTCTGATCATTCTGAGGCATCCAGAATTGTCACAAAATAAACAGTTTCTATCACTTAAACTCTGTAAGATAACAACTTCCCAGAACAAAAGACAATAAAGCTTCACTAATACTGATCACATTTGTTTGGAATTTGGCATGAAAACTTAAACAATTTTCACCCACATTTACAACTTTGCCAGTCTAGGAAGAAAGAGACTGATGAGCAAATGAAGGGCAAAAAGAAGACTGTAAGAAAAATGTTTACCTTAATTAAGAGAACAAACTCATCTAGCATTGCATGCCGCACAATCATAACAGTGTGATAAATTCTCATTATAAATCACTTTTATCTATTAAGACAGGTCTGGCAGGACTTCTAGTTGGCAAAATAGTCAAACTTGTTCAAAATGCTATCTGTACTGTAATAAAGCTGCATTTACTTTAAAATGGTCTGTGATTCAGAAGAGCATATTCAAAATTTTAATGCATGCCTGAAGTTATTCTGTTAGTAAGGCTTTACAGTACTAAACACCTTAATCTTTAAGTTTTGTCCTCAGAGACGCCAACCTCTGATTTTTGTATTCAAAGCAGAATGCTCTAGTATTCTGAACATAAGAGTTGGAAAAATTGTTATTTTCTTCCACTCAAAAGAAATGTATGCTATACAGAAGAAATACTATATATATATATATATATATATATATATATGTATATCTATTGTTTTATTTTTCTTAATCATGACTCCCATTAGGGCAACTCTAGAGTTGCCTACTTGAATGTCCATTTTATTGAATCTTAAATTATTGGTTCTTTCTAGCTTTAATGAGAATTCAATTTTCTAATAATTTCAAATGCTTGTGAATTTTTAAAAGTTCTATAGTCCTTAGTTTTGTATGATAAAACATGCCCTTCCCCAAAATGTCATGCTTACTAAGTGGCAATACTTCTAATACATTTTTTTCACTGTATACCTTATGGTTAAAGAGGAATGGAGGAATAAAAGAGGATGAGAGAGGGACAAATGAGGGTTAGAGAGAGGGACAAATTTACCCAAAATTATACTTCACACAGGCACTGAACAATGGTTCACCACTCCAAGCTTATTCATGCTAAGATGACAGAAATTTAAAATTAATGAATCCATAAAAGTGCAGTTTTTAGAAACCAAGATGGACATTATCCAGAAAAAAGGACTAACCGTTGAAGGACTTTTGCCTGTTTTTTAATAGAAATCATCACCCACTGCCTTTCAACACACTGTCTTCTCAGTAAGTAAGTCATGATATTTCCAAGTCAAACAGTGAGATTTTTGCTTACAAACTCAGCTTAATCATAAAAGCCACCATAGTAACTTGTTAACTGTATGTTTCCCAGTCTCACCACAGACCTATTGAACCAGAATCTCCAGAGAAAAATCTGAATTTTTGAAGTTACGGCAAATTCAGGTAGTTGGCTTTTTGCCTTTCCACTAGGCAGCACCCTACCAGCACTTCAACCAAAGCAGCCAATTACTGGCCACTCTAAAAAAGAATTGATGGCTTAAAGAAAGGGGCAGACTGGTAGCAGTAGCCATGAAAAAATGTCTCTCTAGGCTTATATATTCAATCAATAAGATCAAAAGTCTAGAGAGTGAAATACAACACAAATCAATGGCTATGTTGTCTCTGCAGCATCATCTGGGGATTATCTGCATATTCCAAATCTTCACACCACCATGGGATTTAGAATTTAATAACCATCCAAAACATGGTACAAATCTCTAGATACATTTATATTCTTGGGTCCCTTCAATAATAAGTTTAGAATCAAGGAGGTTTAAAATAAAGACTAACAACTGTTTTCTATACAACATTCAGAGACAGATACCTACATCAAATGAAAGAACTGCCTTCGAAAGTTCCTCCTGCCATTTTCATTTTATTCCTACTTATTACAAATTATAATCAAACAAATTTCATCTCTGAATTTAAACATTTAAAAATTAATATAGGAATACACATATCAGAGATGTTAGCCAAGAACTGATTCAGCAGCTGTGTGTTTAAGTAATAAGAGCAACTCAAATTCTGAATAGTAAATTCCTCTGAGGAAAACTTTTGATTTTTTTCTCTCTTCCTTGAGCTCAATATCTCTCTTTTGGCACATTTCTGCTCATCATACAGTACTGTATACATTCATAGCACTTCATAAGTAATAGGAAAATAAAATGATGCCTGTAGACATAGGCCTGAAGGGATCAATTCTTAGGCACAATTGCAAAGGTTAACTTTAACCATGGGGAAATTATGCTAAATGCCCTCAAAATGTACTGCTGAAATATTTTTATTCTCAAAGCAAAATTTATAATCAAAATGTGGAATATAGTTGGTTATTCTAAATGGGTTAAGTGTGGCCAACGTCTAAATGACTGGAAACTAAAACATTAACCTCTTATATTTATCTCCATATTATCTAATATCTCTAAAGTTGTACCACATTTTGAATAAAAAATTAATCAATTCCCAGTTTCTTGTGATAATTGGTAGAAAAATATAGCATGGGTAATGCAAGAGAATAAGCCATTTAAAATTATACTGAATTATTTTAATATTCATGTTTCCTTGGGTATTTTCTTTAGAATCTCATCAAATTACATTTTTATTAGGATAGTAATGAAGTTCATTATATTCTTTAAGTAATAATACCTGACATTAGGGAAAAAAATCCAATTTACATTCAAGTTCCAATTTTTTCAAGTAGTAGGCTAGGAATTTTTAAATGGCAGCAAACAACCAAACAGGCATGTAATCCATTAATGAGTCATTTCTTCTTCAGCATAATGAGTATAAAATGTCTCAACATTGAGCTGAAGATTGAGCATATACCCTACAGCACTTGGCAAATGCAAGGTGTACACAGACCTATGTAATTATACTTGGAAATCCATTATGCCTTTTTATGACTGGTGAGAACACAAGCTTCCCAACTCTTGCCACCACAATCAGTCCACCAAAGTCCAGCTAACAATACTCACAACAACAATCGTAGAATAATTTACATTCCATGTGATGAGTAACTAATAAAATGAAATTAAAAGGCGGCAATCTAAACTAAGAAAAGAAATTGAGAAATCTTGCAATGTTTATTATTATTTAGCAATAAAAGTCATAGGGAGAAGGGGAAGCAAATATGAAACCAAACAGCAACAAGAGCTAGACCACAACAGATAATGTTCAGCTTGCATAATCATTGTTTTAAATTATTTGATGGTATCTCTCAATTATCTACTAATGACTCCATGTATCTTTTAATGAAGTATACACAAAAAAGTTTGTTGAGACTAAGGTTATACTTTGGGAAACTATCCATGAAATACATACTGGCAGGTCACTTAAAAATACTATGTAACCTTGGAAGAAAACTCAAGGTGCCTGTGCTTCCAATCCTGACCATCCATGCACTGGGTAGAGTGTTTTAGGATACAGCAGAAGAAAGGCCACCCAAGGGAAATGCTTAGCCTAAAAGAAATGTAGTGCATCCATCACCGTCTGACAGGTGAAATGAAACAGGGTGCAAGAAAGGAAACCTATGGTTTGTATCACATTGGAGAGAAAAAAAATAGCTATTAAATCTGTGGTACAAAAAAGTTGCCTACAGTATAAACTTTGAAAGTTTATGTATTGAAAACACTTTATTACATGTAGAGCTACCATGACTCATGGCCACCAAATGAAAGGGCATCACTGAAATCATAATTTGCTATGGCATCTTCTATAAAAACATTTCCAGTATGATAAAATATTTAATTTTTTGGTTGTTGAATAAAAGTCATAATTTTTAATTATGATATACCTTCCAAATTATTGCTATTTCACAAATATTTTGGGACATATGTGATAAGAATACATGTTGATTTTCTCCCTGGCAAACTTCCAGGTTTTTCCCCCCAGTAATTCCAGTAATTCCAGTCTCCATTATCAAAGCTACCAATTGCACCATCTCTCATGATTTACCTTTCTTGGATTTGGCTCCAATCTTCAGTTTTGATGGCCAAGCAATCTGCGTATTTGTTTCCTCCATGATCTGTAACAAAAATTAAGAGACAGAAATATTGATTCAATTAAGAGCTTGTATTTACAGTTAAGATTCTTCTAAAAAATTATTTTCAAGTCTTTAGCCCCATGTTGATAAAATGATCTCATCTTTAAATAATGCAAAAGAAAAACTTGGTGAAAAGACAGATTCATTTTTGTAAGCCTTTAATCTATTAAAAATATTCAAGTATATTTTGTTACTCCCAGTGTTCCTCTCCGTGATGCTTCAGAATTTTAGCATAGAGACAACAAGACCAAAAGTACATGAACAAGTAATTGACCCCACTTGATGCCAGAACTGTCAGAGATGCTTGTGCTGAATAAAATTCCCTAACACCATCGCCAACAGATTGCAACACACCAAACATAATCCTTGTAATACAAAACTACGTGGGCTAGGCCATATTAAATGAAGATTTTTTTCTGGGAAAAAAAATAATTTGTTCTGGGCACATTTGTATTTCATTAAAACTGATGAAAAACCTCTAAACACGACATTATGTCGTAAGGCTGCATTCCCGTCATCCTTCGCCTTGTGCAAAATAGCATCTCTGCCCCAGTTCTTTTCCACTTCCTTGCAGTTTACACAGGCCAGGGGGCCTTGGACCCAAGCGTGCTAAGGTGCAAGAACAAGTGAGGGAAACAACAACCACAGAGCAAAGGCAGTAGATGGCAATTAAGAAAGAATAACCAAAAAATGTTCACACCTTGTTCTTTCATCACATGAATAAAACTAGATTAAGGTTTGCTTTTGCACTATGAATACAGAATTCACCAAAGAAATTGATAGGGCAAATAACTAAACAAATTAATAGGCAAATAACAGCAATGAGCATATACTAATCACCTCAAATAGAGTAGAATAATACATACTTTTTAATATGGATTTAGAGTTAGTTAACTAAACAGCTTAAAGGTGAAGACAATGAAACACAGTGCAATTAATAAAAAGTACCTTTATCCCCAGTATAGTCTATATATTGGACATAAAGCTACATGGTTAACATGTTAACCTGCACCGTACTTCATTTAATCCCACTTTACACAGCATAAAAGAACTTTCAGCAGATGTTTCAAACTGGCAGCCCATAGATGCACTTTGTCTACCCATTGCAAGGTTTCTAAAACATGAGCCATCATTTTTAACTCTGGGAATTTCACACATTCTGGTTCTCTGGAAAACTTGACAGATTAGCACTCGGAGCCCACATGGCAACATTTGGCTGGCACTGAGGACCAGATGCCCTCTTCCGGCAGGCCCAGGGAAGCTCTGGGCTACACCCCACAACCCCCACAGGATCTCTTATACTGAGGTCAAGAGTCACTTGCCATTATCATCATGTTTGTATTACTCACTTGCCATTTATCGTGGTGTTTGTACTGCTATTTTTCTCAGAGAAATATTTCTCTATACATTTGTATCTCTAGTAAAGACTGAAAAACAAAAGTGAGGTCGCACAGTTCTCACCAAGTCACTGTACTGGCCTGTCCCTAAAAGTAGGTGAACTTGTTATCCCGACCCTCTAAGACCTGGCCCTGCTTCCTCTCCCATCTCATGTTGTCCTTGTTAAATGTGTTTACTTGTCTTCACCATTAAATTGTAAACTCTAATCCATATTTCATAGTAAAATAAATACTATCCTCTTCAGTTTCCTCTGCTTCCCAGGAACATGCCCAGCAGGCTCCTCCTCTACAGGGCCTCTGTGTCCACATTCACTCGCCCTTTCCATTCCCATATGACCCCAATCAGGATTCTTCTTCCCATATCTCTGTGATTTCCCTCCTACCCCTTAATGCAGTCTGAAATTCTCCTATTTTCTGTATTTACCTGTTTATAATCTGTCTCTGCAAAATAAAAGTAACCTCTCTATCCAGCACACAGCAAGCACAGGATATATTTGGGTAAACAAATCATCATAGCATGCTTATAAAGTATACTTCTTTATTCCTCATACAGCTAAGTAGCAATAGAGTGGGGATAAAAATGCCAAGCTGCTTGCAAAGACTATATTTTAATGACCAAACCATACAGAACATAGGGTCTCTTTTTAAAACGTATATATGCTTTAATATTTGTGCATAGCAAGTGGCTTTAACATTCTATAATATTTAGCAAGAGCCTACCTAGGTGCCACAAGCGTCAGGACGCACAGCTATGAATAAGATACAAGTCCTGGTGCCCACAAACTTACAGTCCAGTCAGGGACACTGATAAAAAAGCCAACTGCTTAAAAGCAAACCAGATGCTGGCACAAGATCTGCTCACAAGGGCAGCTCACAGCCACTATCTTGAAAGGTCCAGTTAAGGGAGGTGGTTAATTAAAGTTTCCTAAAATATAATCTATAAAATTACTTAAGTCCTGAAGCCAAGTAAAAGTACACTTCTGAGTAAGTTCAACAGTCACTGAAGGAAGGCAGGCAGCTCCAATTAGGAGAATTCTCATTGGTCACATTTTATCACCTATAGTTCCAGCTACTACACATATATACACCTTCAAAATGACTAAAATTTGATTCAGAATTTTCCCCTAAGTTGCTTTATGTCAAAAACATAAAATGGAAAAATGAGACCTTACTATAATGCTGTTGGTGGGGAACATTATAATCTGCATACTTTTCTTTTTCTGAATTAAATAATTTGGCCATTTAATCCAGTAAATTATGTTGGGTGCCACAATTTTAACACTATAAAATAGAAGCCTCCTTGTCAACATATGGTGACAAGACATAACTTTCTAAAATCTTAATCATTTGCAGAAGTTCGAAGAAATCACCCTGCACATATATTATCTCTTTATTAAATATCAATAGATGCTCCATGATAGAAAATAATATGCCAGAGACAATATCCCCATAGTAAATAATCGCCATCAAGTCAAAATGCTCCTTTACACACATTCCCTCTAAGCCGCCCACCAGTCCAGAGTCTCCACAACCTACCCACCTCAACACTCTCTCTGAGGGGGAGAGAGACCATCCCAAGCTTAGCATTTATAACTCTAAAACCAGAGTTTCATCTTCCACACCACATGATCTCCAAAGTTCTTTGAACAGCAGTAAATATCAAACCTTTTAGAGAAAATAAAGTGCTAGTTATCAGAACCTAGCAGCTATAGCTGAACTTCCCTCTATGAATAGAAAAAAAGTGACTCCATTGAATATCATGTGTGGCCAGTCAAGGCCACCTACACAGGTCATTCACCAGGCAGCAGTCCCCAAGCAGAGCTCCAAATGGATGCCTTCTCACACATCCCTTTATTTGTTCAGCATTGTATGTAATCTAGTCATTAAGAGAAGTAGTCAAATACCAGCTCTGCTAATTTCTAGCTATCATTTTGAGCAAATTACTTTTATCAGCCTTTTATCCTATATATTATTAGCACCTACTCACAAAGTTATTGTAAGGTTTTGATAAGAAAACATGTGGAAAACCTCAAACACAGAACACGGCCTGTAGTGGTTGTTAGATAATATTAACCTCTGTGTTAATTACATATTGATTACTTTTGGTCAGGCCCTGTCCTGGAAACTAGGGATATGCCAGCAAACAAGATGGTGCTTCCCTCCAGAAGCTCCTGGCCTCAAGGGAGAGGACAGGTTAACCCAACATTATGTACTGTGTGTCAAGTTTCAGAATGAGACAAGACAATATGAGAGTGTACAGAGGGAGTTCTAGCCCAGTCATGGGCAGTCAAGGAAAGTTATCCCAAGGAAATAACTATTAATGCTGTCACCTGAAGGAAAAGAAATGGCTAGCTAGAGAAAAGGTAGGAGAAAGAATCCCAGATAGAAGAGTACATGTAGAAAGGTCCAGAAGGAGGGAGAGCCCAGTACTCCAGAGGATTTGAGGCTGATTCAGTGTGGCTGAGGTGCTTCAAGGCTCACTTCATAAATCCAGGACAGCAAATGTGTCTCATGTCTTCTCCACTCTCCTATGTATGTGCACATGGACATGCTCATATAGACTTGAAGAACATGACACAAATCAAAGCCATCCAGGACCTATGCTTGGCTTTCACTCACTACTCTAAGAACCAGGAAAGTAACTACAAATAGGAAGAGGCCATACCTATTTCACTTTTATAAAGTCAAAATTCCCCTTAGGAAGTTATCAATGATGCTTTATAAACTATCACCTCCAATGACTCCAAGTCAATTCCTACAGCACAGACACTGCACACTAATAGGTGGTTTTAGCCTCAGCCAGTTATGGAGCAGTAGAGTGTGAAAGAGCCTATAATCAGGGTGGGGAGGAAGAACATTTCTCCAGTGGCTGTGTAGGTGAAGGACAGTCCAGGAAGGCCAGGACTGAATCTGGATTACCTGAGCAGGGGCTGAACCATAAGACCTGCTTATGGGATGAGGACATAGACTATGGGATGCAGAGGCCGAAATTAGGGCACTAAGCAAGTGAGAGGCTCTGTGTCCAGCAAGCTATTTTAAAAAAAGATGTCCTAAATGGGCATCAAGACAAATAGGAAGGTAAATCAAGGGACCTAGAAAAGGAGAGGTCCATAAGCTGTGGCTGAAATCAAAGAAGCCACAAAACCTCTGAGAAGAAAATGACTCTCTTATGTCTAAAAAAACAAAAAGTGACTTCCAGCTAGCTTTTTAAAAAAAAATCTTATTATGGCCCTGATTCTACCTTCACAAAACCAAAGAACACACTACTAATTTTGAATCATTTTCTAAACACATTAAATCACACTTAATATTTTAAAGACATATTAACTCATTATTCTGGATGATGTACATTAATAAAGTAGCTAAAGGAGATTAGAAGGAAAGCTGGGATTTCTCCTAGAAGAAAAAAAAATAGGGGGGGGGACTATAAAGCTTACAGAGGAGTTACATATATTTCTAAAAAGATGTTCCAGGGCTTCCAGACAACCCTGACCTAAGTACTTACTTTCCATTTCAAAGACGCCATGTCTTTGCCTTGAATAAGAGCTTCAGTATAGATATAAGTTATATAAATGTCACTGACTAGACTGGGTTGTTGGCCAGAAGTTCCTGTGGCATCTAAACGGTTGGCACACTGAGATAGGAGATATTCAGAGACAAACTATCCCAGAAGCTCTTACCATCTTCACAAAATCCAGATAGGCTAAAAAAAAAAAAAAACTTAAGTATTAAAGTGACGTTTTTTAAAAATCACAGAAATGGGACCACACAAGCAGTTAATCTTAAATATCTCCTAATGGATAAAAACACTGACACCTTTTCAAAAGAACACTATACACTTCCCACAATCCAATTAATTTCTACAAGGAAATCACTTTCCAGAAACCCATGTCAGGCCCTAATTCTTAAGCAAGTCAGGATATTGTCCAAAATGTTCAATTTGCTTTAAGGAATAATTCAATTCACTGCTAACTCTGACCAACCTCTCTTCAAACAAATAAGAGGTGTGAAATTTGAACTGTAAGTTGGGAAACACACTTAAAATGGTTAATGCTTCCTTGCTGAGCAAGGACTCCATGCATTATGATGTCAGTTAAGCAAATGCCTTGGTGTGCAAACCACAAAACCACCAACAAGAAAATGATTATCTTCTGTCTCAGGGAGAAAAATCCTGAAATGAGTTCCAGCTAGTTTTTTTGTTTTTGTTTTTAATATCATTGCCCTAGTTTCTACCTTTGTAAAAATCAAAGCTCAAATATTTACTGAATCATTTTAAGTAAACACTAAATGACACCTTAAATATTAACTATTCTAAGTCATAATTCTGGGTGCTGTATGTTTAAGCCAATTCAAATATGTCAATTTCAAATTCAGGATGCCTCCACTCTCAAGAGAATGTCTTCTCAATTCTACCAATTTCAGCTAGGTTTCTTTAGTTATTTTCAGGAATTCTATATGTCATGAGGAAAGAGGAGATTTTAGAGGAGCTTATCTAAAGATACAATTTTTTGAAAAATATTTTATGTTGTTAAACTTGCTATACTATACTCACTACTAACAGAGGATTTATAATGGAAATGTAACTTAATTCATATGCTAATTTCAGATCTGATGAACAGAAATATTTACAGTAACAAAATTATTTGACGCAGAGGTGCATGTGGGTCAGTTGGTTAAGCATCTGACTTCAGCTCAGGTCATGATCTCACAGTTCATGAGATTGAGCAGGCTCCTCACTGACAGCATGGAGCCTGCTTGGGATTCTCTGTTTCCCTCTCTTTCTGCCCCTCCCCTGCTCATATGTGCTCTCTCTTTCTCTCAAATAAATAAATAAACTTTAAAATATTCCTAAAATACAAAAAATAAATAAAAGTTACTTTTTCATGATGAAAAATGTGATGAAGATAGCATGCTGTGGGTGGTAACAGCTCTGTTAATATCTTAACTTCCTAATTCATATTTGTATTTGGCAAACAGGCCATAATGTGCCCTGATCTAGAGTAATAGCACTGTTTTCTTTATATTAAAAAGGTGCCTAATAAATATGGAATCGTATATTTGGTTTTAGTTTCTATGAGGAGTATGAGAAGAAGAGATATGGCAAGCGAGCACAATGTTTATATGGGCTGGAATTTGATATTTTTTTAATTGGAAGAAAGTTCTATTAGCTATTGAAAAAAATTTCACAACAGATTTATAAGGAATTGTTTAAGTAATTTGACTTAACCAAAATATTTTGCCAAAATTAGAATAAAATAAATAAGTTAAAATCTAATCCAATTCTACATTTAGTTTCATCCATGACTTAAAAAAATAATTATTTACATTCTTCAATGCTCAAGTCATAATAAATGTTTTTCCATTTCCAAAAAATTCCAGATTAGTGCACCATGTGGAAAGAGAACATATCTACCACTGTTCACTATACTACAGATTCTGCAAGTCTGTAGCAATTATAGGATAATATCTTACAGATGACGGAAACCTTTGCCAAACCAACAATTCTACTAACATGCTCACTTCACCAAATTCTTCAACCCATACATAAAGTTAAAAATCCACAGGTAAGTAAACAGCATCTCAAATCTATTTGAGGCTATTTATGCTGACTTTACTCGAAATATTTATTCTTGGGCCAGGAAAAGAGCACTGAATACTCTAACTTGACATTTATACTCTAAACTATTGAAAATTCATCATTCAAAATGGCTACCACCTGGGAGCTATCTGCAGCCCACTTCACCAAAAAAATAGCTCATTTGTGGCTCTCTTTCCCTTTTATTGGTAAAGAAATAAGGTCTATTCTCATGGAGTAGGCTATTTCAAGTTACTTTGTGTACTAATGGATTGTGAGTCAATTTGTTGCATTTCACCATGAAAGTTGCTATGTGAGAAAAGAGCCAACTAGAAAACACTGAAAAGTGGAGATGGGAAAGCAGTGAACTTCTCACACGAGGGGGTGTCTAAAAGCTGAGGATGTTTACTTTGCTGAAACATTAGAAGGCTCTGTTGTATTTCATTTTAAATCCAAGAAATGCATCTCACTGATTCAGTTATTTGTCATCTCCAGAACAATTCCTCACATTTTTCTAATCTTCTTATACATTTCCCATGTATTCCTCACAATAATCTTATAAATCAGATAAGTGAAATCTATTTTGCAGAATGGCATGTGGCAAAGTCCAGCTAGAATCTAAATTACATGACTCCCTGGCAAGGGCAATTGCTTCCCTAACCTGGCTTACAAAGTAAGTGAAAAATAACACATACTTATGGGGGAGTGGGGTTCATCTGAACACCATGAACACTGAAGTGCTCAATAGCAGCAGAGTGGCCGCCCCTCGACACTCTGATTAACTAATGACAGAGTAATCCAGAGACGGCCCCAGAATGGTTCAATCCAGGAAAGGATCACCACCTCCATGCAAATATGCAGCATATCGGAAGCATTTTGGCTGTCACAGTGACACAATGGCCAGGCTACAGAAGCTGAACTTCCAAAAAAGGGGCAGGACAAACCCACTCAAGATGTTCAGGCACATACACATCCTGGCTTGGCACAGTTCCAAGAGGCATAACGTTTAGTTGCCATAGCTTAGGTAAATGGTGCCAATCCCTGAACAAGACAAGATTACATTCTAGTTAATAAAGTACATTAACTGTGAGTAGTTGCATTAAATACGCATTCCGCTGCCTGCTCTTCAGCATACAAATCACTACATATATACCATGTGCATCATCACTGACCAGCCACACCGCTTCTTTCAAAGTCACACCTCTCATCTGTAATCATGCACAGATGGCAAATCAAGGAATTGTATTGAATCCTTGTATCCCAGGGTAAGAAACGAGGACATTTTACAAAAATAGATAATCAAAATGAAAACTGGCCAACCACAATGAAAGTACAGCAAACAAACAGTGGGATTAGAAGTGAATTTTGAGTCAAATGTCAGGGGTACAGAATCTGGGACGCTAGGAGTGAAGATACCATCACTGTTAGAGAGGCTATGATATGCAGCCAGAGGAAACTCAGTGCATACAAGCCTAGCAACTTAAATAACAAAAGTGGTTGTGACAAAGAGGAGCTGATGCCAGCAAAACACTAATACATTAAAGAAACTCTGGGAGATATTTCACAACTTTGAAAGTACAAAGGATGATCTCTTGGGGTCGGATCCAGACTTATGGTTACCAAGACAGAAAATATGCTCCCTCAATATCATAAGCTATACAATAAAAAAAGTCAGTACTGTTCCAGCTATTCTTTTACTTTTAATTTTTTAATGTTTATTTATTTTTGAGGGAGACAGAGTGTGAGCAGGGGAGGGGCAGAGAGGGAAAGAGACAGAATCTGAAGCAGGTTCCAGGCTCCCAGCTGTCAACACAGAGCCTGACGTGGGGCTTGAACTCACACACCATGAGATCATGATCTGACATGAAGCTGGATGCTTAACCAACTAAGCCACATAAGTGCCCCAAGTTTCAACTATTCTTGACAAGTTTTTTACAAAAAAATGAAACATTCATTCTCAATATTTCTAACATTTAAATACAGTACATTAAATATTAGCTTTAGTATCTTCTTCATTTTCCTATACATTTATCACAGACAGAAACTTTTAATATTCTCACAAAAATGTTTAGAAGTTGCACCTCATTCAAGTTTCCCAATGATTACTGAAAGCATTTTGCAGTTTCAGCTTACACAGTCATTTTTATAGTTCCACACTACTGTGCAGGGCAAGGACTACCTTCTATATCATATTGAGAATAACTGGTTAGGGGCTTCAAACTGTTCCACACCATACGCAGGCTTAACTAATTTATTTCTAGAAGTTCAGAGAACTCCCCCTTATCTACCAAAATCTAGCTCAAATGTGCCCTCCACTCTGAACACTCTCCCAACCCTCCCAGTCAGAGGTCACCTTTCCCTCTCCCCTTCCCATTCTCACTTTGTCCTGGCAACATTATAGTACTTATTTCTTTGCTTGTTTTTCCAATCCCACCAATGAAGTGGCCTCCTGATGTCCAACAAACTGTATCTTGTTCACTTTTAAATATTTGAATCTAGCACTTAAAATCTAAGAAGCACTATTAAAATAACTGTGATTGAAGGAGATAAACAAAGTCGATAGGAGCCGCAACAATCATCTAAGACTTTCCAATTACTCAGCACTTAGTATATCAGAGTAGAGCCGCTCCATCTACACAGTCTCTTTTAACTCATACAAAAAATGATATCTTCTAGGAATCTGCTCATCAGAATAAATGAACTGAGTCAATGTTCCTTAAATAAAAGTAAATTCTAAATCACTGACACAATTCATTCTCCAGGGTGTATTTGCATATTAATGGATAAAGAAACTCTCCAACCAAAATGTCTGAAGTGGAGAAGTACAATGAGAGGCAAGTTGGGCCAAGTATGGGCTGTGGACAGTGGGAAGCCTAAGTTCTGTCATTTCCACTCTAGCCTATGGCTAGCACAGGCTCAGGGGCCTGCATCTTCCCATTTTATTTTATTTTTTTTTAACAGTTTATTGTCAAATTGGTTTCCATATAACACCCAGTGCTCTTCCCCACAAGTGCCCTCCTCTATTACCACCTTCCTACCCTCTCCCCCTCCCTGGTTTTGTGTCCCTCTCTCTCCCCAGCTCACTTTCCTCCTTCCCCTCCCCATGGTACTCCATTAGGTTTCTCTTGTTCTCCTGTTAGACCTATGACCTATTTTGCATCTTCCCATTTTAAAAGATGAGCCAGATTTTTTTGTTAAATCACCCGATTTCTAAAGTTTTTCAATGTTAATTATTTTTTGAGAGACAGAGACAGACTGCAAGTAGCAGAGGGGCAGAGAGAGAAGGAAACACAGAATCTGAAGCAGGCTCCAGTCTCTGAGCTGTCAGCACAGAGCCTGATGTGGGGCTCGAACCCATGAACTACAAGATCATGTCCTGAGCCAAAGTCACACACTCAACCAGCTGAGCCACCTAGATGCTCCTAAATCTCCTGATGTCTAAATGTCACCTATTTCAATTATGTAAAAAACACTGTGGGCCAGGGAAAGCATGGACCCTACTACTTTCTGACCTGTGCTCCAAACCAACAAGAATTTTCATGGGGTATGAGTGGGTTATTTGTGATGACCTATGTTAGTGAAGGACAGGTTACTTGGTTCTCCTTGGACATAAGAATCTGTGATTCTTAATGCTATTTCATTTCTCAACTATCACTGTACTATAATTCCTCAGAAAGTTTAAATAGATCTCTATCATATCTGTTATCATACATGGCTAATAAAAAAATTAAACTTGAACTATCTGATATAACTTGTATATAACTTGAATACAATGGGTTTTTTTAATGTCTTATTTATTTTTAAGAGAGAGAGAAACAGCGTGAGTAGGGGAAGGTCAGAGAGAGAAAGAGACACAGAAGCCGAAGACAGGCTCCAGAATTTGAGCTACCTGTCAGCACAGAGCCTGACATGGGGCTCGAACCCACGAACTGCGAGATCATAAACTGAGCAGAAGCTGGATGCTCAACTGGCTGAGTCACCCAGGCACCTCAATGAATTCAATGGTTTTATAATATATACCCTGGGGGAAAATGTTAATAGTATTGATATCTCTAACAAAATCAAGTTACCAAACCTTGATTTTAATTTACCATAAGCCCATTAGTCTACTTACATGAATTCACATTATATGCCTTTTTAGACAATACATTTTACTACCTTAATCTTCTTCAAGCAAACAATCCTACTTAGCTCAGTAAGCCCCAGTGGCATTGCTGATGACTGGAAATGACAGACCAGCACAATAGCAGATCTATAATGGCATCCCTGAGACATTAATAAAATAAAATTCTATGCATGCTGTGCTGGGTAAATAGGCAAAGAAGTAAGTCCTAGGTTCGAGAAAAGTTTGCTTTAAAAAAAAGAACAATGAAGAGGTACATATTGCTTATGCTACTACTGTAACAACTCCAAATGTCAGTGGATAAACATAACAAAATTCCTTACTCCTGTTAAATGGACTGCACAAGTCAGCAAAGGGCTTAGTTCTATAGTCATTCAGGGACCCAAGCTTACGGAGGCCCTTCCATTTTATGGCTGCCCATCTAGAATCCATGGCCTCCTATCGTCCTTTGGAAGAAAAATAGGAAGAATCCTGTGCCAAACTTATACTACCTTGGACTCAAAGAAAAACGCATTACCTCCCTCACATTATATTGAACATAACTACATGCATAGCTCTGCTAATTCAAAGGGAGCTGGGGCATACAGAGAGCAATTAGAGTATTTGCTGGCATTACTGCCTCTGCCAGACTTTTTTTTTATTTTTAAAGTTCATTTTTTTATTTTTAAAGTCATTTATGGGGGAGGGGGTGGTAAGGAGAGGCAGAGAGAGAAGAATCTCAAGCAGGTTCCACACGATCGGCACAGAGCCCAATGTGGGGCCAGACAAAAACTGCAAGACCATGACCTGAGCCAAAATTAAGAGACAAGTTCAACCAACTAACTGAGTCACCTAGTTGCCCCTGCCAAATGGTTCTTTAAAAGCTTCAACATCAGATAATGAAACCTCCCCTTCTCCTTTCAGAATCCGGACTCGTACATGTAACCTTCTAACTATACCTCTGCCTTCATATCCCACCAGCTCCTTAGGCATGTTGAAACTGCACACAATCTTCTCCACACCACAGGACATTATAAATTGTCTATCCAGGATCCAGGAATCAACCCAATTATCTAATAGAGTGATATCACTCCCATTGCCAGGGACTGCCTTAAGAGTGAGCATGTTATGCACACTTTCAGATCACAATGCTATGAAACTTGAAATTAACCACAGGAAAAAGTCTGGAAAACCTCCAAAAATGAGGAGGTTAAAAACCACCCTACAAAGGAATGATTGTGTTCATCAGGCAATTAGAGAAGAAATTAAAAAATATATGGAAACCAATGAAAATGAAAATACAACAATCCAAAATCTCTGCGATGCAGCAAAGGCAGTCCTAAGAGGAAAGTATATTGCAATCCAGGCAAATCTCAAC
>NC_043701.1:121581706-121583035 GCF_006229205.1 Suricata suricatta | reverse complement strand
ATGTAATTAGACTTATACAGAAATTAGAAGGTTAAGTAACAACTAGTTAATCACCTAATTTCACAGCTATCTGAAGTGGCGATCGTTATATAGCAGCTTATCTATGATACATTCAAGATACATGATACAATTTATTACTTGCCCATAAGCTACAACACAGCCTGCTTAATACCTTTCCTTAAATTCCACCTCTATACTAAAATATACTTGAGATCCATGCCAAAAAGTAGCTACCTTTTATATAGGAAATGGATGATTAAGTCTTTGGTGTTGTAAAAGCAACTTCATTTAAACATAACCACCCCCACCACCAAAAAAAGAAGAGGAAAAAAAAAGTAAAGAAAATAATAAGGGAAAAACCCAAGACACATTTCCTAGGGGAAAAAAAAAACAGCATGTAATTTCTGTCCTTGACAGAATGTATTAAATAAGCAAACACCCCCAATAAGCAAAACAAGTACTACAATGTAAAAATATTAAAAAAAAAAGAAAACCCTCTCACATGCATAAATGAAAGATTGCACACAAAGAACTCACATCTTTACAAGCTTCAATAGTAAATATTCTGCTACTATGTGTTAAATACTGCATAGTTTGCCCAAGCTAAGATAAAACCACATCATGAATCAATAAGCATTTTCTTTCATATCTACTCAAAGTCCTGCCTACTGCACCTCTAAACATTTAATTAAATCCAATGATACAGCAAACACTCCCAAAATAAATTTAGATTGTATTGAAGTTTCACTTAACAGTATATAAAATGCTCTGCTGTGACAGGTATCAACTATCCATTAGATACTGAATCAATTATTCTTAAGCACTACTCACTGCTCGCTTTTCTTGAAGCTAGATCATTCTGAAAATTTCCTGTTAGACCTATGAGTGCAAACATATGGTATCTGTCCTTCTCTGCCTGACTTATTTTGCTTAGCATGACACCCTCAAGGTCCATCCACTTTCCTACAGATGGCCATATTTCATTCTTTCTCATTGCCATGTAGTACTCCATTGTGTATTTATACCACATCTTCTTGATCCACTCATCAGATGATGGACATTTAGGCTTTTTCCATGTTTTGGCTATTGTTGACATTGCTGCTATGAACATTGGGGTACATGTGCTCCTATGCATCAGCATTTCTGTATCTCTTGGCTAAATCCCTTATTGCTGGGTCATAAGGGAGTTCTATCGATAGTTTTTGGAGGAACCTCCACACTGTTTTCCAGAGCGGTTGCACCAGTTTACATTCCCATCAACAGTGTAGGAGGGTGCCCGTCTCTCCACACCCTCGCCAGCATCCATAGTCTCTTGATTTGTTCATTTTA
>NC_043701.1:121561098-121581606 GCF_006229205.1 Suricata suricatta | reverse complement strand
AATTTAAGGAAAGGTATTAAGCAGGCTGTGTTGTAGCTTATGGGCAAGTAATAAATTGTATCATGTATCTTGAATGTATCATAGATAAGCTGCTATATAACGATCGCCACTTCAGATAGCTGTGAAATTAGGTGATTAACTAGTTGTTACTTAACCTTCTAATTTCTGTATAAGTCTAATTACATGAAATAGAAGTTGGTGTTTTGATTTTTTACTTTGCCGTTCTTTTTGGAGTGTCATTGTAACTACTGAATTGTAAATGATGGAAAATAATTGCATATGTTACAAAAAATAAATTGTGTTATATTAAAAAAAAAAAGAGTGAGCATGTTAAAGCTCAACGACAAAAAAAAAAAAAAAAACCCTAGGGAACTTGATCCAAAAATGGGCAGACTTGAATAGACTTTTCTCCAACAAAGACATACAAATGCCTGATAAGCACATGACATGATGCTTGACACCAGTGATCGATCATTAGAGAAGAACAAATAAAAATTATAATGAAATAGCACCTCACACCCATTAAGATGGCTACTATCACACACACATACACACACACACACAGGCACAAAGCAGAAAGTGCATGTTGGCAAGGATAGGGATAAATTAGAACTCTTGTGCACTATGGGTAGGAACACCAATAACGATTCCTCAAAAAATTAAAGACAGAATTAGCACATGATCCAGCAATTTCACTTCTGGTTATATACCCAAAAACTGAAATCAGAGTCACATGGAGATATTCATACATCCACATTCATGGTAGTGCTATTCACGATTTTAAAATGTGGAAATAATATGTGTCCATTGATGGATGAATGGAAAACCAAATGTGGTGCATGCATACAATAGAACAGTATGTGGCCTTATAAAGGAAAGAAATTCTAACATATTCTACAACACAGATGAAGGCATTATGCTAAGTAAAACAAACCAGTCACAAAACTATAAACACTGTATGATTCCATTTTATGAGAAAATTTACCTAAAGTTGTCAAAATCATAGAGACAAAAAGTAGAATGGTGGCTTGTTTTCAGGAGCTACAGGGAGGGGACAATGAGGATTTATTGTTTAATGGATATAGAGTTTCAGTTTTACAAGATGCAAAAGCTATGGGGATGGCTGCTGGTGATGTTTGAACAATATGAATGTTTTTATTACCACTGAACTGGATACTTACAATGGTTAAGATGGTAATTTTTATATTATTTGGATTTTACTACAATTAAAAGAAGAGGGGTGGATGGGTGACTCAGTTGAGCATCCAACTCCTGATTTGAGCTCAGGTAATGATCCCAGAGTCATAGGATGAAGCCCTGCATCAGGCTCTGTGCTAAGCATGGGGCCTAAGATTCTCTCTCTCCCTCTCTCTCTCAGGGTGCCTGGATGGCTCAGCTCATTAAGGATCCAACTCTATTTTGGTTCATGTCATGATCTCACAGTATGTGAAATGGAGCCCCACATTGGACTCTGCACTTACAGCATGGAGCCTACTTGGGATTCTCTCCCTCTTTCTCTCTGCCCCTCCTGTGCTCATGTGTGCATTCTCTCTCTCTCTCTCCCTCTCTCTCTCTCTCTCTCTCTCTCTCTCTCTCTGTCCCTCCCTCCCTCCCTCCCTTCCTCCCTCTCCTCCTTTCCCCTGTTTGTGTATGTTCTCTCTCTCATATAAAAAAATTAAAAATTAAAAGACAGAAAGAAAGAATAGCTCAGCACATGATCCACTTTGGGCCAACGATAAATAAGAAAAGGTCCGATGATGGGGCACCTGGGTGGCTTAGTCGGTTGAGCGTCTGGCTTCCGCTCAGGTCATGATCTCATAGTTCATGGGTTCGAGACCCATATCAGGCTCTGTGCTGACAGCTAGCTCAGAGCCTGGAGCCTGCTTCAGATTCTGTATCTCCCTCTCTCTCTGACCCTCCCCTGCTCGCCCTGTCTCTCTTTGTCTCTCAAAAATAAATAAAAACATAAAAAAAATTTTTTTTAAAAAGAAAAGGTCCAATGGACACACTTGAGAATGAAGCTTTCTGGCTTTTTAAAGAGAATTTCTCAAGAGATTTTCTCTCTCCCACTAGATGGGAAACAAAGACACATGGAGCCCTGATGCTATAGGAGAGAATCAGCTCTGGGATAAAACTGACAGGATGGAAGACAGAGCTGAGTCAGAGAACATCTGAGTTCTAGATAACATCACAAAGCTTCTTGGTCAATTATCCCTGAAGCCATTACCTGTGCACACTTCAGTAATAAGAGCTGGCACATGCTGATGAAGCCAGCCTGTTACTGGAAATGGAAAGCATCCCACTGGCTGCACATTCCAAACCTGGTCCTCCTTCTGACTTCCACACTTTTCTCTGACATGTATACAAAACTGTCCTCTTGCCTCCTATAGCTTCTCCCTCACTGCCCACACTACTATATCCAGTCAGCTGCACAGACCTCGTGATTCTCTCCCCCAACTGTGCCCAGAACCTAAAACAACCTTCTATACAGTTACTTACCACTCCCGAGCATTTCCACAAAGGGAATCCCATGTGGTGGCAGCACTTCCAGCTCTCTCTTCTTCAAGTCACGAGCGTGGATATTTCCCTTCTCTAAATCAAATAGTGCTTGTTCATTTTCATCTTAACTTGGGCACAAACTTCCGGGCCTAACATTAAGGTTGTCCATACCAAGCCATGACCCACCTCTTTGGTTTTACTTTTCCTCAGTCCCCTCTACCTTCATCACCACCACTATCCACTGTCCTGCCCACACCCAATCCTTATCAGGTTTTTTTGGGGGGTTTTGTAAGCAGTTCAATGGCTCCATGGTCTCTTGCACTCAATTTCTATTTGTTGCTCATCACAAAGCATAAAGCAACTTCAAGATCCCCCCAATTCAATATAATCTTTCCCTCCTCAGAGTTGTTATACTTTCTTTTGCCACTTATATTTCTATTTTTAAACTAGCTCAATCTCCCCTTTTAGAATAAATTATCTTTGAGGGTGAAGTCTGTTTTACTTACAGTGAACTTGTCAGGTCTTGCAAGGCCTAATTATTGGTAAAGCCAATGAAAGTTACACTTTTGACAAGTCAGTAAGAGGATGCCTGGGCATTTCATTTGCAAGAAAGGTTTAAGCTTTTAGAAGAACAATCTACTATCCTTTGAGGAAACCAAAAGCAGAAACTCATTCTTTTCATAGGATCATGTATCTAAATCAAGAGTCCCTGGCTCAAAAGTCGACAGGAGTCAGGCAAGGAACAGTTAGGAATGAATGGGCAGAGTGCATGCTTTTAATTTAAATATATATTCCACAAAATAAAAATTAGACATACAAAAACTATTCATTGGCCCAAACAAATACATTTTTTCTCATTTTCTTGAAGTTCACCACCCCCTTATTCATATTTCTTCTTGATCTATAGATACGGGCACAAGAATTAGTTTACTCCACCATGAGAAAACCAATAGTTCAAAAAGGAAAAATGGTAACTGACACCTACTGTCAAGGAATAAGAGGAAGAAGAGCATGTGGCAAATAGGGACGCATCACTAGCTCCAACCAGTGTGTAGATGCTGGCACAAAATAGCCAGACTTTCAGACTTTCCAAGAAAAGCTATCAAACCAGACTAGGATATAAAATCTCCTTAATTTTAAAAAGTTGGCAACTAAATAATTTACTTAAAAATCACTATTTAGATAAATACAATATGGCCTAAACTATATGTATGTATACCAAATACAACCAACAAGCCATTCTCGTTTTCTGTTTACCTGAGATGGGTTAAAAGAGAAATAACAGAATGTGGTAATACTCAAAAGTGAATCAATGCTGCTTATATCAGAATCAGAAAATCCTGTCCCCCAGGAATTTTATACTGAGCTAGGCTTTCATCTTAGAAAGAAGAAACAGACAGCTGTATAGGCCAGCACCTGACTATGGGTCTGGGGTATTTGGTGGGGAGGCCCAGGACTAAAGGCTGCTAGGAAACTGAGGCCAATTGAGCCTAATAAAGGTTATATGTGAATCCACTTGCACTTGATAGAAATTTTAAAAACCACAAAATTTTCCTGAATTCATGTTAAATTATCACTTCCAAGAGGATGCCAAAGAAATAAAGTATTACCCCCTTGAATTTGGTACAGCATGACAGAAAATATCTACTATACATTAAATATATTTTTCTGCAAAAGTAATTTTAAATCCTTCTGATATAAGAAAAAGTGTAGACCTCATAAAAAGTTATGAGTAATATTCAAATAATTTTTACATTTCAAAAATGATTTTAATTGATTATGAAAATTACCAAAGAAGCTACTCTGGAGATTTAAGTGCACTAATGATGTCACAAGGGAGGCTTGGAAAAACAAACGTACAGATATGCTAAGATTTCACTAATTTGAAAAAGTATAGAATTAGATTTGGCAATATTTCAGATGTCTTCATGTAATTCTTAGAGTAAAAGTTTAAAAACAGTTTTTCCCTTTTAATTTTTAAGTTCTTAACATCTAAGAAGAATTCAATTAAAAACAATTAAACTTTCCAAATGCTGGTTTCAAGAAATTAAAATTCTTTTCAATACATTCTCAATTTCCAACACCTATTCATACCTGATAAAATAGCATAATTATCCAATATTATTAAATATGAACAAGTTGGTCAGGTGTAGTTTCACCATTATGCATTCATTTATCAAACAAGATAAGTATGAGACACTATGCTCAACCTACAAGCAACAACAATGGACCACAACAGTTATGGCCACTGCTCTCACCAGGCTGATACAATGGTCAGGAAAACGAACAACCAAACAACCCTTACACCCTTAATTACAAGGTGTAAGAAGTTTCATGAAAGAAACTTATATGTTTCAATGATATCACCTGACATAGAGATGCCATGTAGTCTATTAATCAAGGGAAGGCTACACTTTGATGAAATGAGCCACAATATGAAGCACAGTTACATCAAAGGGGGTGATGAAAATCATGCCAGGGATAGGGAACAGAATTCATTCATTTCTAAATATTTACTGCATCCCAGATATGTGCCACTCATTGTATGAAACATTAGGCATAAATTGTGAATAGAATTTAAACAGTCTCTGATTACACTTAAAATCTACTTGGGGAGAGGAACAAATACAATACAATAAATCTACTGGAAGAAATGAAGAAATATCAGGAGGAAGAAATCATTTTTTAAGCTGGGGAGGGGTTAAAAAAGAGATGCTCTGAGTCAGAACAATAAGAGGGGCTGTACTTTATACTGGATGAGATGATCTCTCTGAGAGAGTCACTTAAGCCAAGACCTGAAAGATGCCAAGAACCATAAAGAACATTGCAAGGAGAGTACAATACAGCACAAGACCCTGAAGTAGAAGGGAACTCAATGTTAAAGGTCTGAAAGGCAACCAGAAAGAAGGAGGAAATGGCAACAGGTGTGGTGGAAAGGGGAAGTTAAAGCCAAGTGCAAAGCCTGGAGAGCCATGCTAAGGGGGTTGGATCTCTTTGTAAGAGCTAGGAAGGCAATAAAGGGCTTTAAGCCTTAGAGGAACATGACCATATTTGTGTTTTACAGATCACTCTAAAGGAGACAAGACTGGGAGCAGAGAGATGAGCTAGGAGGGCACTGCAATTGTCAAGCAAGAGATGATGGAACCATAGAGAAAGGTCAGGATGGCAGAGACAAAGAAAAATGAAGCAAATTAGCATATACTGAGGGTGGAACTGACAGGACTACTGATTGATTTGAAAGGGAGTTATCAAGTCATCAATCAGGTTTCTGGTTTGAATAACTGAATGGTTCATGCCATCACTGAGGCTAGAAGAAAGAGACCAAATGAGACAAAGAAAATAAAAGTTTTAGGTAAATTACATTTTTTAAGTCTATGAGCCACTGAAGTAGATTTCTAGCCAAGTGTAAATATCAGCCTAAGGTGTTAAGAATCTAGTGACCAGAAGGAAAAATATTTAGTTGGAAATATCAATTTGGAATTTGATATTTTAGATCATGGAATCTGAGGCTCTCACCTACTAAAGACAGAATAAACAAAGGTCCTCCCAATTTAGATGTCAAACTAACCTTGAGAATTTACAGAGACAAAGTAGAATGTAAGTTGTAAGTAGAATATATGTCAGGGAAATGGGGAATGGGCATTGTTTCATGGTCACTGAGTTTCACTTTGGAAAGGTGAAAAAATTCTGAACATGGATGGTGGTGATGGCTGCAAAACAGTGTGAATATACTTAATGCCACTTAAAATGGTTAAAATGATCAATCTTATGCATATGCTACTTTAATTAAAAAAAAAAACCCTAAACTTTGAGAATTCCAACGTTTAGATATTGGGTAGAATGGGAGATGCTGAAAACACCAGGGAGGGAATAAGTATCCAGAATGGGGGAAGACAATGATGAAGTCATAGAAAATAAAGGGAAAACTCCAGACTAATTCTCATACAGGAGAGTTCCTCCAAGGAAGAAGAAGAGAACTGAAAGCTACTGAGAAATCAAGTCAGATGAAAGACTTCAAAGTATTCCTTGGAGTTTTAAAACATCAGGATCATGGGTAGCTCTGACACAACCATTTAAGTGAAAGGGTAAGTGCAAGAGTTGGGAGTTAAGAAGTAGAATATGATTAGATGTTAGTTCTGACTCTAACAAGAAGCAGAAAAACAAGAGGGTGGCTGGAGAAGAATGTGATGTCAAGGTTAGTATTACAGTTCCAAGGAGCCTACTCCAATGTCTACTTTCTCACAATTAGAACCCTCAGCTGGGCACATGGACACCTAAAGTAAGTACTCTGACTTCTTCAAAGACTGGTATGGCCAGGAAACTAAGTTCTGCCTAGGGATCCTAGGAGATTCTGGGAAATCTCATGATTCAATATCTTCTGTCCCTTCTTCCATCCAGCTCATTAGACTGTGGCTCCAACTTGGATTATGAAGATAAGGGCCATAACCTAGGAGTGGGAAACTATGTAGGTAGAAGCACCTTGGTTTGCTAAGTTTTTGGGCAGCACTGTCACCACATCAGACCTACACTGTTCTTTTATGACAAGTAATCTTCCAATTTATTTAAATGGCAATCATTTCAGTTTGGTTTCATTTTCTGTTTACACAGACAATTCTAACCTCAACTAGTGTAGGTAGTTTTTGTCTACATTTAGTATGGGAACCAAGAGAACACAACTGTGTGAAAACAGGAATGGTCCAACTAGAGAGCCAGACTCATGACAGAAGGGGATAGGATCTAAAGAGAGAAGCATGAGAGATATGCGAACCCAGCATAGCTAGAAAGATGAGACTAGGTAAGATGCAGGAGTTAAAACATGCAGACACTTGCAACGTATGATAAGAATTTTACTTTTTTATCCCAAGAGCACTGGAAACTAGACATTTTTTAATAGGTAAGGTATTTTTTCAAAAATCACTGATAGTAGTTTGAAGAAAGGAATGGAGGAAGGGCCAAGACAGGTGGCAAGGAAACTAGGTAGAAAGTTGTTTTGACAATCCAGCTGAACTATGGGGATGGGCAGGATAATGATTATGGCCTATGGCAGTGAGTAAATGTGAAGACAGCACTGGCAGCACTTCATATCTGGTTATGCATGACAGATGAGTGATAGTAAGCAGTCAAGGATGACACCCAAGGTTATGACCTGGACAACACAGTGAATGGTAGTGTCACTCACTGAAATGGGGACTTGTGGAAAAGATAAACACTTGGATAAGCTCAAATTTTAACATTCTAATTTTTAAGTTCCTGATACAACCAAGTGTAAATAAATACCCAGCAAGCAAGAGACTTGTTCTCAGTAGCTTATTCGTAATAGCAAAAACCAGGAAATAGCCAGGAGTCCACAAACAGGGAAACAGATCAACTGTGGTATACAATGTATTACAACTCATTAATAAAAAGGAATGAACTACTACTGATATACATGACAATATGGATGAACCCCACAAACATTATACTCAGTAAAAGAAGCCTTACACCATAAAGTACATACTACGTTTCCATTTGTGTAATATTCTAGAACAAATAGAATTAATCTTTGTGAAAAGACTCAGAAAAGTGATTACTGCCGTAAATTGGGGGAAGGGGGCAGATCTGGGGGAAGGAATAGGAAGAAACTGTTTCAAGTAACAGTAATGGTTTATATCTGCAGAAGAATCTGGGCTACACAGTTGTATGTATTTGTCAAAACACACTGAATAGTACATTTACTTTATTTTTTTATAATAGTTTATTGTCAAATTGGTTTCCATATAACACCCAGTGCTTCTCCCCACAAGTGCCCCCCACCATGACCATCATCCACTTCCCTCTCTCCCCCTCCCCATTCAGCCCTCGGTTCCTTTTCAGTATTCAATAGTCTCTCATGATTTGTGTCCCTCACTCTCCCCAGCTCTCTTTCCCCCTTCCCTCCCCTATGGTCTTCTGCTAGATTTCTCCCGTTAGACCTATGAGTGCAAACATATGGTATCTGTCCTTCTCTGCCTGACTTATTTCTCTTAGCATGACACCCTCAAGGTCCATCCACTTTCCTACAAACTTCCATATTTCATTCTTTCTGATTGCCATGTAATACTCCTTTGTATATATATGTATACACCACATCTTCTTGATCCATTCATCAGGTGATGGACATTTAGGCTCTTTCCATGATTTGGCTCCATGACTTCCATGATTTGTAGAAAGTGCCGCTACTTTAACAATGACAAAACACTACAAATACTGAATGCTGATTACTGGTATGCATGGTGAAGGGCTGAAGTGTGCTGATACCTCCCTGCTAGTCTGCAATGCAACCAAAAAATAAGATGGATTGATGAATAAATAGAATACTTAGATAGATCCATATGTGATAAAGTAAATATAAAGAAGTAATTGTAAAATTTAATTAGGTGGTATATGGTATTCTCTGCATAATTGTTACAACTTTTTTGTATTTTTATAATTAAATGTTAGAAAAGCTTTAAGTAACTAACCCTCATTTCTTTAAAAGCATTAACTAAAACTTAACAATAATAGATTCAAGCACACATCTTCCTCCTTTTCTTTCATGTCTTCATTTTAATTGTGAACCTATAAATGTTCACTACTATGGGATTTGTAACCAACTCAATCACAAAGAACTCATAATTTTAATACCATCTGAAATAATCAAGTATCTAAAATATGTACTTTGCATAAAAATACTTAAATAGAAATATTTTAACACAGCTTAAGCAATGAAACCATGATAATTCAGAAAAAAGGGGGGCCAAGGTGGCTCAGTCGGTTAAGTGTCCGGCTTTGGTCAGGTCATGATCTCATGGTTCATGGGTTTGAGCCCCATTTCGGGCTCTGTGCTGACAAATAGCTCAGAGCCTGGAGCCTGTTTCAGATTCTGTGTCTCCCTCTCTCTCTGACCCTCCTCTGCTCCCGCTGTCTCTCTCTGTCTCTCAAAAAAATAATAATAATAAAAGAAACTGGGGAAAAGTCCAGCTAATCCAAGGAAAATAATGGTAATTCAGGATGACCCAACATTTTAAGGGATACTGTTTTCTTATTTCCATACTTTGGTAGCTCTTTAGGACCCATTTAATAAGGAAATAACTATCACTGGCATACCAAATGTCACATTGTTATTCATTAATATATTTTTAAATGTTTCCCTAGGAATACTGTTTATATCCTTAATTTCCACTATCAAACCCAAATTCTTCCACTTAAGGAAACCCCTTAGGCCTTTCTTGTCAAAAATTAGCAACTAAAATTATTTAAAATTAGTTGAATTTTACTAAAAATTTATCTTCAAAGAATAAAGTCAAAGTGTCCTTTATTTTCCTGAAAATAGGCTTATTGAGGGTGATTCAACTAAGGAATGCTGAGGAATGAGGCAGAACTCATGGGACAGCTGAGGGGAGCTGATGGCATGCCGTAACTTCTGTAGGGCACTGGGAATTACCTGGGTCTGGTCTGAAACTGCATAGAAGGACTGGGTTAAAAACAACAAGGTTGTTGCTAAGGCTGGGGGCTGTAATGGGATGGGCATGAGACCCTGGCCTGTTTCTACAGGAAAGAGAAGCTCAAGACTGGGGTTTGTAGGTGGGCCTCTGAAGAAGTGTTCCAGAGGAAGTGACCATGATAATGGAAGAGGCCATAAGGAGTAGGCAGAGGTGGAAGAACACAATGTCCATGGTGTGGCTGAACTGCACTCCTAGGTCCACCAAGTGCTGCTTCTGAGCCCTATGTTCCTACTGGCTCTTGCTGATGCAGAGCATTCATTTAATTCTGCCTTCCTGTTACCAGGCACCTCCCACCAACTCCACTGGCTCATTCAGGCCATGCAGGCAGGGAGGAATGAGACCCAGGCCCTTACTTCCCTTCTGGGTTGCAGTGGGGCAGCATTTATTTGGTCTGGTATAATGTAGAAACAAGGAATGGAGCCACCAAGGCATGGGTGGTCTCTGGGTGGTAGCCAGGTATAGCAGGGAGGTCACAAAAATGGTCTCCAGCAGGCTGACCTGCACCTTCAAAGAAAGACACAGAGCAAAGGAGATATTGATGAGGGGGATTCTGGTGACTGGGAATAAGTCATTTGTCATAAGCAGAAAGACACTGTAGTCTAGTAGTAGTGCTGTCTTGAATGAGTCATGATTCTCTTTCTGCTGGCAGGTAGAAGCTGAAGGCACTGACGTCAACCAGAAAGCCACTAGATACCAGAAGCCTCATCGTTTATAGGCTGTACCTGTGCCTTGATGGCCATCTGTTGAGATGTAAGAGCTGCAGGTGAGTGAAGCTCTGTTCATCAAAAAATAAATGGAAGATAATCCAGATTACATATGCTGAAGACTCACATGGGCTTATATCCGCTTTAACCTTCACAAATGACATAAGCCATGTGACTTGTAGGTGCCTAATCCACATCCATGAACTCAATGAAGATAACTGGAAGTCATAGGTCCTTAGTTGCCATGCTGAGCTTCCTGATGCCCCCAGAGTCCTCTGGATTCTACTTGATGAATGGATTGTACCAGATTATAATTAGCCACAGAAATGATGTCATTAGTTGAAGCAGTGCATCACTCACTTCCAGGATGTCAGACAGAGTGACAGAGATGTAGACATATGTGGGGATACTGTAGTTGATGGTTGGATGGAAACCTGTTAAACACTGCTTGAAAAACAAAAGGATCACCCTCACTGCTGGTCAAAGCCTGAGTGATGGTAGTAAAATGGTCTCTTCTTTGAAGCAGCCAGTGGAGAATAAGGCAGAGGAATCATTCCCCATGCAACCAACCTCTTTTCATCTTCCTATCTTTGGGTCTTCTCTGGAGACTTAGTGATAATGTTGCTTTTCACAAACCACAGGCCACACCATGAGCCCTAGTTCAAATTATCCTTTTAACTAAAGCTTATGAACTGACTTTTCAAAGCCAACTACCAATTAAAAAGCTTAATATCAACTCTCATTCATTTATTATTTTCAGCTGATACTTACAGAGAGTTTCTAATGCAGAAAGCACAACTGAAGATACTATATAAGAAAGGAATTTTCACTAAGTAGTACAAGTATTTTAATTACATATTCATACACACTGCATGGGATATTTTGCTGCTCGTTTTCAGCAGATAAAGTCTCAACATACAGTTTGGTGAATATTCTAAGACAGGTAACTTTCCTTACTGTACATGCCATCAACTTAGACTTTAACTGTACAAAACTTTTTTAAATTTATGTTTATTTATTATTGAGACAGAAACAGAATATGAGCAGGAGAGGGGCAGAGAGGAAGACACAGAATCCAAAGCAGGCTCCAGGCTCTGAGCTGTCAGCACAGGGCCTGACGTAGGGCTCAAACCCACAAACTGCAAGATCGTGACCTGAGCCAAAGTCGAATGCTTAACCAACTGAGCCACCCAGGCACCCCTGTACAAAACTTTTTTTAAGGTTTATTTATTTTGAGCAATAAAGAGAGAGAGAGAGAGAGAGAGAGAGAGAGAGAGAATATCTCAAGCACGCTCCTTGCTGTCAGTGTGGAGCCTGACATGTGACTGCATCTGACAAATCACAAGATCATGACAAGATCATGACACCCAGGCATCCCTGTAGTAAAACTTTTAAAAATATCTTTTAAACCTCAAAAGAAAGGTATATTAATCTCTCAAGTAAACATCTAAATACTATGTGTTCTTCAGAGCCCCACTGTTAAAGGAAAAAGTAATGGCTAAATGAGTCTAACGTTGGTCCTAAGTTCTCAGTTTTTTCTTTTTTTTTATTTAATATTTAATTCCAGTACAGTTAACATACAGTGTTACGTTAGTTTCAGATATACAATATAATGATTTAACAATTCCATAGATACAACACCCAATGATTGTCATGACAAGGGCACTCCTTAATCTCCACCACCTATTTCTCACAACACACCACCTGCCTCCCCTCCAGTGACCATTAGTTTATTCTTTATAGTTAAGAGTCTGATTCTTGGTTTGCCTCCATTTTTCCCCCTTTGCTTATTTGTTTAGTTTCTTGACTTCCACATATGAATGACATCATATGGTATTTGTCTTTGACTTATTTCACTTAGCATTATACTCTCTAGCTCCAACCATGTCCTTGCAAATGGCAAGATTTCATTTTTTGTTACGGCTGAATGATTTTCCACTTATCCATTCTTCTATCAATGGACACTTGGGTTCCTTCCATAATTTGTCTATTGTAAATAATGCTGCTATAAATACAGTGGTACATGTATCCCTTTGAATTCCAAGTTCTCAGTTTTTAAATTCTTCACTGGCCTGATTAGAAAAAATATTGAACTGGGTACAGCCACAAGTTTTACAGAAGGAAGAGGAATCTTGTTTTATAAGTTGCTGTGTTTTGCTTTGCATACTGTAACCAGCCTAAAGCAAATGATTTCCATAAATGTGGTAAACAAACACCAAATTCCATTTCATCAATTAAACCAAGTTTTCCCAAAGAAGAATGTGTCAACCTACTCCATCCATTTAAACTGATGCAACCCTTGGAATGTATATTTGTTAAAAGGGCAAATGAAGTGGTATAAAGCTCAAATATGAGCAGTGTAATACAGGCTGTTGTGCTAAAGGAAAATTTTGAGTTTTTCAACCAAGGTCAAACAGAAAGGTGAGATTCAGAACACTGTAAATTGGGGAAAAAATCGAGTGGAAAGTGTAAGTTTTAAGCATCATTGATATTTTCCCTTTCTTTCATAAGGCCATTCGAGTGAGGATCAAAGCTCACATAAGAAAAATTCACAGAGGAAAAGGCAAGGAAATGTCTTCAAAAATGCTTTTGGTATAAACTGGTGTATCTTATCCAAGGTAATAATGCACTGACCAAAATCACAGCATCTAAAAATAATGTAAAACTTCCATTTTTTTCAAGCTAAAAAGATTCAGGGAATCTTTCAAAACAAGCTTTACTTCCAGATGTACCCTATGCATTTTGTTAAAAAGTGAAAGACCATAAAATATTCAATTCTGTGCTTACTGCCAAATGTATTATTTATTATGTTCGCAAAAGAAGCAATTTACAGCAAGCCAAGATGACACAATGGGGGAGAAAACCCATTTATTGAGCACCCGGTATACATCAGCACTTCATAAACACAAATATACATGAGCTCCACTTCCTCCATACAACCTTATGAGCAGGGATGATCTCCATTCGACACTTGAAAGGCAAGTTTGGAGAGATGAAAGAACTTGCTTAGGATCACATAGCTGAATCAGGACAGGCCTTTATTCCTGGCTCTGCAATCAACTAGCTCTATATTCTATCAGTATAAGTCACCTTTCTGACACTCATATGCAAAGTAAAAGACTTAACCAAATGTTTTAGTTACATTAAAAGGCGATTATGATCTTTTAGAGATTGATGACAAATAAATTTCTTACTTTCCCTCCACCTCTACGTTTCCTTGCCTTTATCTAATCTTATTATTCCTCACCCATTCTACAAAAGGGTAGGGAAGAGAGCTGCCCTCCCCCTGCCTCCCAAAAAAGAGTATTTAAAAGTTTTGTTTTACTTTTAAAAAAAATTTTTTTAGGCACAAAATGAGTACATACATGAGTGGGGGGAGGGGGAGAGGAGGAGCCTGAAAGAGAGGGTGGGAGGGGAAAGAATTAGCTTTTAAAGGACTAGAAACCCAAAGAGAATAAGTAGTTTCTTCTGTATTCTGTTTACAATCTACAGAGGTACAAATTCATAGCAATTAATTAGAAAGTAAAATTCTAGTTTGGTAAGTAATAATTTGTGCCTTCCTTGAAACTGACAAGCTAAACTTAATTGAGAATTTTCCATTTGCCCTAATCACAAACCTCTTACCTAGTTCATAACTGAAAAAGCCATCACTTCCAATATTTTTGTCAAAGGGGTTTAGTTATTAAATAGTCACGCCAGGTTAAATAGGAGTAAATGCCTGAGATATTTTTACTATCTTATTAATTCTTTGCAGTGGGGGTGCCTGAGTAGCTCAATGAGTTAAGCATCTGGCTTTTGATTTCAGGGCTCAGGTTATGATCTCACAGTTCATGAGATGGAGCCCCTCATTGGGCTCTGCATTGACAGCATGGAGTCTGCTTAGGATTCTATCACTCTTTCTCTCTGCCCCTCCCCCACTTGTGCTCCCTTATACATGCACTCTCTCTCCCAAAATAAATAAGCATTAGGGAGAAGCCAGGATGGCACAGAGGGAGCTCTGTAAACTTCATCTGCCCCATCTATCAAACTAAGAAGGACATTACTCTCATCTGCAAGAGTTGGAAGGAGAAAATACAGACTCCAGAAAGAAGACAACCTCAAAGATGCCTGAGTGAGTGCGAACTGGGGAGAGTCGAAAATGGGCCAGCCCGAAAAGGGCAGGGGAAGTGGGAGCCTCAGCCTAACATGGGAAAAGTGCACGGAGCCCCTGAGAGACAAAGGGAAAAGAAAGAGAAACTGAACATGCTGATAGGACTGTCTCTAGAGAAAAGATAAAGAACATTTAACCCCGCACGGAGAGAAAAATTCTCACTCCATATATAACCGCTGGGCAGCGTGAATCCAGAACCTAGGTGGCACAAGGGAAAAAACAGCCCCCACCCCTGCATGATCCTGGCAGGGAGTCTGCGGCCGGAGATGCAGCAGCGGCCACAGGGGTGCACACTTCGACTTCAGCTGGGAGCAGGCACTTCATTTCCACAGCACATCTTGCCTCCGGCATTGGCCACGCGAATCTCGAATCCCAGGTGACAACAGGAAAAACAGACCCCACCCCTACGCGATCCCGGAAGGGAGTTGGTGTCGGCGGGGGCAGGGGCATGTGCTTCCAATAGGGCTGTGGGAGAGCTCGCTCATTTCCAGCAGCAAATGCGCCTCAGGCAGCGGCAGCACGAATTCCTGCCTGCTCCAAGAGAAACTGCTCCCTCCCCCTACACAATCCCGGCTGGGAGTTGGCAGCTTTGGCTTCGGGAGCGTGCACATCACCTCCTAAAGCCCACCTCGCCTCCAGCAGTGGCACCGTAAATCCCGACTGATGCCAAGAGAAACTGCTCCCTTCCCCTACGAGATCCTGGCTAAGAAGCCAGCCGCCAATGTGAGTACATGTCATCTGTGGTAGCATAAAAGTGCATGGACTAGGATTTTGAAGCGAAGCGGACCCGTAAAATACTCAGCTCAGCTGCGGCACAAGGAGATTGGACTCATAAGAGTGGCCTGCAGCCGCCATTCATCTCTCCGCAACCACCAAAGCAGGGCCTTCAAGAGCAGCCCCAGACTCCTAAGGACACCAAACTATGCCTATCCACAAGGGCGAGCTGCTGCATTTTTTGCACTTATTTTTTATTATTATTACCTTTTATACTTTTATACTTTTTACTTTTTTTAAGTTTTTACACTTTATTTTCCTTTTTCCTTTCTCCCTTTTTTTTCCTCTTGCCATCCAGATATACTCTCCCTTATCTCATCCTCATCTCTCCCATTGACAGGTTATACACTTTTAGATTGTCCACTGTCCTTTGTTGTCTCTGCACCCCTTTACTTTTTTCTTCTTTTCTTCTCTTTCCTCTCTTTTTTCTTTTCTTCCTTTCCTCTTTTTAATTTGTTTGTTTGATTTGTCTGTGTGTTTGTGTGCTTCTGTTCCCTGTATGTTTGTTTGTCTGTTTTCCTTCTCAGGGCTAACCCAAGAAACAAGCCAAAGTGTGCATGACGGTGAGCCCCAAATATTGCTGCTTAGGGAAATAAAATAATCAAAGGCACAACAAGAGAAACTGAGAGACACCATTAAAAGAATATTTCGATAATAAGCCACCTTTAACAGAGCAAAACTAACAGGAGCACAGTGCACAACGAGCGTTTTAAAACTGACAAGAGACAGAAAACTAGCAAAAATGACAAAATGAAAGAACTCTCCCCTGACGAAACTACAGGAAGAAGTCATAGCCACTGAAATGCTCAAAACAGATCTAAACAACATAAATGAAAAGAATTTAAAATGATTATCATAAAATTAAATACTGGGCTTGAAAAAAAGCATACAAGCTGTCAGAGAAGATATTCATACAAACTAGGAACCTTCAAAGTAGCTGTGACGAGTTAAAACAGGCTACAAATCAGGTAAATAATAAGATGGAGGCTGCCAATGCACTGATTGAAGAAGCAGAAAGGAGAATAGGCGAATGAGAAGACACAGTTATAGCAAAAGAAGAAGCTGAGAAAAAGAGAGAAATTGATACAGGAGCACAAAAGGAACATCAGAGACGTGAGTGATACAATCAAATGGAACAATACCCTTATCATAGAAGTTCCTAAAGAGGAAGAAAGAGAAAAAGGTCCTGAAGGGTTGCTGGATTGAACTATACACGAAAATTTCCCCAATCAAGGGAAAGAGAAAGACACTGAAATTCAAGAGACATACTGAACTCCCCTAAAACACAACATAAACCGACCTTCAGCACGACATATCATAGTGAAACTGGCGAAATATAAAGAGAATTCTGGAAGCAGCTAGGGAAAAAAGGGCCTTAACATAAAAGGGAAAACTATCAGAGTGGTTACAGACCTATGTACTGAAACTTGGCAGGCCAGAAAGGAATGGCAGGAAAGCTTCAATGTGATGAACAGGAAAAATATGCAGCCAAGAATTCTTTATCCAGCCAGCCTGTTGTTCAAAATAGAAGGAGAAATAAGGATTTCCCAAATAAACAAAAGTTGAGAGAATTCATCACCACCAAACCAGTCCTATAGGAAATCATAAGAGGGACTCTATGAGGGAAATGTAGCAATGAATAGAAGGTTCCAGAGACATCACTATAAACATGCACTCTATAGGGAACACAATGAATCTAAGCCCACATTTTTCATTAATAACACTGAATATAAATGGACTGAATGCTCCAATCAAATAAAACAGGATAGCAGAATGGAACAAAAACCAAAAATCCATCTATTTGCTGTCTACAAGAGACTCACCTTAGGCCTGAAGACACCTTAAGATTGAAAGTAAGGGGATAGAGAAATATCTACCATGCGACTGGACACCAAAAGAAATCTGGAGTAGACATAGCAGACAAACTGAACTTTAAAGTAAAGGCAGTAACAAAAGATGAATTATATAATAATTACAGAGTCTCTCTTCCATTAGGAAGAGCTAACAATTATAAACGTTTATGTGCCAAATTCGGGAACGCCGAAATATGTAAAACAATTAATTACAGACAGAAACAATTTTATTGATAAGAATGTGCTAATTGCAGGGGGTTTTAATACTCCACTGAGAGCAATGGATAGATCAACCAGACAGAAAATCACTAAAGAAACAATGGACCTGAACGACACATTGGAACAGATGGAATTGATAGATATATTTAGAACTCTGTATCCTAAAGATAGGAAATTCACCTTCTTCTCGAGTGCACAAGACACATTCTCCAAGATAGATCACATACTGGGAAATAAAGTAGCCCTCCATAAATATAAACGAATTGAGATTATACCATGCACACTTTCAGATCAAATTGCTATGAAACTTGAAATTAACCAAAGGAAAAGTCTGTAAACCTTCAAATATGTGGAGGTTAAAAACCACTCTACTGAAGAATAATTGGGTGAACCAGGCACGTAGAAACGAAATTTTAAAATATGTGGAAACAAATAAAAATGAAAATGCAACAACAAAATCTCTGGGATGAAGCAAAGACGAAAGTATATTGCCATCCAGGGCTATTTCAACAAACTAGAAAAAGCGCAAATTCAAAATCTCTAACAGAGCACCAAATGGAACTAGAAGTGGAGCAGCAAGAGCATGCCAAACCCAGCAGAAGAAAAGAAATAATAAAGATCAGGGCAGAAATAAACAATATAGAATCCAAAACAACAATTGAGGTGATAAATGAAACGAATAGTTGGTTCTTTGAAAAAATAAACAAAATTGATAAACCTCTAGTCAGGCTGCTTAGAAAAAAGAGCACCCAGATCGACAAAATCATGAATGAAAATGGATCTATTATAATCAATCCCTTAGAAATACAAGCAATCATTAGAGATTACTATGAAAAGTTATATGCCAACAAACTAGACAACCTAGAAGAAATGGACAAATTCCTAAATGTACATGCACTGCCAAAATTCAAATGGGAAGAGATAGAAAGCATGAATACACTGATAACCAGTGAAGAAATTGAATCCATTATCAAAAATCTCCCAATGAATAAGAGCCCAGGGCCAAATGGCTTCCCAGGGGAATTCCACCAGACATTTAATGCAGAGCTAATACCCATTCCTCTCAAACTATTCCAAAAAATAGAAATAGAAGGAAAACTTCCAAACTCATTGTAGGAAGCCAGCATCACCTTGAACCCAACCCAGACAGAGACCCAGCAAAAGTAGAGAAATACAGACCAATATCCTTAATGAATACAGATGCAAAAATACTCAACAAGATACTGGCAAACTGAATTCAACAGCATATAAAAAAATTATCCATCATGATCAAATGGGATTCATTCCAGGGATAAAGGGCTGATTCAAGATTTGCATACCATCAATGTGATACATCACATTAACAAAAGAAAGGATAAAAACCATATGATTCTGTCAATAGATACTGACATAATACAGCACCCTTTCTTAATAAAAACCTTTGAGAAAGTTGGAATAGAAGGAACTTACCTAAACGTTATAAAAGCAGTTTATGAAAAGCCCACAGCTAATATCATCCTCAATGGGAAAAAACTGAGAGCTTTCCCTCTGAAATCAGGAACATGACAGGGGTGTCCACTCTCACCACTGTTGTTTAACATAGTGCTGGAAGTCCTAGCATCAGCAATCAGACAACAAAAGGAAATAAAAGGCATCAGAATTGGCAAAGAAGTCAAACTTTCACTTTTCACAAATGACATGATACTCTATATGGAAAACCCAGCAGACTCCACCAGAAGCCTTCTAGAACTGATCAATGAATTCAGTAAAGTTGCAGGGTACAAAATCAATGTACAGAAATTGATTGCGTTCCTATACACCAAAAATGAAGCAGTGGAAGGAGAAATCAAGAAATTGATCCCATTCACAATTGCACGAAAAACCATAAAATACCTGGGAGTAAACCTAACCAAGGATGCAAGAGACCTATATGATGAAAACTATAGAAAACTTATGAAAGAAATTGATGAAGACACCAAGAAATGGAAATACATTCCATGCTCATGGATCAGAAAAATAAACATTGTGAAAATGTCATTACTACCCAAAGCAATCTACACATTCAATGCAATCCCCATCAAAATGGCACCACCTTTCTTCTCAAAGATAGAACAAGCTATCCTCAATTTCGTATGGAACCACAAAAGACCCCGAATAGCCAAAGGAATATTGAAGAAGAAAACCAAAATGGGAGGCATCACAATCCCAGACTTTAGCTTCTACTACAAAGCTGTCATCATCAAGACAGGATAGTATTGCCACAAAAACAGACACATAGACCAATGGGATAGAATAGAGAGCCCAGAACTGGGCCCACAAATGTATGGCCGATTAATCTTTAACAAAGCAGGAAAGAGTATCCAATGGAAAAAATACTGTCTCTTTTAGGTGGTGCTAGGAGAACTAGACTGCAACATGCAGAATAATGAAACTAGACCACTTTCCTACACCATACACAAAAATAAACTCAAAATGGCTATGGACCTGAATGTGAGATAGGAAACCATCAAAACCCTCGAGGAGAAAGTAGGAAACAACCTCCTTGACCTCAACCGCAGCAATTTCCTACCTGACACATCCCCAAAGGCAAGGGAAATCAAAGCAAAAATGAACTATTGGGACCTCATCAAGATAAAAAGCTTCTGCAATGCAAAGGAAATAATCAAGAAAACTAATAGGTAGCCGACAGAATGAGAAAAGATAGTTGCAAAGGACATATCAGATAAAGGACTACTATCCAAAATCTACAAGGAACTCACCAAACTCCATACCCAAAAAACAAATAACCCAGTGAAGAAATGGGCAGAAGACATAAACAGACACTTCTT
>NC_043701.1:121546970-121560998 GCF_006229205.1 Suricata suricatta | reverse complement strand
TGTGTATATATATATATATATATATATATATATGTATATATACAATGTATATATGTACAATGTGTATATACAATGTGTATATATATATGTGTATATATATATATATATATATATATATATATATATATACACACACACACACAGTGGAGTATTACATGGCAATGAGAAAGAATGAAATATGGCCATTTGTAGGAAAGTGGTTGGCACTCGAGGGTGTCATGCTAAGTGAAATAAGTCAGGCGGAGAAGTACAAATGCCATATGTTTGTATCATGGGTCTGACAGGTTCATTTTTAGGAGAACTGGAGAAACCTAATGGAAGACCATGGGGAGGGGAAGGGGGAAAGAGAGTTGGGGAGAGAGAGGGACGCAAAACCTAAGAGACTATTGAATTCTGAAAATTAACCAAGGGTGAAAAGGAAAGGGGAGGGGGAAAAGAGGTGGTGGTAATGGAGGAGGGCACTTGTGGGGAAGAGCACTGGGTGTTATATGGAAACCAATTTGACAATAATCTATTTAAAAAGAAAAAAAGAAGCCATCCATTAGCCAATTTTTCATTAGCTCTAAGACACTCACATATTAAAGCTTTTGAAATTATAAATTCAAAAATAAATAAATAAATATGTACTAAATTAATTAATTAATTAAAATAAAACTCCTTGCAAGGAAGAACTCAAAGAAAAAACATAGGGAATAATTCACCAGATATTTAAGAGAGGAAGATGAAATTAACATTTGAATGTGTATTATGTGACATGACAGGGAGGTTTTATGTAGATTGCTTCATTTAATCAGTCTTTTTTTATAATCCTGTTCAGTTTACATACAGTGTTAGGCTAGATTTAGGTGTACAGTAAACACAGTCTAATTTAGTCCTAAAAAAGGTAGAAACCATATCCCATTCAACAGGTGAAGAAAGAGATTCAAACACTAGGTAAGTTGCCCTAGGTCACAGAGTTAATAAATGCTGGTATATTTCCAGATCAAATATATTTAAATATATACTTAAATTAAAAGTCTAATCCATTTATATTACCTCCTCTCACCTTCTCTGTGCTTGGCCAGAGATTCAAATACTAAAAAGTCACATTCAGCAACCTATTAGAATTTTAGTTTTGGCTGAGGAAAAAAGAACCACATGATTATGATACACTATATCAACTGCTACACCAGAGGTATGAGAAGATAGCATACACAAATTGCACTTTAGAAAAGGGTAAACTGGACATTCAGATAAAGCTATTTAAGTAGAAAACATCTTATAATTCAGAATAAAATATAAAAATAATTTTGCTAAATAAGAATATTCCTTAGATCAGAAATTATAAGAAATAAATAAGTGAAGGCGGGAGTCAGCATTTGCCATAGAAATATCTCTTACCTCCTAGCTTATATAGTATGGATTTTAACAAACCAAGTTCAGAGAACAGAAAATAATGTTCACAGCAGAAACACATAAAGCCCCATAGATTGAAACATAAATTCCCCCTTAGTGATCAACAGTAGAGATGAGTGTCTGGATTTGCCTTTGTGGAATGAGGAGAAAGAAAAAAAGTTTCCTGAGAATCCCTAGATTTATATTTATATACTCTTGGTGACAGAATTTTAAAAAAAGTTTAAAGCAATTTAAAATTAGTGTTCAAAGAAGCCTCATGGATAAAATTCTAATGAACATGAGCTTACAATTAAAAAATCACTACAGGTACAAGGGGAAAAGCTATGAGTAGTGATTGATGACAAGTATGTTAAAGGAACAGGATACTATCAAAACTAATCATCAAGGTTTTAAAAATAATTAGTTATAAGGACAGGAACACTAAGAAAGCCACTTTCCTAAAGTTCAAGCACATGAGACCTGGGTCTGGGGGACACAGGGGAGTACCAATCCACCTTCTATCCCACCAAGAACCTCGCAGCAATTAACAAGAACCAGCAGCCCCCTGCTGGGGAAGAGGCAAGAACACTTGAGACAGCCGGGGCCCAGGTATGTACTGTGGACTGAAAACCAAGGGTACATTAGGAACACCGAGAAAACACTTATGCACTGAGACCTCATACTAAGCTCAAGGTAGTAGTAGTTCAATACTAGAGAAATTTAAAGTCTGTGTTGGACTCAAAGTAACTACAGCAGCATCAAAATTCAAATCTAACTCAACTACTGACAATACTGACACCACTGCCTATATTACAGCCTGAAGGAAAAAGAGAAGTGTCCGTTTATCGGTATTAATATTATTACCCATCTCTATTGTTCTTTAGCACACAATACCTTATATTTAATTTAAAAGTTACTAAACACCAAAAGGAAAATTAAACCATTTTTAACAGATGGCATGGTCAACAAAACCATACTCCAACATGCCCCTGTATTGTAAAACCATAAGGGACATTTAAAATAGTTATAAATAGGGGTGCTTGGGTGGTTCAGTCAGTTAAGCATCTGACTTTAGGTCAGGTCATGATCTCACAGTTCATGGGTTTGAGCCCCATATCTGCTCTGTGCTGACAGCTAGCTCAGAGCCTGGGGCCTGTCTTAAATAAATAAATAAAACATTTTAAAATTTTTAATAAAAGTTATAAGAATCTACTTGAAAAAATGATCAATGTGTGTTTATAGTGGTGAGGGGTATTTACCAGAGAGATGAAAACTATGTAAATGGTCAAATAAAAATGCTCGAAATGCTGAACAAAGTCATAGACTGGGAAAAAGAACTTAACAAATCACATATCCAATAAAAGAATTATATCTAAAACTCTTAATACTCAGTAAACAACCCAACAACATAGTAGTAGAATTTTGAACACTGAACAGAAGTCATGGGAATGGCCAACAGTCACATAAACAACTGTTCAATATCAATCTCCAAAAAAATGTACATAAATCCATGATTAAAAACTGCTACAGATCTACTAGAATGACTAATCTTAAAAAGACAGACATTACTGAGTGCTGGAAAACTGTAAACAATGGCAATTCTTATATGTTGCTGGTGGGAATCCAAAACTGTAGAGCCACTTTCTGATTAAAGTGAAACATACACTTTCCAAATGAGCCAGCAATTCCATTCCAAGGCATTTACTCAAGAGAAATGAAAATATTTGTCCACAGACCTGATGTGAATTTCAAAGCACATTCATTTATAATAGCTAGAAAATGTAAACAATTCAAATGCTCATCCATTTGAATGAACAAGAAATACTCTAGTATATCTACACAACAGACCCAAAGCAATAAACTATTGGTACACTCAACAACCTAAATGAATCTCTAAAGATTTAGTCTAAGTTAAGCCACAAAGGACTAAACACTGTGTGATTCTACTTATATGACATTCTGAAAAAAGCAAAACTGCAGGGAGAGAAACAGATCAGTGGCTGTCATGTACTGGAAGTTGAGGGGAAAGAAACTTCTTTTAATAAAAACTTATAAATTGCATTTTCAAGACCTTCAAGATAAAAATATCTTTCATTTGTTTATTCAAAAAATATTTATTGAGTGCCCACAATGTAACAGGCACTATTACAGATATTATACAAAAAAAAGTTTCTTTTAGTTGCCCAAGTATGAATTTTCAGAAGTGAGGGGAACAAATGCAACAAAAACTCATTTAATCCAAGTTTTCTATATGCCTTTGAATGTTGTCAGAACTCAATACTCCAGATTGTTACAAAATATCCTATATATTCTTATGCTATTTTATTAGGGTGACCCATATGAAACTGCAATGTAATCAGCAAAATATTTCTTTCCTGTATTCCTTTAGACAAGAAGTAAGCTGTGGAAGTCATCAATGGTAATGTCACACCTTTTCCTCATTGTAATGAAAAGTAATAGCTTAGTTTCTGGTCAAAACACTTGATATTTTTAGTGTGTTTTTTTGTTTGTTTGTTTGTTTTGCTTTGTTTTTTCACTTTTAAGAACTTTCCCAACATCCAGACTGAAATGTGTTATTCATCTTATAAATAAATATGATTGCTATGGAGACTTAACTGACCTCTGCTTTCATATTTCTAATGTAAGAACTATAGGACAACAAAATTATTCCCATTTTTAGTTAAAAGTCTTATATTTAACTTCCTTGTCATTAATGGAAAACATGAAAATCCTCTTAAAATGTTTAGTTCATTCAAGTACTTTAAAATAGGCTTCCTATGAAAAATAAATACACTTTCCAGAATAAAAAGATGACATTAAATATCATTTTGTTAGTGAATCTATTTTAGATAATATAATTCATGCAAATAATTCTGGAAAAATATAATTTTTGCACTTTAACACTATCTTAACGTTTTTTTATAACCCATTGGTACATTTATATCCTTTTGGTAGGATATTTTCATGACCTTAGTTGATAGTATTCTGGTCTGTAGAGGGGCTAATAATCAATTCCAGGGTCACTAAAGTTCACTTCACATCCTCTATATGACAGCTGTCACTCAGCATAAATGTACACACTAACATGATAGAGCTGTATGACCATGTGTGTCTCACAGAAAACCCCATTACAAAGAAAACAATGAACAGAAATTTACAAGGTAAGAGATGTAACTTTTTATCCCTCATATTTCATAACAATTGTTTAGAATTCTAAAATATGAATGTTCTCAAAGTTAAAAAGTATATTTCTCTATTTTTCCAATTTTTTTCAAACCACACTAATTTTTATGTTATTGCTTTCTTGATTATATCTTTCAAAACTCTAACAAATCAAAGTTATGGAATTTAATCTTTGGTCAAATGAATAATACTACAAAGCCTCATATTTAAAAATCCAAATCATATCAGATTTTAAATCTGTATAAATTCAATAATACTTAATCCAATTCTGTAAGTAAGTGAAATTTTACTTAAAATACTCAGTTACCCTCCAACTGACTTCAGGTATTTTCCATTATGTAAGAGATTATCTAGGTAAACCTTTGCATAATGAACTTTTGCCAATAAATGAGCAAAATCTGAACATGGCATACAAAAGTAACTCTATACCTTAATTTTAATTGTTTAAACCTAAACATTGTCGACAATAGCAACCAACTTAACAATCTTCAGAAAATGAAAAACAGATGCAAAGTCTTAGATCATCATGAATCACACAGCAACAGAATTTAGCTTTAGATCACTCCTAGGATTCTTCTAACTAGAATGGGCTTTAGGCTGTGATATTTATAATCTAGGCCAGTGGCTCCAGACTACTTCTCCCTTCAGATTTCCTGAAGAGGATGAGGTTAGGATAGCGGTGCCTGACCTCTTTAAAATGTCATATCTAGTATTCAATAGTCTCTCAGGTTTTGCGTCCCTCTCTCTCCCCAACTCTCTTTCCCCCTTCCCCTCCCCATGGCCGTCCATTAGGTTTCTCCTGTTCTCCTAAAAATGAACCTAGAGTTGAAGGGGGAGGGAGAGGGGGGAAAGAGGTGCTGGTGTTGGAGGAGAGCACTTGTGGGGAAGAGCACTGGGTGTTATATGGAAACCAATTTGATAATAAACTATTTTAAAAAAATAAAATAAAGCTACTACTTTTAGTGAATACAAAGAAAAATAAATAAAATTAAATGTCACATCTAAACTCCAGTGAGAAGGAACACAGAACGTCTTAATGACAATGCCCCTGAATTTAGTGATGCAGAAAGAAGCATGAGAGATTTCAATAACAAAAAGAAAGATCCAAACTCAGTATGTGAGCTCTTTTAATGTCACACATTTGAAGAAAAGAATCTCCTCCTTAAAAAACCTGACAGCACCAGGTTGCTTCCAATATACCAGGTCATGTCATTTTAGAAAGCACATTCTATTACCACTAAGGAAATTTAAAACATTTTTTAAAATCCAGCCATCAATACCCCACTGCAGTCTCACGATCAGTAAAAATTTACCTCTCTCCCATGTATGGGAGAAATGGACAAATTATAAAAAGAGAAGCTGATAATAAATATATATTTGTTAAATCTCAAGTATTTCATGAGGAAAGAATACATGGTTTGGAATATTTAAAAAGACAATGCATGTAACATGTTAAATACAGTGATTTTCAACTTGCAGCACATTAAATTACCTGGGGGACCTTTTCTCTTTCCCTTCCCTTCTCCTCCCTTGCATGAAGATGAGAAAGACTAAGGAAGTAGCACCAAGATGGGGAAAGGGTACCATGAATAGAGTGCTTAGGCAGCATGCCTGGCAGCTAAGGAAAGGGGTTAGGTGAGGGGAGCATAAAGGTGGCAGAGGAAGGAAGATTCCTGAGTAGTTGGAATATTGATTACATTATGCAAAATTAATTAACTGGACACAAAAGCACTATACTGAGGATAATGGGAGCCAGCTTTCTCAATTTCTGGAGAAGAGGGAAGGCTAGAAAAACCACTGGAGATACTGTGTTACAATTTGAATGATCAAAATAAATATATTTTTCTAAAGTTATACAAATGCAGATATAGAAATAGTACAGATATTCATATGTGTATTATGTATACACAAATACATCTCCTGTATTTGCTGAGAGGGCCTAGGAGCAATGGCATCACTGAGACTCAGACTATGATTCTAGTTACCATCATCTACTCAAAGGAAGGAGGGTCAAGATAACCCTGGAACATCTTGTCCCAATACTCAAAGAATGATAGGAATGTGTCAAAAGCAAGCAAACAAACAAACAAACACAGGAATCAGCTATGAAGGGCTCCAATCTAGGACAATTTGAGTATCAAAATAATGAGATTATCAAATTAAAATCCACTGAATAAAAGAGGAATCCATAAATCCATAATGATATGAATAAGCAAATGAATAAATAACCTGATAAACACGGAAGAAAGTTTTTTCTTACAGAATATCAACTAATAGATGTGGATGGAATAATGAAAATAATTACCATTCAGCAACTATCACAGTAGTAGTCTTAAAAAAAAAAGGCCATCAATGAATGCTAAGACTTGTAGGTGGAGATTTGATGAAGAACGGGATATTGGCATACTATAGGAACATCTCACAAAATACTAGTTCAGTAAAAAGGGGATAATCGTGATAATAGAGAAAGTAGTGTTTACCAACTTGAGAAGGTGATCATATTTAATATTACTTACCAGTAGTGAAACATATTGACACAATATGTTTCCTGATGTGATACACTGAAAAGAGCATCATTCCTGAAAGCATGGCCTGAGGTTGGTCATGAGAAAACACTGGACGGTCCCAACTGAGGGTTGTATAGAATGAAAGGCCTTTCAAAGACATGAGAAACAGGGAAAAGACTGAGGAATGGATTCTACACTGAAAAAGACTGACAAACATGACATCTAATTTCAACACATTCTTGTATATGGTTCCAGACCAGGCAGGGAAAAAAAGACACTACTCGGGGCATTTGGTGAAATTGGAATGGGAATGTGTGGATTGCACAGTGGTTTTGTATAACACTGATTTCCTGACAATAACAGACAATTCTTCACGCCTTCCCATCCTCTCTTACTGTGCCGTCTCTGATAACAGTACCAACCTCATTTAGGGGTGATGTAGCATCATGTCAGAAAAAAACATACAGATTAACAGAAAAGGGAAAGAATTTAATAAAATGTTAATAATTGGGAATCTGGATCATAGGAATGAAAGAGTTCTGGACAACATTTTTGGAGGTCAAAAATATTTTAAAATAAAACTTATCATCTGGGGAATTTGCTAAAAATTACAATACCCTGACTACCTCAATTAAATAAATCACTTGGGGTAGAAATCAGAGGCCAGTGTTTATTGCACCTAGAAGAATCCACCGAATTTGTACTCTACGATACATAGAAGTTGCTCAATAAGTGGTTGATGCTGCTGCTAAAACTATTCAGGATAACTTCACATGCCTTTATGCAGAACATATTGAAATTTTTTAAGAAGACAATCTTGAATAATTGTGAGCTATCTTAAGCTGCAAACATCCACCACAAATGATGAGGCTGATGATACTGTTACCAAAGACAGTACTAAAAAAATTATAAGTAAAATATTAATAATGATAGGAAAGTAAACCTTTAATCTCTCAAATGTCTGTTGGTTATCACAAAACAGTAACTGAATTTGATGTCGAACAAGGATATAAGTTATTACAAGCATTTTCTCAAGGAATCCTCAGAAATTACAAATTTTGATTTAAATAGGAAACATAATGAGCAAACATAACTAACAGCTACTTGTGCCAAATGGGTTTTTAAGTGGTTCTTTAAAACTTAAATCGTAGTTTATTTGGATGTTTGAAGTTTTTTTTACTAAAGAAGAGAATTTATATAAAACAATCTGGACATTATTAAAACTGTCCCTAGATTCAGAGAATATTCTCCTCTTTGTTCAAGGTTTTATACCTCTACTATGTTTTTCCCCTCCCCTCCTTTTTCAAATGGCTGAAAATTCATTTCTGAAAGAATAAACAGTTGTAAACAGCTAAAACAATTTTGCATCTCGTCCTCAACTTACAATGGGGTAACAACCCAACAAACCCATTATAAGTTGAAAATACCCTAAGTTGAAAATGCATTTAATACACATAACCTGCTAAAATCACAGCTTAGCCTAGCCTATCCTGAACATGCTTAGAACACTTACATTAGCCACCAGTTGGGCAAAATCATCTAACACAAAGTCACAAAGCCTATTTTATAACAAAATGTTGAACATCTCATGAAAGTTATTGAATACTGTATTGAAAGGGTGACACAATGGATGCATGGGTGCAGAATCATTGCAAGTGTACCAGTTTTTACCCTCATGACTGCATGGCTGACTGGGAGCTGCGGATCACTGCCACTGTCAGGATCAAACAGACTATTGTGCCACACATCACCAGCTCAGCCTAGCCTGGCCCAGGGAAAAGATCCAAGTTCAAAATTCTAAGTGTGGTTTCTACTGAATGCATATACTTTTGCATCCCTGTAAAGGCAAAGTTTTAAGACCATTGTAAGTCAGGAACTATTAGTATATTTGAGAAATCTTCCTACATTAAGGTAATTTCAGTGGGTCCAGACTATTCCCATTCTTCTCCAAAATCACTGTGTATGTTAATTAGATGCCCTTAAATGACAGGAATGTTCATTCATTCAATGACACTGAGTCTTACTGAGACACAAAAACTATCATAGGGCACTTTTCTTTGAAACATACCAAAAATGCAAAACAGGAATCCCTGCCTTTACTGGAATTAGCACATCTACTATACTACAATGCAGTGTTGCTTGCAAATGAAAACTTCAATGAGGAATAGATGGTGTACAACATAGAGCATTTGAAGGATCACTTCTAGCTCCCAGTGATTAGGAATGATTTTATGAAAAAGATGGCATTTAAGTTGGCCTTTCAAAAATAAGGCAAAAGTTGGGATAGAACAACATTCAGGTTGGATGAAACGGTATGACTCATTGCACTCAGAGAATAGCTAGCAGCCCATTTGGCACCAGATGGTTAGTATAAAAAAGCTGAAATAGAAAAGGCTAGAAAGTGAGGCGAGGGCAAAAGGCAGAGGCACTTAAATTATCCTGGTCGGTGCCTGGTTCATAATAGATGTTCAATAAATATTTAACATTGTAAGTCATGGAGACAAGATTGTAAACTGTCTGCATGCCCAGATACAGTTAACCATCTGCAATTCACTGAAGGTTTTAAGTAGTCCTGGCAGTGTGTGAAGATGTCATTTATTGTAATTCTTTCAACTGGTTATAAAAACAAAGAAATTAATAGAGTTGTATTCTCAGATCAAGAAACTAAAGGAATAAAAATTCTGGAAGACCAAACCTACTAGAACCTTTATGATTTAAACAATGATGTTTTTCTCAATGAGGTCAAAATCTGTGCCTGCTAAACATATACTTGCTACAACAAAGCAAGAACAGTGACACTGGATAAAGGATAAAGAGTACCCTGATTCAAACAAACCTGTGGACTGAACAGAGAGCCAACCAGGAGAAGCCTTCATCAATTTTCCACGCTAGACTATTTTGAGTTCAAACATTGCCTACTTTGAAGAAATGCTAAAAACTACATTTTCAAGAGAAAAGAAGCCACACTTCAGCAGAGAAATTTGATGCTTATGAAAGGGGCTTTAAATTTCTGCTACTACCTTTGGTGTACAAAGTCTTAGTGTGAGTGTAATTTATTGAGTATTTATTCCACCAGCAGGGCTCAGTTTCAAAAAAAACCTGGAAACAATCCAGGCCCATGAAGATGATGCAAGATCCCTGGAATTTTGGAAACAACTCCATGAATCCTAAAACTATTTCTGGCTACTTAGCCAAATTCAGGGTAGTGTTTGTGTCTGCCCATCTCAGTGAAAATGTATTCTCTTTTGTGAAATATGGCAGCTACCATCAACAGGGCAAAAACATCAAGAGTCACTCACCTTGACTAAATATACTCCACATTTTGAAGAACAACTTGCTTTTTAAATATAATATTCGCACTCACCTTATTAAAAGTAATAATGATTAGGTTCTATGGTAGTAACTATGCATACTGTGTGACTTAGTATATGAATATCTTTCTTGGCATGGCCAAAATGTTCTAGTATATGCAACAGGCCATCTGCTCGGCCTCCATTGTGTACAAACTTCAAATTATGAAGCCTTCCACTAATAGCAAAACTCACTTAAGAAAAGGAAGAAAAGAACTAACACTAAGCTCCAACTAGGCTTATTTTCTTTTACTATATATACAGAATGCTTAAAATTTCTGTAATCAAATAAGTAAAAACAAGCTACACCCTGCCAGACAGTATCAATATTGACTATCCTTCTCCCAAAAATTATGAAACAAATTGTTTAACAAGGTAGTACCCTCTGGTCCCTTCCAACTTTAAAATGTTACATCTCAATAAATTTTTTAAAAATTATTTCCAAAGTAAGGTAACAAGGCATTTTATAATTGAACATTTTAAATGGATAATCCTATAAAACACCAAGACAAAACAATAAACTTTTACTGAATAATAATGGGCATATTAAAGCTCACCAGAAACATGACTAGGAGTTAGTAACCTTCCTAGTAAAGACTATAATCACACATGCATGCATGTGTGCACACACATCATTACTTTCATTAGTAAAGCAAATGAAGGTCCAATCATTGTGCCAAGAGGTGTTGTGGATTAATATGTTAATTCAGCTATCAGTAAGGGCCTCAAAACTCAGGAATCTCAAATTTCCATTTATATAAGTAGTGACGGTCTCTTTACAAGGTAAATTTTGACTGCATTTGAAAAATCAGAAAACAGTAGAGTTGGTAGAATTGTTATGTTCATTTAATCTAATTCCTTCATTTAATAGATGAGAGCATCAATTTATAAAAGGAAAATGCCTTCTCAAAGTAACACAGCTAATTAACAGTTCTCTTCTTTCTCAATATGAACATCTCTCATTCCACTCTTTTCTGAACTGTTGAGTATGAATTTTAAATAGGCTTTCTGTCCCAATTCATTACTGCATTTGGAATGCCCCTCTGGGTGGTTCCTTAAAACTTAATACTTGATGATTCTAATGAGTAATTAACATGGACTTTGAATTATCTTAATCCTGTTATCTCAAGAAAACTTCACTTTTATCTTATTTATGCAGAACTTGCCAAACCTAGAACAAGTTTTCAAGGTTTTAGAAAAGCTGTGGTCCTGCTCTTCCACTATACATTTAAGACCATAATTTGTTTTCAATCCTAACCACTATTTATTTTTTAATCTTTTTTTAATATAACACAATTTTTTAACATACGCAATTATTTTCCATCATTTACAATACAGTAGTCCAAACACCAACTTCTATTTCATGTAATTAGACTTATATAGAAATTAGAAGGTTAAGTAACAACTAGTTAATCACCTAATTTCACAGCTATCTGAAGTGGTAATCTTTATATAGCAGCTTATCTATGATACATTCAAGATAAATGATACAATTTATTACTTGCCCATAAGCTACAACACAGCCTGCTTAATACCTAACCACTATTTAAAGCAGTAGATTTTTTTTAAAGGCTAAAGCTTTAAAAACACATATTATATTTACTTGATAAAAGCCCTCTGGACACAAGTATTTTATTATGAGGATTGTACATGTATTAAAAAACATGTAGAAAACAAAAGCATCAAATGAAAAATTGAGAGAATCCCAGAAGGAATATAAGGATAAGAGAATAATAAAGCCAAAGGGAAGATTGGAACACAAAATTTCATACATCAGGGCTTGAACGGTCATTATCCTAGGCTGCAAATTTGATCCCTGCCTCTCTCAAACAGAGAAACCACATCTGTACAGGATTCAGTGTCCATAAGCTATAAAGTAAGCCAGTTTTTCAGGGTGGAAGCACGGAGGTTGCTGGTAGTAAGATCTGCAAGCAATTCCCCCAGTGGTTCCTCATAAAAGTCCAGTCTGTGATGGGGTGGATTTCCTCCACAATACTGGCATGTGCTGGGTCTTTTCTGCTCATAGTCTTTCCCAATACAGGCTGATGGCGCAGTGCCAACTAAAAGAGAACAACCCATCTCACTGAGCAAGGAGGCCAAATATCCCTTGGAGAAGAGTCTGGCTTCACTCCAACTCCCAGATAAATGGGCGATTAAGGTCACAAAGCTGAGAGCCTGGTCACAATCATTTTTTTTAAATAGTTTACTGTCAAATTGATTTCCATATAACACACAGTGCTCTTCCCCACAAGTGTCCTCCTCCATTACCACCACCTCTTTTCCCCCTCCCCCTTCCCCTTCAACCCTTGGTTCGTTTTCAGTATTCAATAGTCTCTAGGTTTTGCGTCCCTCTTTCTCCCCAACTCTCTTTCCCCCTTCCGTTCCCCATGGTCCTCCATTGGGTTTCTCCTGTTCTCCTGTTAGACATATGAGTGCAAACATATGGTATCTGTCTTTCTCTGCCTATCTTATTTCACTTAGTATATCACCCTCAAGGCCCATCCACTTTGCTAAAAATGGCCAGGTTTCATTCTTTCTCATTGCCATGTAACACTCCATTGTATATATATATACCACATCTTCTTGATCCATTCATCAGGTGATGGACATTTAGGCTCTTTCCATGTTTTGGCTATTGTTGACAGTGCTGCTATGACCATTGGGGTATATGTGCCCCTATGCATCAGCACTTCTGTATCCCTTGGGTAAATCCCTAGCAGTGCTATTGCTGGGTCATAGGGGAGTTCTATTGATAGTTTTTTGAGGACCCTCTACACTGTTTTCCAGAGCAGCTGCACCAGTTTACATTCCCATCAACAGTGTAAGAGGGTGCCCGTCTCTCCACACCCTCGCCAGCATCTATAGTCTCTTGATTTGTTCATTTTAGCCACTCTGACTGGCGTGAGGTGGTATCTCAGTGTGGTTTTGATTTGTATTTCCCTGATGATGAGTGAGGCTGAGCATTGTTTCATGTGTCTGTTGGCCATCTGGATGTCCTCCTTGGAGAAGTGTCTGTTTATGTCTTCTGCCCATTTCTTCACTGGGTTATTTGTTTTTTGGGTATGGAGTTTGGTGAGTTCCTTGTAGATTTTGGATACTAGCCCTTTATCTGATATGTCCTTTGCAACTATCTTTTCCCATTCTGTCGGCTGCCTATTAGTTTTCTTGATTATTTCCTTTGCATTGCAGAAGCTTTTTATCTTGATGAGGTCCCAATAGTTCATTTTTGCTTTCATTTTCCTTGCCTTTTGGGATGTGTCGATATTTGCAAATCCATCAATGTGGCACATCACATTAACAAAAGAAAAGATAAAAACCATATGGTCCTGTCAATAGATGCAGAAAAAGCATTTGACAAAATACAGCACCCTTTCTTAATACAAACCCTGGAGAAAGTCAGACTAGAAGGAACTTAACCTAAACATTATAAAAGCAGTTTATGAAAAGCCCACAGCTAATATCATCCTCAATGGGGAAAAACTGAGAGCTTTCCCCCTGAGATCAGGAACACGACAGGGGTGTCCACTCTCACCACTGTTGTTTAACATAGTGCTGGAAGTCCTAGCATCAGCAATCAGACAACAAAAGGAAATAAAAAGCATCAGAATTGGCAA
>NC_043701.1:121504950-121546870 GCF_006229205.1 Suricata suricatta | reverse complement strand
ACCTAAACATTATAAAAGCAGTTTATGAAAAGCCCACAGCTAATATCATCCTCAATGGGGAAAAACTGAGAGCTTTCCCCCTGAGATCAGGAACACGACAGGGGTGTCCACTCTCACCACTGTTGTTTAACATAGTGCTGGAAGTCCTAGCATCAGCAATCAGACAACAAAAGGAAATAAAAAGCATCAGAATTGGCAAAGAAGTCAAACTTTCACTTTTTCAGATGACATGATACTCTACATGGAAAACCTGATCGACTGACTCCACCAGAAGCCTTCTAGAACTGATCAATGAATTCAGTAAAGTTGCAGGGTACAAAATCAATGTACAGAAATCGTTTGCATTCCTATACACCAAAAATGAAGCAGCGGAAAGAGAAATCAAGAAACTGATCCCATTCACAATTGCACGAAAAACCATAAAATACCTGGGAGTAAACCTAACCAAGGATGCAAAAGACCTATATGATGAAAACTATAGAAAACTTATGAAAAAGGTTGAAGACGACACCAAGAAATGGAAAAACATTCCGTGTTCATGGATCGGAAGAATAAACATTGTGAAAATGTCATTATTACCCAAAGCAATCTACACATTCAATGCAATCCCCATCAAAATTGCACTAGCTTTCTTCTCAAAGCTAGAACAAGCTATCTTCAATTTCGTATGGAACCGCAAAAGACCCCGAATAGCCAAAGGAATATTGAAGAAGAAAACCAAAATAGGAGGCATTACAATTCCAGACTTTCACCTCTACTACAAAGCTATCATCACCAAGACAGGATGGTGTTGCCACAAAAACAGACACATAGACCAATGGAATAGAATAGAGAACCCAGAACTGGGCCCACAAATGTACGGCCAATTAATTTTTGACAAAGCAGGAAAGAGTATCCAATGGAAAGAAGACTGCCTCTTTAGCAGGTGGTGCTGGGAGAGCTGGACAGCAACATGCAGAAGAATGAAACTAGACCACTCTCTTACACCATACACAAAAATAAACTCAAAATGGCTGAAGGACCTGAATGTGAGACAGGAAACCATCAAAACCCTCGAGGAGAAAGTGGGAAACAACCTCCTTGACCTCAACCGCAGCAATTTCCTACTCAACACATCATAATCATTTTAGTCTGGAAAGTGCTCAAGGTAGGCATTCCTCATCACCTACAAAAGTCACTTGTAAGTTGAGGATAGGGTGAAGAAGAAGCCCAGTAATTTTTCAGTCTCTAGAAAGCATGATTCAACAAATTATAACAGAAGTTTTGCCATTAATATTTGTACTTCTTGTAATTTTCAAGGACTAACTACAGTTGGTTTCATCTTTTCCTGCTACAACACCTTTTCATCTTGACTTATTTATTTTTAACAAAGGGGGCTCCAGGTTGACTGTAAAAGTGCATTAAAAGGATATAAAGAGACTTTGTTTTACTGAAAAAAAATTTAAACAAAGGAGTAATGAATGAATATGATGTGTTGTAAGTAACAGAATAATAAATAAGTCCAAATTAGCAATATAAGCCATTTCAATAAAACCTGCTTTGGACTTATAATACCACAAAGCTTGAGGTCTAAAACCTGAACCCAATAGCTCCAGTTTGACAGTGTGAGAAGTGTGTAACCATTGTTTCAAGGACGATAGGCATGGATCCCTGGAAGACAGGGTTGTTCTAGCTAGATTGCAACCCACATAGTCTGGACTGTTAAGCCTGATATAACCGGTCCACAATGGAATCACTATTCAGTGGAGATAGTAACATGAACCCCACCATCACTATTTTTAACTGTGCTCTCTGGAATCCTCTTCCTTGTTCATCTCATATTATGAAAGTAAGAGTCCACAAAGATTTGGTCACTTTCAGTATTAGAAACTCTGTCCAGTGCAGTGTAAGACTCCATTCTGACAACCAATTCAGAGTTGATCCCACTCTCCATGACCAGCTAGACTTACAGCTTAGGAAATTCAGGAGAGTGTGGGAGAAGGGGGAAGAGAGAGGTACAGAGAGAGGTACACTGGGAAGGGGGAGCTATTCTTTCCTCCCTTAAACTTCTTCAGAGCTCCAGATTACCTGTTTAGTAGATGGGAAATAGTATCATTTTTAATAAAATAGAAAAATGGGAAAAATAAGGTTTTTTTAACTTTTTTAACTTTTTGTTTTTAGGCAGATCTGTAGTGGGTCAGAATATAAGATGTTTTTATTTCTGGTTACAGTAAAAATAAAAAATTAAATCCTTTCTATCTCAGATGGTGGGACAATACAATATGGTAGTTATAACAATGTCTTGAGAGCCAGACCATCTGGATCCATATTCCAGGTACTAAATTTCTCCATGCCCCAGTTTCCTGTATACATAAAATGTGAACAATGATAGAACCTATATCATGGAGTTGTTCAGGGGATTAGATGAGTTAACACATGATAGTCTATCAAATACACCAGCAGAGATCACCTCTTGGGGAGAAGAAAGGAAGAAAAAGCAAATACCTCCTAACTGACCAGGGTGCACCAGCAATCCTCTCTCCACTGCTTTCTGGTGCTTCTCTGACTAACACTAGTTAGCTACTAACAATCTCTACAGGAAGATCTGCAAGAAGCTCTCTTGTGGAGAGTCTGCATGAGTTTTTGAAAGGTACTCTTGACGGTTCCCACTGCACACTTTCCTGACACGAGAGAACCAAAATTCTCCATGTCTCCTTACCCCCTGACATCAGCAGAATACCTAATGGTTTCCAGACACTGGCCTCTCTTCACCTAGCAGTCAAAGTTCATGAGTGGGTTACTAGAAGGACAGCACAAACCCAGCTACTATGAGTGGTATCTACTTGGCTCACACTAACCAATGGGAGAGTTTTCCCCCAGCTCTCTTGTCCAGTCTCACACAGGCATGAGGACACAACAGCAAGCCTATTGCTTAAGCAGTTATGCCCCTAGGTAATAAAACACTCATCTCCTCTTCTTGAAAATTTGCCTAATCTTTGAGAGATTTCCTTGGAAAGTCCCTTCTCCCAAGAAAAAAATCTCTTAACCTATTTCCCACCAGTTCAATACCCCTAATGATATTCCACCTCCTTCTTCCCACTTTACTCTTAATTAGGGAGGGGGGTTGCAGGGAAGCAGGGTGGTTTGTAGTGGTGGCTATGGGTATCAGAGCAATTTCTAACACCTATTAATAAATCTGAAGAATTATGCAGACTCAATGTTGGCAGTTTTTCCAAAGTGCTCTTCAAAATGCCAGGGCCATTGGCCCTTTGATCTGCATCCTACTTGCCAATTATGAGGTTAATAGAAAAGGTTCTACCCAAATCTTGTGTAGAGGAGCAACCAAGTAAAAAAGAAAAGCAGAAAGGAAAGAGAGAAGCAAGTGATCAGAGTGACCACAATTAAGAGAGACAGGAGAGCCAAGTAGCCCTATATGCAGACCATGGAAAGGTTTTCTAATAATAGAGAGGAATTCTGTACCTCAGTGTTCTGGCAGCCAAAGATATAGGGTATGTGAGAAAGAGTGACAGAGAGAAGAGACAGAGAGAGATTAAACATGGTACTATTCTGTCCATACCACAGGCTTTTATTTTTTTTAAGTAATTTATTGTCAAATTAGTTTCCATATAACAACCAGTGCTCTTCCCCACAAGTGCCCTCCTCCATTACCACCACCTCTTTTCCTCCCCTCCCCCTTTAACCCTCAGATCATTTTCAGTATTCAATAGTCTCTCAAGTTTTGCATCCCTCTCTCTCCCCAACTCTCTTTCCCTCTTCCCCTTCCCCTGGTCCTCCATTAGGTTTCTCCTGTTCTCCTGTTAGACCTATGAGTGCAAACATATGGTATCTGTCCTTCTCTGCCTGACTTATTTCGCTTAGCATGACACCCTCGAGGTCCATCCACTTTCCTAAAATGGCCAGATTTCATACCATACCATAGGCTTTTAAATCATAGTCTATCTCTACTGTAATAATCAAAGTCATGATACAGTGGCTAGTACACAAGAGTGTTGTATGCACCAAAGAATAAAACTGTATGATAAATGCCTTTTAGGGCTTGGAGTCAAAGGCTTCTCTGGCAAAGGGCAGGAGAAAATGGCATTTCCAATGGGTGAGGACAAGAAAAATTTGAAGAACCAGTCAAATATTGGGACATTGACTCCATGTGCACTGTGATGCATATGAGAGCACAGCTCAGGAAAGGATAGTTGTAGGGAGTATTTTTGTATATTGTAAGCATCTAACATGGCCAAGTACAGGCTCTTAAAGCAGATGACTTCAGCCATACTCTAACATAGGACAGGGTCTCAGTCCTAAGTGCTGATACTGCCCTTAGGGCAGTTGTGTATGCCATATATACCTCTTAAAAACCTTTTCAAATTCAAATAAGGCAGGAAAATACTAGATCAAGTCAAAAAAAGAATTCATCATGTCATTGAACTAAAAAAAAATGTTGTGATTTATAGAAAATACATTGTTGAATGCAGTATATCCTCTGAACACTTTACAACCCGTGCAAAATCAGTCAATCATGGCAGAGCCTGTCAACTTTTCTCTGTACTTCTAGTCAAAGCTAAACACCAAAGGGACCTAGAAAACTTTAGCCAGTTTCTTGTTTGCAGAGCTACACTACTCTCCCATGATTACACACACACACACACACACACACACACACACACACACACACATTTTTTTTTCGCAGAAAGCTCTTGAATCCCTTAAGTACACATTTTGTAATGGTGAAGTATAGCCCTTCATATTCCATCAACAGCACAAAAAAGTAGTTGTGAGTAGCCAAAGAAGGTTTTGTGACTTGGAAAAGTCTTATTTTTCAAAGCGTTGACAAGCCAAAAGACACAGATTATTGTGAGGACAATGGTTTTCAGGAGTGTGGAAAATCATCCTGGGAAAAATCAGTCCTTCAGCCTTTGATACTATAACCACTGTGATTCATTCCTCTGGATTTCAGATAACTAGTATGTTATAGTATATTAAAATACTCCTTAAACCCATGAATTGTCCTTTATTTCTTTCAAACTTCTGAATTAAGCTAAAGACCAAGGATTTTGATCTTCTAAAGCAGCAAAGAGATTTTGACATTTATGCTATTTCCTAAAGCAATGTAATTTCAATGCTTTATAAACTGGAATTTCTTTCAGCAAAAAGTTGACATATCCTCTTTTCAATGGTCACTACATACATAGTAAGCAAATATTCAATGTCTAATGCTAATTTTCTCATTAAACAAAACATTGTCATATTTTTATTGGGAAAATGATTAAATGTTTCAATGATCACTAAATAGAAAGTTGAAAATCTATGTTTACGAATAAGAAAAGTTGATGGCTAGCTAGCTGACTAGTTTACAAAGTAAATGACAAATAAAGCTATATATAGGTATATCTATCATAGGAAGAGAATTAGAGATGCTTCCAAACATGTGCACACTATCTTTGCGGAGGAATTTAGCTATTCTTTATCTATCTGTTCTGTACTTTTCTGTATTTTTTTTCAATAAGTACATAACAAAAAAGTTATTTGTTCCAAATAGGATATAAACTTATAAAAAGAAACATTTTCTGTTGCATTTAAAATTAGCAATGTAAACCCCCTACAATGGAGAGTAATCAGTATTAATACAGGAGCTGGCAAGAGACCACCTCTCCCAAATGCAGCACTACTTCATGCATTTTTCGCAACAGAATCTATCCACGGCCTAAGATAACATTGTTTCTCCCATTATTTCTACTGTGAGTCTTCTAAAAAGTTCTGTGCAGGAGACACACAGATACCATGCTAGTCCCAGTCAAAATGTTGCAGATACAAGAGCTTAAAGAAAAAGGATTATGAGCAATGAGAGTTTACACATCAGAAGTTAATCTATTTTTACAGTAATCATCACAGCCTTATGTGTATCTAATGGTATTCAAACAGGTAATGCAGGCAGCCTACAATACTTTAAGCCTATTTGGAAGGATGTGATATGCATATCTCAGTAGGAAACATGGTAAAGCTAATTCTATTAGTGTATTGTGGAGAATGTTCTCCCAGATTAAAAAAAAAAAAAAAAAAAGGGTTACTGTTTCCCATTACAGATCAAGGTAAATTTCACATGTCATGTCACCTTCTTATTGCTGTCCCAACTCTACATGTTTATTCCATTTGGGAAAGCTGAAATGAAAGTTATATTTATCAGTATTTTGCCCCTTGCACGACTGACACATTTGAAAGGTGATTTCTTTTAAACTTTTACACTTCATAATTAGTCTTCATTTCTTACTTAATAGAAAATGGCACAGTACTGTTCTTGGGAAAAGTTGGCCAGGAGAGGCAATGCAAAACAAAACAATGAACAGATCTTTAGTTAAACAATTCTTTTTCAAAAACTTTGCCCAGGTCATTGCTATTCCAGAAGAACATGCATTACTTCAATTACACTAGTACTGCTCCAAATACATCTAGAAAAGTTATTTAAGCAAAGGACTGAATGTAAATGAGTGTGTGAAAATTTTGTACATGTGCCACAAGAAAGAGAAATATACAAAAAGCCAGCATAGACTCAGCAGGAAAATCTAGTAATCAGAAAAGAAAGCACCAAATGAAAAGGCAAGTGCTCCTGGAAAGATGGAGTTGTTTTCTTTATATAGTTTCCATTCACCTTTAAGGCAGTTCAAATGACCTGGCCTGTAATCTTTGACAGTGTGCCCTTGCTTTTAAAGTCAGTCAACTGGCCTCCTGGGGAAGAATTTTTAACTTCACTACTGCCTCAGAATGCCAGTAGGAATGCTGGCAAAATTCTGTATTCCAATTTCAAATAGTAATAGAGTTTACTACATTTTGAACCAGGATCACAAAATTTAAATTGAGAAAGCAGCCAGGTTGGACACTTGGGTAGTGTCCTTTGTGTTTGTTGAAGCTTGCCTAGCAACTACTGGCCTTTTCTGAGAGCATGTTCACCCTGGAAAAATAAAGAGCTGCCAAATGCCAATATGGTTCTAACTGCATACCTTCCCCCTTTTAGAAACTTATCTATCATCTGCTTCCCCACCTTAACCAAAGGCACAACAAATTGCATATATTGGGGGAGGGTGCCATTCTGTCCATATAAAAAGCAAATGCTTTGTTTAAACACAGATGAAACTTGTTATTAAAAGTTGACATTTAAAACTAACCTTGTCTCTAGCTTAAAATACATATGGGCATACTAAAAATACAGAACTTTTGAACATACACTATACTGTCAAAATGATGGAAGAAGACAATCTCTACATTGTTCTTAATTTAAATTTTTAACCAAGAGAACATGGTAGAAAATATCAGATTTCAAATATCTTTACACGAAATGCTATTTTTTCCTTTTTATAAGATTGTCCTTCCTGACAACATTAGCCAAATGAAATTCAATTATACATTCAGAGCTTAAGGATATTTACAAGTCAGAGAAAATCCCTGTTCATATCTAGTTCCAAACACTGGAATGTGGCCCTGGATGCACAACCCTAAGCAGTCTTAAAGGGAAGCAGTTGTGGAATGCCACAGCTCGTATGTGACATATGTGCTGCTGAACCGAAAACAGGTATCCCCAGCACAGGGCAGCCAGGGTCTGTCTCTGTGCTGCTTGGGCTAATGTGAAAAAGCACTGCTCTCTGGACTATTTATGAGATTTGGCTCTAATGAGCTAAACTGTCTCCCCTGCTGAACAATGTCTTGGTCTCAGGTGGTGGAATAAGTGCAAGGTGCACAAGCAGCAGCAGCCATGTGAACCTGGCCAAGTCAGTCAAATTCCTGAGCCAATTTCCTTTCTCTAAAATAAGAATAAAGCTACAGGGTTTCTGTGAGGATTAAGAGATTGCTTTTGCAGCAAGTGACTTCGTTCAATGTCTGACACATCAGAGGTACTTGGAAAAGGGTAGTTATGTGTTGTTAAGTACTGCTATTGTTAGAATCATTTGTAATAAAAATCAACAACTAAAGGTAAAAGCTATAAAACTACTCTATCTACCTCAGCTGGGAGAAATAATATTCACAGAATATGTGTATCTATAGCTGCACAGGTCATCCTAGATATTCTTAATTTCTAACCTTTGTAGAATTACTTTGACTCACATTAGGACATAAAAAGAAGCAATTTTATTTTTCCTACACTGAGAATTAACAAGAATTATACTGCAGCTGGAGTGGTTGCGTTGACAACATATTCTACCAGACACATGCAGCAGTGTCTTCTTTAGCAAATTCACAGGTCTTCTGAGGTTCCAGTAGCAGATAAGCCTGTGATCTTCCTGAGCCGCTGACTCAGTTTTAATCTTACAGACCTCATGATTCTTATAACTGGTCAGGTTTCCTTTTCAGTTTTGGCTATGAGGGAAGCTGACATGCTGAGGTACTGTATATAAACCTTATTGTTCCTCACATCAAACTATTTTCCAACTCTTATTTTCCCTTCACAACCATTTCCTCTTGGATTTATTTTTCACTCTCTGCTACTAATGCAGTTTATTAAGCCACTTCAAATCTGTTTTTGAAACAACAGATAACATAATGTATCTTAAAGTTTGCCCATTCTGCCATTCAGAACTCACACTAAAAATATAAGAATTCCACCTAGTCCAGCCAAACTCAGGTTTGGCAGTAATGGAAAGGTTTCTCTGATAGATATGTGGTAATAGACAATAAGGGAGCAAAGCGCTTCAGGAAATACCTGGGAAGACTGACAAAATTAGATGTAAAAGAAGAAACCAGCAAAGAGCTACACAATCAAAGGAAGATACCTAAAAACAATGAATGTTGCCAAATCCTCATGGATGCATGTAGCCGCCCTTTAAGGGAGAATATTATCCCTCCCTCAAATGCTTTGTCCCTATCTGACAGTGGCACCATCACAAAGTCTTCAGAAGACTGACTGACCATAAGGCTTTCAACTCCCCAGCTTTATGTTGAGCCAGCCAACTTAGCTTCCCTTTCAATAATGATTAGGTGAGAAAGCCAAAATTTCATTCAGTGGTGTCCAAAAGAAGAGAGACCCGGTTTACAAGTCACATTAGTAAATATCACCTGGGAAACATTAAGGTGTAAGAATAATACAAATGAATGGTACATATTTTTAGAAGCAAGAGTGTGTTTGCTGATTCGTCCAATTAAATGTTGGGCTGTGCACTCAACCACATCTTCCCGCAAGACCACTCACTGCACAGAGGACAACAAGACAGACAAATGGAATTTAAACGGTGACTGTACAGCCCAGACATGAGTTCAAAGCTTTGCAGGTGGTCTCAAGTCATCATGAACTCATTACAGAAAAGTTCACAGAGTTCCAGAAATAATGCCAGCCTAGAACTCATCTCTCCGACCTCCTCCTATACCCTACCAGAGTCACTAATGCTCCATCCCAGAATACAAAACACACAGATGCAATAAACATGGCAGGAAAGACAGGCTAACTTTTCCATGTGACCATACGATGCTCCTGCCCACCAGCATCTTTCACAATGCAGAGCTAAGAAGCCACAGTAAGAAGCTGCCATTCATGTTTATGAACCCCTGAAATACAGAGCCTAGCCCACTCCTCACAAAACGCAGAGAACTCCTTGTACTCCTAAGCATTCAAGCACTTACCAACTACTTAATAATTTTAGAGTGACCAGTTACTGTTCATTTAAATGTGTAACACTGGACTCTAAGAGCCCTGGATATTCCAGTTTTACTGTAAATTTGCAAGAATGTTACTACAATTTCAAATTTTATCTTTCCAGCAAAATATTTTGTATCTGTTATTCAATTTTAGATTTTTATCCCTATATTTTTAATATATATATATGGCCAACTTAATGTCAAAATATCAATTTGGGTGGGATGCTATTTCACAGCAAGAATCTCTTAAAGCAGCACAAAAATGTCAATATACTTAATGCCACTGAATTATACACTTAAACATGGTTAAACTGGTAAATATTAACTATGTGTATTTTACCTGAAAAGAAAAAGAACTCTTAAGTGAGGGTCTCTCCATATAACCACATTATTATCCATGTGGCCAATTTATTCTTCATTGGAAAGTATAAAAGCTATCGGTTTCCTAAAATACAAGTGATAACCTTTACTGTACTATTAGAATTTAAAATTAAAATTGATTAGTCTCTGTCTTACAGACAGTCTCTGTCTTACAGAGACTAATCAATATTTGACCAACCAAGGCATGAAGGCACTACCATAACATTTCCTTTCAGCTGCTGTCATTGCTTGAAACTATTCAGCGACAGTGTTCTTTCATTCAGGGAAAGCAAAAAATCAACCTAGATGGCGCCAAATCATCCCCTAATGTCAGGAAGACAAACATCTGCCTGTGAATTTGCAAAAAGCCCTAGAAAAATTCCAACATGAAGAAAGGGCATGACAGCAAAACCACAATCCAAGTGTTGCCCTGATTTAAAAGGCAAACAAAACCCTGATAATGAATAGCAGCCATCACATGACAGAGATTTCGTAAATCATTTTCTGGGGATCAGGCTATTTAGATTGGGCTAAATCTTTCTCTCCTTCCGTCTTCCACCCCTCCTCCCATTTTGGTTACTCTGTAAAAAGAAATTATTTACCAACTGTCTTCACATCATAGGTAATGGAATAATATATCAAATGATATATTTATCCCGCTTCATTTATCCCGCTGAGGCTTAGCTCAATGGAATGTATTACTGTTTTGGAAGAACTGTAAAAGAATTCCAATAAAGACAAATGAAAGAAAATATAATTATATCCTTAATGGATAGGATTCCTTAAATGTATTGGTCTAAGTGGTAGGGTAAAGAATTGTTTTTGAAAGTTGAAGTAAATACTTAAGAAAGCTTCTAGTCTATTCAAAGCAAGTTATTAAAATTTAGCTGTCTTCCAAAATTACATTGTTTAAAAAAATTGAGTTCTTTTCTATTTGACGTGTTCATCATTTAAAAGCCTTTCCCCTTTTCAATACTTTTTTTCTTTCATAGTTGTATCATAATCAATCATTATTCTATTTGCTTATTTTCTTGTATTTTGTATATGTCCTTCAGTAAAATTTCCATTTGTTCCATAATGGCAGAACTTATGTCTGATTTATTCACTACTATATTCCTAAGGCCCAATACAGTGCCACACACTAAAAGACTCAAAAAAATCTTTTAAATGAGTAAATTCATCACTTCATTCATCTGATCCACAATTATGTAATGAGCAACTTTATTCCATGGCTACAACTACTATCTTAAGGTTTCGCAAATGTCTATAAGCTGCATTTTGGTCCCTGGGATTCAAGAACTCAGAGAAAGGAGAGAAAGACAGTCTGTAGTTTCTTAAGAATCTAATGAGTGAAAACACCTTAAAATTTTACACATAAAAAAAGCCACAATACAGCTTTCCTTAACATGAATTAAGACTAATTATTACATTTTAGGATAGCCCTACCTGATACAGGTAAACATTTTAGTACAAATACTCAACGATAATGATTCTTTCTACAAAACTAGTACCTTTCAGTATCCAAATAGTAAACAAAGTCTGCAAGAAATGTTGTCACTAAACAAGGGCAGGCATTGTGTTATGAGCCTACGATGAAAACTACACTGTGGATTCTTTTTCTCACCCAATCCTTTTTGAGCCACTTCTACTGCTTAACTTAATATATATTGTCTCCACCAGAAAAGGAAATACAAAATAATGTTTTCTTATGGTTAATTGGAAATTACTATTTCTGTTTATAATTTAGTTAATAAGAGCTAGTTGTGAGGCTGGGAGCAAATGTTAAATCCTTTTTTGTTCCTAACTCCACTTCTCATTACCCCCATGGTTTCCAGGAAGGTGAACCTGGATTAATTTCAATAGGGGGCTTGCTTATCAAAACTGCTTTAACAGTTGAAGGCCTTCCTGTTGCCCTATTTTGCTGGGAAGCTTAGGAAAATAAGAGCCTTGGCAAATTTAAGAGTGCTACATAAATCTCACATGAAGAACAAATCTGTTCTGTGAGCTGCTACTTGGACCCTGCTTTGATTTACTGGGAACACTTACAATATGGATATGGATCTTACTTCTGTGTACTAAAACACAGAGCATCAGAGCTTTAGAGACTGGATGCTTCTGGCCCTCCCTTAATAATAAGGAATGTGAGACTTATAAGAGGTATCTGGCACTGGGATTATCTTCTCATTTCCCCTCATCCAATGCTCTTTTCACAACAACTAGTTGTCAGTAAACTGGTACAGTAGCCTGGAGCCTTCTTTCTCATTACCACCATGCCACAAAACCACTGGGGAGGCTGATGTGACACACAGAGCTTTTGGAGGAACAACTTTCAAGTCTATGAACTCTGGGTGACCACATATTGATGCATGTGTGGCAGTGAGACACTGTTCTGTGTCCTGGAAGCTCTGAGACCAAAAGCAGGGCGGGAGAGTTAGGGGAGAAGACCCGGAGACAGGAAGAGAGAAGGCAAGAGTCCAATAAATCAAGTGTTCTTTAACTGCGGCTTGAGTTCTTCCAAATTCAGACCTACATTTCCTATTGGATATTTTCTAGCCATTTTTTCAAATGGTCTTTTAAAAATCTTGCCATAATTACTTACCATAAAACACAACTGTTATTTTCTGTAAGGTTAAGGAGATGAAAAAAGAAACTCTTTGTTTATAGGCAATTTTACATGAAGCATGTATTTCTAGAATGTGTATGATTCCTGAGAAGCCACAATTTCTCCAGCCCTGATCTTTCTCCTGAGCACTCTACCTACGTATACATCGTGACTTCAAGTCAACATTTTTCTCCAGAATAGCCTCCCTACTAGATGTTACTATGCCTGTCCCTTTCATATTAGAAACCTTGAATTCATCCTTAATTCCTCTGTTCTTCTTTTTTTTTTCCATAATATTTTATTGTCAAATTGTTTTCCATACAACACCCAGTGCTCTTCCCCTTAAGTGCCCTTCACCATCACCACCACCTCTTTTCCCCCCTCCCCCTTCCCCCTCAACCCTCAGTTCATTCTCAGCATTCAATAGTCTCTCAAGTTTTGCATCCCTCTCTCTCCCCAACTCCCGACTCTTTCTTCTTCATTCCACCAGATCCTACCAATATTCCTCATTCCTATAAGTCATGGGGATGAAAGGCACAGAAAAGGGAATATAATTAATGATGTTATAATAGTACTCATTATATGGTGACAGATGGTAGCTACACTTGTGGTGAACATAGTATAACACAGAGTTGTCAAATCACTAGTTGTACACCTGAAACTAATGTTATATTGTATAAATGATATTTCAATTAGAAAAGATTTAATTAAAAAATAAAAATTAAAAAACACTTTGTATTCCCATTTCCTCATATCCATCCTTTTATCTTCCTGTCTGTCTCTTACTTCCCAAAGTTCCCAGGCCTTCTCCTCCTTACAGGTACTACTTAAATGGCTTCCCCCAGACACCACAACACTAAGTTACCTGACCCCCATCTAGTCCATTGTACCTGTACTAATTTAATTGTCAGTTCCAACATCCAGACCTGTAGATTCCCAATAAATACTGCCACTCACTGTCCCTGCAGAGGCCTAAAAGTGCTTTGTATTCCATATTCACTAAAAGCCTTCATTACCTTCACACCAGTAATGAAACGTGCCTCCCACTATCCATCCCAGCAGGTCAATGGGCTGTAGAAAGGGAAGGTCATAAGTAGCCTTCAAAGGACTCTTACCACCTCAGGACTCAGAGCAAAGGGCCATGAAGCCACAAGCTAAAAGCAGAGCCTATGTGAGGAAGGAAGGTGATGCACATCAGAACCAAAATGGTAGATTGTTGTGGCATGAAACGTTCCTTTAGCCAGCTCAAGAAAGAACTGACAGCTTCTGAATCAAGAAGCTGCTTGGATTTTTCTTTTTATCCTCTTATGCCAAGTAAAACTAAAATGGTTTTGGATCCAGAATCAAAGTTCAACATGCCCTGATAATTCTTCATTGATAGCAAACCTCATCCAGCCACAGCTTATCATTCCCTGATAATTTTCATTTTCATAACAAAGGAATAACAGTATTTTTCATAGTAATGAACTATCTATTGCATGAGAACTTAACACCATCAACACTACCTCAAGAAAAAAATGAAAGGAAAAAAACCTCCATGAAACGAAGAAAATATTTTTACTCTTAAATGCAAAAAATATAAACATGTTTCAACAAACAAATGGAATCTTTTCTCGACATAAGAATCCAGAAACTAGTATCCCCAAATAAAAACTGTAATCATTCAGTTCTAAACTAAAAAGAGTTGCCAACAGTATTTTTTTTTCCCAAGCAACTAAAAACATGGAGTCCCATCCTAAAATGATAAAACCCTGCAGCCTTTCCTGAAGCACTGACATGGAAGGGTTTCTCTGAAGAATCACATAATCTCTCACCCAATGCTTTTCAATTTCAACTGATTTTAACATCAAATCTATGTGGAATTGTCCCCATTTTGTAAGTAGGAGAATGGAATCTCAAATGACAAATGACTTGCCCAAGATTTCACAATTGGTTAATGGGCTAGGACTCAACAGATCTCATAGCTCCAGGTTAGTGTTCTTTTTAATATTGATCTTTTTTACTTGTTTCATTTGCTGATTGCTTCAAAATGAGGGCATGGCATTGAATCAGGGGAAATAAAAATGGATAAAGAGGAGAAGTTATGAAGAAATATACATTATAGTCACTTCTGGAACATTCAAATTTTAAAGACTGTCTTATCATCTCAAACAAGTGCTCCCTAAGAAACTCCAAAGCATCTTTTTTATGGGTGTTGGCAGAGTGAGGAAAAAGACAGCTCTATCTCTTATTGCTTTGATCTGTTTTAAATATCAATATTTAATTTACTGTGTTTTTTCAAAAAAACAAAGACATGAGATTTTTATTTTTCCTGAATGAGCACAAAGGTTTTTAAAAGACATGACTTATCAGTGTAATTAAAAAGGAAAAAGAAAAAAGAAAAAGAAAGATGATGAATTGAATTTCCTCCCCAGCCTCAACAATTAGACAGTTATAAGATTTGTACAAATCACTTAAATTCTCTAGGCCTTTCCTCATCTGTATGCTAAACTAGGAAATCTCTATAGTCCCTTTCAGTCCTACAATATCATACATGATTCTAAGAAGTCACGTAGTCCCAATCATGTACACAAAGCAATGTGTTAGGCCCCAAAATACTTTAGTCTCACAATCAGAGTTCAGAAACTAGTTGGACTATTAGTATATTAACTCAAAGAACAGAACAACAGGTAAGCAAATTAACTTTACAATAAAATCTAAAGTGATGCAGCTATGTAAATACCACACATAAACAAATGAAAACTGTCAATGTGTAATGGACCAGTCCACAGCATGCCAAAAAATGGTGGGACTTTTAGCTATAAAACTGGAAAGGTCAGAGATCAAGATGAGAAAACGACTTTCTAGACGGATAGATATTTTTATCTACAGCTATTAGAGTCAAGAATGATCATGGCTTGGGGATGCCACTGGCTAACATGAACCAGTTAAAATTATACAACTGGAATGGTTTGAGGAGCAATGGGAGACAAAATTAAATAAGCAGGAAGGAACCAAATATAATTAATGTTCAATGCCAAAGGTGGGAGGCAACAGAGGCAACAGAAAAATGTTAAAGAAATTGAGAACAAGATATAAAATAACAGTTGTGTTTTAGGAAAGAATCATATACTCTGAAATAATATACACTCTCATCCCTATCATGAGGCCCACTGAGGAAAAATATTTTTTTAAAGTATAAACTATAACACATCCAGCCCCCAAACAAATCTTGGTTTAGGAAAAAAAAAAAAAGGAATTTCCAAATGATTCACTGAGTGCTAATTCTATAGACTAGATTTTCCCCAAAAAGTTTGTTTTCATCAAATGATATTGTAAAGTGCTGTATACTGCAGACTTCCCTAACAAATTCACAAAATGCAAACAACTAGCACATTAGAGGTTGTAAGCAATTTTGTATGAAGAATCTTTTTAATTGTGTATGACAGCATTCCTCAAACTTATCTTGGAAATTTTAAAAATATGATACTTATTAACATAATGCAGAAACACAATACTGTTTCACAGTATACCTTCTTAGAAATAATCAATAAATAACAGTTAGTTATAAGAGAATGATACTCAACAGAAAATGGAATCCATTAGTAACTGACACAAACTCACATGAAACATACAATTATTTCCTTTTTATCAGGATTAGAGACAACATGAACTTAAAATTTGTTTGCACTTGTCATTCTCCACATCAGTGGTTCCCAACTTTGGCTGTAAATTAAAGTCACTGGCAGCTTAAAAAAAAAATTACTAATACCCTAGCTTTACTTCCAGAACAATTAAGTCAGAATCTCTAAGTTCAAGCATTAAGAGTTTTTAAAAGGGACTCAGGCAAACATACACGAAGGACAGTTAAGAACATTGCTATGGATTCAGAGTTTACCAACACTAAAATGGTTCATGGCAGAGTTTGGGAAATGAGAATGGGAACATGAATTCCAGTTAATTCAACTAGAAAATCTTTTCCTGAAAAACTGAGTATTGACTATATTTATTCTGCATATGATACTGGATTTCAAGTATTCTTGGCTGTCTCTTCTACTTGTTCATCATTATGCTGTTGGTTTCATGCTAATTCTACAGAATGCTAAATTGATAGTCAAAGATTTCTTTAAGGGTGTCTTTAATTTTATACAAATAGAATCAAATTTTCTATTATTTGCCAAACTTGAACTGTTGGTCCCAGAAGTTTTTGTTTGATTTCCATAAAACAGCCAGAAGTAAACCACAAAGCCAAAACTTTTAACTGTCTTCCTGAAAAATGTGTTTTTTTTAAACAAAAAATGTGTATCAAAGAAGGTTCAGGACTTACTTATTAAAATGATGCTATTTATTTTATAGCCATTATTCCAAACTTGTAAATTTTATCATCCAAAATGCAATGAAGGCATTATAGTAGTTGAAAACTCATAGTTTCAAAGCATAGTTAAAAACTAATCTTACCAGGAATGCATTTATCATCCAGGAAAGTAGTGGGAAGAAGAAAGTAATAACACATCGCTAAACTTGTAAAGAAGTCAAAAGTTGCAAAATTATTTATATTGCAAAATGTGTAGTTATCTCTTTAAATTTCATCATCTTTCAATAGATAAATAATATAGATAACAAGATCTCCTAAATTTAATCTGGATTTCAAATCCTTCTACACACCCTCTCAACTTTTCACTTGGATTTGTGCATAATTAATTTAGATGAAATGATAAGATGATATATAGATATATAGATATATAGATATATAGATATATCACTTTCAACTCATTTGATTTCTAGACCATATGACAGAAAAATGGTCTCCCCATCCTTTGATTTGCCTTTGCAAAGGCACTTAGTTGGTCCTTTCTCCCAGGAAGGCATTTCCATTTTGCCACCATTAAGACACTAAGTCATGAAATAACAGGTCTGGAAGACATTTTAACGTAATCTAATCCCGGCTCTCTGCCAGAAATTTTTCCACAAAGTCTTATCTAATCTTACCCAATATACTCAACAGACTAATTTCACCTACCCCTCATATCCTTACTCAAACACTTTCTCCTCTAGGGATGCCTGGAGGACTCACAATTTGTGGGTTCGAGCTCTGCATCAGGCTCTGTGCTGACAGCTAGCTCAGAGCCTGGAGCCTGTCTTCGAATTCTGTGTCCCCCTCTCTCTCTGACCCTCTCCTGCTCATGATGTCTCTCTTTCAAATATAAATAATTTTAAAAAGCATTAAAAACTAAAAAAAAACACTTTCTCCTCTAGAATGTGACCTTCTTAAGGACAGGGGCCTTTTTCCTCTACAATTCTGCACGTGGACAGTGCCCAGCTCCCAGGGAAGGCAGTAAATATCTCATGAGTGGCATCCAATTGTAAGGCCATTACACAATTATTCACTCCAGCCCCTTCTTAATAAGCATTTTCCCCTTTCGATTGAAAACTCTTTGAAAGTGGTAATTATTTCTTCTTTAGCAGTCCCATGGACCCCAGAAGACAACAGGAGAGTTTTTAGATTCACAGATTATGAGGTAGCTCATCATACTGTTAATGTATGAGAGGGATACTAAAGTGGAGTGGTACTCAAATGAGAAAAAACATATCCATGTTCCCAATAAGTACTGAAATATACTATTTCCTCAGTTTCGTTAATATCTCAAGGTACTGACTGAAGACAAGAAAACAGGCTCTCCAAACCTGCAAAGCAAGGGAATATACAAAGCTTCTCAAACAGCACCCCCTGTTGACTTAATGACTATTGTCTTCAACGATCCCACAGAAAAATTAACAAGAAGTTCTTTTTTTTTTAATATTTTATTTATTTTTGGTACACAGAGAGACAGAGCATGAGAGGGGGAGGGGCAGAGAGAGAAGGAGACACAGAACCGGAAGCAGGCTCCAGGCTCTGAGCTGGCTGTCAGCACAGAGCCTGACGCGGGGCTCAAACCCACGAACGTGAGATCTGACCTGAGCCGAAGTTGGAGGCTTAACCGACTGAAAGAAGTTCTATTTAAGAAAACAACTTCAAGCTAAGTTAAATATTTTCTCATTCACAGAGGATTAAGGTTTCCTGGTAACTCCAAAATAAACAGGCACATGGGAATTGAAACTGGGGTGTTTTCTTTTCTTTTCAAAAAGGTAATGAAGGTGAAGTCAAGAAAAAACTGAGAAACACTGAACTTCTACAGATTTGTCAATAGTTGGTTTCTTCTCTAAGTGCCTTCACTCCCCACCTATCATCACTTAACCATTCAGAAGTAGAAAATCTGAAGGACTGCCTGATAATCTAGGGTGACCAAAGTACTAAAAGTAGTGAATACTAAGAAAGAAAAAACATCTTTACACACTTCTCCAAGTATTCTGATTATGTCAAAAGAAAGGCAATGTAATCTATGTTTTTACCACTTAGTGTCAAAAGACAGCTTTTTAAAGAAGGAATTTATACCCAAAGAAATTAAAAAAAAAAAAACTGCAAAAGAACTAGTTTGGGATAAGCCACAACTGCTAAGCATACAAAATAAAAGAATAACATTCAGAATATTTAATAATTTAATTCAAGGATCTTGTTACATAAAGAGACATAGAGTAACAAAGAGTTCTCCTCAACCACAATTAAGAAAAACAGAAAATGTTTCATGCTGTACTAATCCTTCTGCATGTTGGCTGACTACAACTTCCCACAAATAGTATAATACTGACTAAAACAATATTAGCACCAATAGCCAAGAAGAAGAAGGAAATCCCATAACAAAATCTTTTTGGAAAACAGGGACAGCATAAGCTTTTTTCACCTAAGATATTAATTGCAATGACCTTTCTTTGAATAATGCTGTCAACTGACTAGCAAAAAGAAACACCCTAAATAAGAATACTATTCATATATAGTAAGTACATATATATAGAAAGAGTGTTCATCATACACTGGCATAGTGTTTATTTTTTCATGCTTTAAACACATTATGGTATTGCTACTATAAACATATCTTAATGACTGGCTTTAAGAAAATGTCCTATGCCTCATCTAAAGAGCACTGCTCCTTTAAAGATATATTTTTTATTTTTTTAATGTTTATTTATTTTTGAGAGAGAGAGAGAAAGGAAGGGGGGAGAGGCAGAGAGAGAGGGGGGGAGACACAGAATCCAAAGCAGACTCCAGGCCCTGAGCTGACAGCACAGAGCCCGATGTGGGGCTCAAACTCCTGAATCTGAGCTGAAGTCGAACGCTTAACCAACTAAACTATCCAGGTATCCCAAACATAAAATTTAATTTGAGCCATTCATTGAGGAGTTAAACTGCTCTACACATATACACTGAATTTTGTTAAATGTGAATGCCTAAACCTTTTGAAGAGAGGGAAACTGTACAATTATTCAAGTAACTGAATGGCTTTTATGTGTTTTAGCCCGAATCTTGATTATAAGGCCTCGCGATTTCTCAACTACATCAGAAAGGGTGAAGCTATAAGCACACCTACAGATCAGAATCTGAGAAGCAGCACAAACTATGCCCACTCTGTGTAGGAGCATCTCTTACTTCCAGCCTATCTGCTTAACTCTGGCTTTTGCTCCCTGTTCCCTTCTGTGAATGGGCTGCTTCTGCTTACTCTCAGCTGCTTGTCCCTTATCATTCCAGCTTTTCCAGGTCCAACTCAGTCCCCCTGGCTTCTTTTTCACCCCATTCTAACATCATTACCTTTCCCATTTCTGTTCCCACTATCACTCTGGGTCTTAGTTTCCCAATTTGTTAGAGATGAATCTCATTAAGTGAGTTTTCAGAATCCATCACACTGGTAATGGCTAGTGTCTACAGAAAGTCCATCACTGGATCTGATACCCACATCTCGACCCTTCAGTGGTGGCTACATGAGCTGGGAGGCAGAGTAAAGTGGTGCAAAACATGGCTTGCTCCTCTTCTTTTTCACAGTAGGCTATGTAGGAAGGCAGGCATGGAATGAAGTATGATTCAGACACCCAAACAAGGTTAAGAGTTTACTACCCAAAGAATAAATTCCAAAATAATCTACCTTTTCTAAAAGAGAATGAAAAATATTAAACACATCAAGAAAAAAGTTGTTCTGAGAGAGAGAGAAAGAGAAAGAGAGAGACAGAGAGAGACAGAGAGAAAGAGAGACCGACCCAAAATTCAAGAAAGGGCTGATTCAGGAGATTACAACAAACCATTATTTTGTCTTAAAATAGCAAAATATTAGATTTACAAACTTCACAACAACTAAATGTGATTTTGAAATCTGATTGTATAAACAAGATATAAAAGACCACAAAATGCATGCCATTTATTTTACTGTATTAATTTGTCTCCAGCCTCTTAGTTGCCCCTCTCATGCACTACAACCCTAATTCAGAACTCTACCTAGCAGAACTTGTAGCTTGATAGAACTCTCAACTATAGAAGCATATAACACACCCAAGAGGACACGACAGTTGCTATTTTAAAGAAAATTAGGGGCGCCTGGGTGGCTCAGTCGGTTGAGCATTGGCTTCGGCTCACGTCATGATCTCACAGTTGTGGATTCGAGCTCTGCATCAGGCTCTGTGCTGACAACTAGCTCAGAGCCTGGAGTCTGCTTTGGATTCTGAGCCTCCCTCTCTCTGACCCTAACCTGCTTGCACTGTCGCTCTCTGTCTCTCAAAAATAAAACATAAAAAAATATTTTTAAATAAATAAAATCATTTATGTTTTATTAACAATAGTCAAAAAAAATAGTCAAACAAAGGGAAAAGCACTCTTCAGGTGAACTACCACCAACTAGCTATCTGGCCTTGAAAAAAATCAATCCAAGACTATTCAGAGCATGGTCTAGAAGAAAAAACACCATTACCACATCTGATTTTAAAATGTACTAATTCTTCTGTGAGCCCATTAAGTCAATAAAGCTTAAACTCTTTATTAAATATCATAGCATTCACTTGAGTCACCCTAAATGGCACTACACTGACCCCATCAATTTTATGAACTGTAATCCTTCTGCTGATTCCTTTACTCTAGATAACCTTATAGAGTCCATAATGAAGAAAAAAAAAATCGTACAGGGGTTCTGACTACTGAGTCACAGAGCCAGTTGAAACCTTTCAGAGAGATGCTTTCTATACTTCCATATGCTGGCCACCATAACGGCCATATCATATCCAAGCCAAATGTCAGGTCGAGAGTACAGAGTGAGAGACAGGGCATGTTAAGCAACATCTAAGTGGGCCCTGACCTGCCAGTCTGAAATCAACTATCTTCGTTTTACATTATATTCCTAGCAGTGAATTAGGGCCAGCCTTTATTCTTCAATTTGGTGAAGAATGGCAAGAAATGCCAATTCTTCATGTCTGTACCTGAAGATTATGTAAACTTCAGCTACTTGAGGATCATATCAATATCACAGATATCATGGCCTCACTATTATTGTACAGGCGATATCCAAAATGCTGTACCCAGAAACCATTGCCAGATATAAGATGGAACACTGATTCTGCTCCTGAAAGTGAAAAGAATGGTGAAAGGTCTGAAAATTAAGTCACATGATAAATCAGAAACTAACTATTTTTAGTCAGCAGAAAAGAAGGCATATAGATGTTATAAAAAAAAATCTTCAAAATAATTTACACCTCCAAATAGCAACAAAACAAAAGCAAACAGGGAGGGCATTTCTATAAAGTTAGCACTAAAAATGATGTGCCATGTACATATATATGATCTGTGTATGCAACTGTTATGATACAGAAAGAACTTCAGTACTTGATGGGAAGCAGAACCAGATGCTTCTTACAACAAAATACTGTATATGCTATAAATTGACAACAATTTGTGCATCCATGAACAACCTCAAACTATTAGCAATCATGATCTGCTTTTCTCAAGAGTTGGTAGTGATTGATCTTGGTTTTAAACAAAATTGAACCATAACCTCACAGCCAAGACAATCACTGTTAACATTTGGCATAGTTCCTGCTCCAATAATTTTTCAAGGTATAAATATATGTAAGAAAATTTGAGTCTTACTTTTGTCCTGATTTTTGCATTTTTATGATCATTTTCTCAAGTTGCTAAATATTTACTCCAAAAAGCATTTTTAATGCCTACCTAGAAATATAAAGTTTGGATATAACATATTACAAGCATTACATTAGGCACTTAGGTTCTTTCTAATTTAAATTAAATTATTATAAATATTACCACAATGAATATCCTTTTATGCTGATCCTCAGACAGATCTCCAATGATGCTATATGTATATACAGGACTGAATTTGTCTTATGCTACCTTTGATATAAAAACAATTTGAATCATAAAAACTGAAGGACATAATTAAATATACACACAGACACAGACTACCACAGCAAAACCAAGGGTCCTGTGATGAGAACTAATCAAATTTAATCCTTCCTCAGAAACAGTTAATGCCACTATCGTGAAAACCTGTTTCTGACCCACACAAATATGCTTATATCTGCATATTATCAGGTTTTTAGTGTAATTCTGGTTTATCTGTATAGTGTGAATGTTCTCCTGAAATCTTAATATCATCCATAAAGAAGTTTGAATCTCAATATTTTTCAATTAAGAGAAGTTCAATTATAGGAATTAAGGACTTTATTAATCCATTCAAGGAGAACATTTTACAAAATAATACAAAGGCCTTTTCTTAAAAGTAAGACCAATAAATCATTTAACTGGAGCTTTCAATTGTCATTCTACTACAGGTATGTTGCATGTCACTATTCAATCCAGAGTCCCGCCTGGTGACCTTCCTTAACCTATTTTCATGAATTCAATTGGATTTTCCACTTAAAAAAACTGTAGTAGTAATTAGGGCATATTGACTAATATCAACATACATTTTACAGGAATCTTAATGACATCCTCCATTCCATGGTTGCAGAAAGAGGAATAAAAAACAAAATGTGGTTTTCATAAAGCAGCTGTATGAAATGGCAGCCAGAAATGAAAGCCAAAATATAATATGATGATGGAAATCTACAGGTGATTATACAGCATGCTACAAATATGGGCCCAACAGCCAAGCTTCTCATGCCAGATAAAACACCAAGACAGAATTCAGAAGAGCAGAAGAATGGATGATGAACAAGTCACTTAAATGGTCCTTTGCTTAATCTTTTCTCACTCACCTTTATCTTCTAAATAGAAGAGAGAACAAATTATAAGGCATAAAAATAGGATTGATTCTTATCTTTAACAACTTTAAACAAGATAACCAACCTGCTTTTAGAGATTGTTCTGTTTTTCTAAGCCTTATACATGGTCAGTTATCTTTAATTAGTCAGTAATGAGAGAGAACCATGATGACAAATTCTCTCACTGAAACTTACTCTCAGGGCAATAATGTTATAATCAGAAATAAGAACTCGGCATCTCTGAATGTTAGCTTGAAGGTTTAACTGTCCATTAGTGGTGATATCCATTGATGATCACATTTGCATTAGATTAGAACCGACACTGCAATGCTGCACAGCCTTCACCTATCTTCAGAACCATGACACCAAATACTCTTCACTGTATAAACACCTCTTCATAAGATTTGTATTTTGAACCATATAAATACATTACCTATAAGATTAGGACTTTAAAATATTCCAATTTTATTTAAGGCAAATTTCAGGGGAACCTGGCTGGTTCTGAAGTCTGTTAAGCATCTGACTCTTGATTTTGGCTCAAGTCATGATCTCAAGGTTCATGGGATGAAGCCCCATGTCCAGCTCAGTGTGAACAGCATGGAGCCTGCTTGGGATTCTTTCTCCCTCTCTCTGCCCAACCCCAGCTCCCACATGTTCTCTCTCATGCTCTCTCTCTCAAAATAAACAAACATTTTAATTAATTAATTAATTAATTAAAGCTGATTTAAAATGTTTAAGTGTAAAGTCTCAGTGTTAGAGAAAGTATATCATGGGTGACATTGAATTGAATTCATTTTTTAAATTTTTTTAATGTTTTATTTATTTTTGAGAGAGAGAGAGAGACAGCATGATCCAGGGAGGGTCAGAGAGAGAGGGAGACACAGAATCTGAAGACAGGCTCCAGGCTCTGAGCTAGCTGTCAGCACAGAGCCCAACGTGGGGCATGAACCCATGAACCATGAGATCATGACCTGAGCCAAAGCTGGATGCTCAACCAACTGAGCCACCCAGGAACCCCTGAATTCATTTTTAAATAATTAAACCAAAACTTATTTCTATTACTAGAGGAATATGATCTATTCAACATATACCAATAACGGCCAGTGGAAAAAGTAGAAGAAATTCTTTAATTTCTGCCTTAGCCCCCCCCCCCGAAACACTCATTTGGTGGAGCAGAGGGAAACAAATACTCCTTCCACAATTTTCCCCTGAAGACAACACTTCCTACTTTCTAGTCTCAAAATGACAAAAGTAATCTGTTTTAATTGAAAGGATGAGTTTGAGGATACTAAAAATAAACCACATAAGCCACCAAATAGTATCTTATTTATGTTAGCCTTACAGTTAGTTCTCATGAAAAGCCATAGTTGATAGGTCATTTTTCCAAACTGACACATTTTAAGACTATAAAATATCCCTACATTCAAAATATGTGATGTGTACTTTGGGGAGAAACAATATATATAACCTGATGCAATGGAAAACTTAGCTTTTAATTATATGCTGACTGGATTTAGTCTTCTTCAGCTGCTGGGACTCAATAAATAAATAAAGCATTGTGCTTTGATGAGTCACATCTGTATCACAATCACTACACTCATCCCCACCTAATACACTGTAACACATTTTTCCCTCCAAGATCTGGCCATAGTTATTTCACAAGGAAAAGAATTTTTAAAAAAGAACTGATTAAAAGGAAACAGGACAGACAGTGAGTAAGCCATGAACAACTGCCCAAAGAGCTGTAAAAATCCTGGAAGATTATTTCCATGTGTTTCAGTTAAAGTTGCCATGAGATGTGGACAACGAGAGAATATTGATAAAGTTGTATCCATTCCCTCCCTTTTGTAAGTATACTTAGAGCCAAAGAATAAAAAGTACAATTACTGGAGAACTTGCAAAGTATTCATACAGAAAAATATTTGGAATGTATCCAATGCAAACATTCTGATTTATAATTCCATCAGCCAATCAGAGAATATTTTTTAAAATCACTTTATGTGCATTTTTAATATATACAGAAAAAATGCTAAAGGTTTATAAACAGTTCTCTTTCAAAGATGGGGTGACAGATTACATTTTTTATCCTTCTTGTGTGTTAATTATATATTTGTTCTAGACAATTTAGAAATGACTTGTAAAAAGGAAAAAAAAGCAAATTTAGTACAAATGACTAGGCAGTTACATGTACAGAGGAAAATGTGATAAATAACATTTACAGTTTTAGCAAATTTTTTCTAATTATAATAAATTTTTCTACAGAATGATTTCCTCCATTAATAAGTGTTTATAGTTGAATTGTGCCCCACAAAAATTCTTATGCTGAAATCCTAATTCCCAGTACCTCAGAATGTGACGTTATTTGGAAATAGGGTCATTGCAGGTATAATTAGTAAGATTAGATCACTCAGGTGAGCCCTAATCCAATATGACCACTGTCCTTATATAAAGAGAAAATCTGGATAGAGACACACACAGGGAGGATGCCTAGGAAGACAAAGGCAGAGATGGGGATGACACGTCTACAAGCCAAGGAACACCAAAGATGGCAAGTAACCAACCAAAAGCACAGGAAGAGGAATGGAAGAGATTCTCCCTCACAATTTTTGGAAGGAACCAACCCTGTTGATACCCTGATTTTGGACTGCTACCTACTGAACTGTGAGATGGCCAATTTCTGTTGTCCCAGCCACCCAGGTTGTGGTACAGTTACACCAGCTCTAACAAACTAACACAAAGGTTTCAAAGGACACCACAGGAAGACACTTTGACCACACACATTTTTCATAACTATCAGTCTTCTGATAGTGCTTACAAAATCAATCCTCCTTCCATATGCTCCTCCTCCCCACTGTCCATTGCTACAGTTAGGGAAGACTACATAACTAAGTTTTCTCCAGTGAAATATGAGAAGTGACATATGCCACATCCATTTTAAGACTGGAACATACTTCCTCCATACTCTTCTCATTTCTCCCAGCTCACATGTGGACATGGTACTCACCCAGATCAATCACAAAGATGAGGTCCATACTTCTTAGACGGAATGTGGGGCTTTAACTGACAGCATGAGACAGAGCCAACCACCAAGCAAGAACATGCTCCTTACAATGTTACATGAAAGTAAAGGAAATAACTGTTCTTTTTTTTCTTTTTTTTTTTGTTTTTGTTTTGTTTTTTTTAGTTTGGTCATAGTTTTTATTCACTCTGGTAGTATGTTATTTAATTATGTAGTTACACATTAGAAACTTTTATAATTTTATTCTCAATGGACTAAATATAATAATTTTTAAAACTCATAAGGAGAATGATATTCTATTTTATTTACCTGTATATTTATCCATCCTATGGCTCTTTCTTTATTCCTGATGTCCTAGGTTTCTTTCCATTATTATTACCTTTCTGTTGGGGTAACTTCTTTCCAAAATTCTTTTAGGTCAGGTCTGCTCACAACAAAATTTTTTTTTACTTTTTCTTCCTTTGACAAAGTTTATTTCACCTTTTTCACCTTTATTCTTTTTTTTTATTATTTTTTTATTTTTTTAAATAGTTTATTGTCAAATTGGTTTCCATACAACACCCAGTGCTCTTCCCCATAAGTGCCCATCTCCCTCACCACCACCCCTTTTCCCCCCTCCTCCTTTCCCTTCAACCCTCAGTTCATTTTCAGCATTCAACATAGGCAAAATTTGAGGGAAATAACTGTTCTTTAAGCCACTACACTATTGGGTTTCTCTGTTATACCAGGTTATTCTTTTGCTCTAATAGAGGGTATCAGGGAAAATAAAACATTTCTAACATATGCAGTAAAAGAGCATATAGAAAACCAGGTAAATCTCTAAAACAATACATGTGATGCTATAGAAAAATTTTAAGTATAAACAGCTACTATTACAGCTCCAAATCTGAAACAATATATGTGATTATCTTAGTAGTTGTTAAGCTATAATTTAACCATTTGTGGGAATCTGCCAATCTTTATTCTTAAAGGTTTTTTTCATAATGATATTTTAATTTATTTAATTTCAAAAATTTTCATGAGAAAAAATTTAGTATAATCATATTGTTATGATTTTACATATATTTTAATGGTACCAAAAAAAGCAACAAAGTAACATATAAAAGTCTCATATTCCTCCAATCACCTCTCTAGGAAAAGCCAGTATGAAGCTAGGAAGGTAGCTTTTCAGTCTTAGAGGTTATAAAATAATAAGTTTTAAAGTCAACTCAAGGGGTGCCTGGGCGGCTCAGTCGGTTAAGCCTCCAGCTTCGGCTCAGGTCAGATCTCATGTTCGTGGGTTCGAGCCCCACGTCAGGCTCTGTGCTGACAGCTAGCTCAGAGCCTGGAGCCTGCTTCCGGTTCTGTGTCTCCTTCTCTCTCTGCCCCTCCCCCTCTCATGCTCTGTCTCTCTCTGTATTAAAAAATAAATAAAACATTTAAAAAAAATTAAAAAAAAATAAAGTCAACTCAAGAGAGGCTTTAGTTTTGGTTTGTAATACACACCTAGAGTGAAAACCAAAACATATTATAATAATAAGTATATAGAACCTTCATATTTGCCTTACTCTGAGAAAAGAAAATTATCTTATCCTCTCATATGCTAATGACCAGCAATGTGGCCTATTTCTTGTTCTTAAATGCTTCCAAAATGCCATTATATGAAACTGAAATATATGTGAAACTAGAAGAAAGTTCTTGGAGGACAATTCAATACTTCTCCATTACTTCATTCTACTGTAGATGAACCATTAGTATCTTGTTCTATTTGTTCAAACCACTGAAAAGTACTCTTCCGGAATTTGAGATGTTCACCTTTTATTAAGTTACAGGGGTTTTTTCCAGGGTTTTTATCCAAGTCCTGTATGGAGACTTATTAGGAAGACACTCTATTGATCTAAAGAAAAAAATGAATAGATGCGAATTACTCCCATTTAGTTATCCAGGACCTCATTAACCTGTGATCGGGGATAGAATCTATGATTCCAATTCATGGTTTGTTGGACGCACACATGTTCCTGGACTCAAACATGTGTTTCTATTTAAACTGCTGGAATGTATATATGGCTCCACAAAGAGTGATAAATATTAGCAAATCTTCTAAGAATGAATGTCTTTTATGACCACATACACCATGTTTTGATTCAGCTTTTAAAATGTCTCAGTCACACAAAGCTGAACAATCTGCTTTTTACATCTATCCACCAGTTAAAGAACAATGAAATAAAACCCTTCCACAGATCACATCTATCTGCACCTTCCCAGCGAACCCAAGGCAGATCTGTCATTTTTGCTATTTGTCTTCTTTGTTCTTCCCTCATAGCAAGGGCATTCTGAAATGCCCAGGTATTGACATGTTGGATAATAATCACTAAGAGATAATGCCAATAAGGGGCTTCCAGTATAGTTTGGAAACTTCAACAGCATGAGCCTAAAGAAGGGATGGAAAACTGTGTCTGACACATTCTAGTTGGCCAGCACAGTATTTTTAAATTTTAAAAAATTAACTCACTTTTGAAAAGGCCTCCCATACAAATAAGGAACTTCATCATATAGGATATTATATCTCACCATGAACTATGAATCCCTCAGATTTCGTGTGTGCAAGCTAAAGGTCTGAAGTGTGAATGCCACAGGAACCCTTCCAACTGTTTAGCCTTCTTACATTGTGTTCCTCTGCGTAGAATGCCTTCCCAAGCCTATCTCTTCACTTAACTACTACTCTCCTCAGGAACTCAAGTTCTTTCTCATCTTCTAAAGCCCCAGTCAAGTGCTTAACCCTCTATAGTCCCAGGGTCTCCTGCTATTTATATGACTATATTGTCAGACACCAGACTAATTCCTTCAGGACAGGGACTATGCCTTGTTCATTTTAGTCTCTTTTGTGTGTGGAATAGAGCAAGTGGTAAAAAAAAAAAAAAAATACTTTCAGAATGAAGAAATTCCAATACAAGTATTGGTTCTGAAAATATTTGTTTCCATATTCCTAGAAGAGAATGCAGATGAATGGTAAAGTTATTAGCAAACAAGAAAACATGCAGATCACACAGAAGCAAGAGAATAAAGAGGCCATAAAAGCCACATCTGGTTACACACAAGTGATTTCCAAAGGCTGATGACCCTCCACAACGTTATCTATACTTGCTGCTTTATTTTGCTCCAGGACACCTGTATATTTGTTTCTACATATATTATTTCTGTATCTCAACAACAAAGACACAAATATAATAAATCCAAATAAATGAAAGAAGAACACACACTTGAGGCAATTTCTTTGAAAGGACAGGCATCTTCCCTCATATAAAACCCTTATTTTAAAAACAGAACTGATTAGAAATAACCAATTTTTATTCATATTTTCTCACATTCCTTTTTCAGTCAGGTACATTCCAGTTTTCCTTTGTTATATATGACCAGACAGACTGACTTTACTGAAACTCAGAACTCTCAGAAGACAGTCAGGGAAAGATTGACCATGGTTACCAAGAGTGAGCAAGGAGGTCTAAAGGTGCATCTTTTGTCAATTATTTTATCCTACCTGTGGTCAATGCTTACTGGAAATGAGGAAAGCTGTGAAGGATTCCTCTTCATGTCCCAGGTCAGGTATGTATACAGGTAAAGCAGAAATAGGGGGCAGCAGTGAAAGAATCTAATCAGGACAGCATACCTGGCCGCCTTCATTGCCTCTTTTGCCTCCAAGTAAAAACATCCTTAGATTTGCTCAGGAGGGGCAAGAAGTTAGAATGGTTATGTCCCAAACAGTATCCCACCCTTGTCTTTGCCCTAAGCATCTCCAGCTGTCTCATGAAAATCTATTCACCTTCATATGGAAAAGGAGTTTTTAGGAGTTTCGAGTGTAGCCACTGAGACATGCTCACTTCTCCTTAATTATCACCAAGGCAGGAGTACAAAGCAACTTACCTTCTGAAAAAAGTCTTCCCCACTTTTGCCTTTTCCTTCAGCAGCAGCTGTAAATAAAAACATATGCATTAATAGTTTCTTTTTCAATCTCTATATTCCAAAACCTTTCAAGTATCAAGTATGAGAATATAAAGCAAGATGCCATTCTTGGTCTCCCAAAGCTCAGTGCCTGCCTGAACAGGCTTCATTTCTGATGCAAAGCTGATAAAAAACAAAACACTAATCCAATCAATTATACATCTTTAGATAATTTCACACTCCTTTTTTTTTTTTTTTGGTCTGACTCAGGTGTCTCTTTTCACACATTGATGAATATAATCTCACCCTTTCATAATTAAGGAACTACATGAACAAATGCAACTACCAATATAACCAACTATAGTGCTCTAAGCATGTTCTGTGCTTTGCAATGACTATATAATCTACTTAGGTTTCAGCTGGCATCATACTACTTTAATTCACTCCTTAATTCACATTTATAAGATAAAGATGAAACAACATGAGGATTAAATAGTAATAGTGAAGGTCACAGACAACAATAAAACTTCATGTAAGATTAATTAAAATGTCATTACATTTGAACAAATCATTTTTATATCTAAATGTCAGCCTATAAATATAGGAGAAACCCAGTTTTCTACATTCAAAAGTCTTACAACTCTGTGAACTTTTTTTTAGGTTTATTTATTTATTTTAAGAGAGAGAGTATGTGTGAGCAGGGGAGGGGCAGAGAGAGAAGAAGAGAGAGAGAACCCCAAGCAGGTTCTGTGCTGTCAGTGCAGAGCTGGATGCAGGGCTCAATCTCATGAATCGTGAGATCATGACCTGAACCAAAATCAAGAATCCAATGCTTAGTCAACTGAGCCACCTAGGCACTTGATGTGAACCTTTTTTTTAATCTGTAGAGAGTAGTAGGCAATTTGACTAAAAGGAAAAGAAAGATCAAAGAGACAAAAGCATCTTGCTCTGAATAGCCTCAATTTGCATCATTCAGAAGGCAAACACCAAACAGGTCTTGAATTCAGGTGCAGGGTGGAACAGTGGTTAACTGGAGAAGCCACCCCCTGGCCAAGACAAGTAAATAAGCTGGAGCAAGAACTCATAGATAATGAAACCTGGAAGATCATGGTACCCTAAACACTGTCAACACTGTCGATGGGCATTGCGTGTACGTGCATACACATGCACGTATGTGTACCCAAGACACTTAAAAATTATTAGAGACTCTTGTTTGTCAACTATATTTCATTAAAAAATTATTAACGACCCAAAAAATGTGGCAGGTGATTGTGCTAAGTGGAAGACTCAAAACTCAAAGAAATTCCCTCAAAGAAATAGCAAGTATCAAAATACAAATTCTTTCACCAATTTTAATCTCGCAGTTAAATATAGGAAGCCTTCTACAGTCTTGCAAAATGTGTAGTTTAATCAACATGCTTCCATCCAAAAAAACAGGATACAGAATACATTTTCTGTGATTTCCAAAGACATTTTGAGGAAATATATAACAACAAGAGATAAAAGGAAAAATTGTAAGCTGTATTTTAATGGTAGGCTAAACAATAGCCTCTCAAAGATAGTCACATCCTAATACCTGGAGCCTATGAATATGTTACTTTAGTGGCAAAAGGGATTTTGCAGGTGTGATCAAATTAAATTAAATTATCTTGAGACAGAGACAATCCTGAATTGCCCAGGTGGGCCACATGTCCTCACAAGGGGTTCATTCTAAGAGGGAAGCAGGAAGGTCAGAACCCAAAAAGGCAATGTGACAACAAAAGCAAAGGGAGTGAAGGACATGTTACAAAGAAAGGAGAGGTCAGAGGAAAAAGGTATTAGAGATGGTATACTGCTGACTTTGAAGATAAAGAAAGGGGCCATAAGCTAAGGAAAATAGGTGGCCTCTAGAAGCTGGGAAAGGCAAGGAGATGGATTCTCCCCTGGAGTCTCCAGAGGGAGCATGGCTCTGCCAATACCTTGGTATATCCCAATGAAACCCATTTCAGACTTTGGACCTTTGGAACTGTAAGATAATATATTTATGTTATAAGCCATTATACTTGTGGTAATTTGTTACAGAAGCAAAAAACAAAACAAAAAGAACACATATCACACATGCACACACACAAAAACAAGCCTATTATATAATGCCAAGACTATTTTTACTTTCTGAACAAATACCATACTTTCTACAGCATGAACTGAGCACAGACATGTGAGCCTTTCAAGCACACATTTCCACAAATATGTTCTTGGTAGTTAAGTCTACAGATTATGATTTTTACTCTCTAATCTGGAAATATGTCAATATTAATAAAACTCTTAAAAAATATAAAAAGCAAATTTGAACAAAAATAGCAAAGCTCATACTTTCCAAATAAACTGGAAAATGTGGCTGATCCGAGCTAGAGGGGCCACCTAGGCAAAATAAAATGACATTGTTCAAACCGAATGACACAAACCTAATAACAAGTGCCTTGGGGGCACTCCAACTCAGTCATCTCTTGGGCTGTCTTTATCTCTAAAGGGAAAAATAATTTGAAGGGCCGTATTCAATGACAAAACTGCTTGGCAATGAAATTTGCACAGCAGGGCACAAAGATTTGAGAAAATTCTAGTGACACTGAGGAAATTCCTCTTTAAAAAGAAACTTCATAATCAAAGATATTTCCAGGGGTGCCTGGGTGGCTCAGTCGGTTAAGCCTCTGACTTCAGCTCAGGTCATGATCTCACATTTGTGGGCTTGAGCCCCGTGTCGGGCTGTGTGCTGACAGCTCAGAACCTGGAGCCTGCTTCTGATTCTGTGTCTCCCTCTCTCTCTTCCCTTCCCTGCTCATGCTCTGTCTCTCTCTGTCTCAAAAATAAATAAAAAAATTTTAAAAATTAAAGATATTTCCAAAAGCCTATCAAACAAAAAAGATAACCACCCCTTTCACTCACAGGGAACTTCTTCACAACTTAGAATTCATCACTTTAAATCTCATATTACAATTACATTTCATTAAGGATACTTCCTTTAGAACATTTATTTTGCTCATGATAAACTCATTATGTCACAACCCTTAAGTGCCCCTTCATTTGAAGTCCGACTAAATAACTGCTAGGGATTTAACCAAGGGATAAAGAAGTGATGACACATAGGGGCACATGTACCCCAATGTTCACAGCAGCACTTTCAACAGTAGCCAAAACATTGAAAGAGCCTACATGTCCATCAACTGATGAATGGATCAAGAAGATGTGGTTTATACACACAGTGGAATACTTCATGGCAATGAGAAAGAATGAAATCTGGCCATTTGTAGCAACGTAGATGGAACTCGAGGGTGTCATGCTAAGTGAAATAAGTCAGGAAAGAGGGACAGATTCCATATGTTTCCATTCATAAGTGTAACAGGAGAAACTTAACAGAGTACCATGGGGGAGGGGGAGGGGAAATCATTGGGGAGAGAGAGGGAGGCAAACCATGAGAGATTCTTGAATACAGAAAACAAACTGAGGGCTGATGGGGGAGGGGGAGAGGGGAAGGGGGGGTGATGGAGTAGGGCACTTGTGGGGATGAGCAATGGGTATTATATGTAAACCAACTGACAATAAATTATAAAAGAAAAAAATTGTTAAGGCAAAAAAATTAAAAATTAAAAAACAGTCCATCTTAATAGAGTTCATAGAATGACCTTTCAATCCCTGAATGAATAAAAAGTGGAGGGGGTAGGATTTCCTTAGGCTCAAATTATAACTCACTATGTCCCAGAAAAATATCTAAAATTTAACAAAAACCTGCACGTTTAACAACCTTAGGATTTCAAGGGGAAGAGAAGACAGAGGTGCTCATTGGCACCAAAAATACTCATGCCAAAATTCTTTGGCCTTTTTCATTCCAAATGTTTATGTATAAGAAACCAAATCTGAACTTGATTTTCCCCTAAATCTGGAGTAGTGTCCATTCCTCAAGGCCACAATTACCCTAATGAAAAGACTCTGGTTGGATACTTAGTGAGATCACTGTCTTAGCTATAAACGATGGTTAGTCCCAGTCATTGACATGTTACAGTGACTATTCCTTGTCTCATTTCTGGGTTGCTGGCTCTCCTGCAGGACTCTTACTGACCCCATACAAGCAAAGCCATCAAGGTTAATATGTTCATTTTAGAGATGCAGAAAAGAACAAAAAGAAGTTCTCTCTTTCATTCCACAAATATTTTTAAGTCCTGTGCTGGTAAATCAAAATTGGCAAGGCCCTAACATTCAACTTAAAATCTTGGCCCATATAAAGCCAGAATCAAAATTTAATTTTAGTGACAATTTTCCAAAGATCTTTTCACAATCCCAACTCTATCCAAACTAAACTTATTAGCAATTTAATTTAGCTATTCTCATTTGGGACAGGTGTACTAAAAAGCTGTTCATTTTACTCTTATATCCAACACTACAGATGGGCAGCTACTGCCAGGCCTGAAGAGTGAAGGGTGCTTCTAGGAAGACCATCTAAGAGTTGGATTGTAAAAAATAAAAATATGAAATATGATAATATCTTGACTCAACGATTGTCTTTTCATTATGGTTGGAGGGGCAAATGTTGCCTATGAAATGAGCCAAGCCATACTTGATTTCACAACATTCCTTGACCTCTGAAGTCTAATTCTATTCGGTGGTATAACAGTTCTAATGAGTCCTCACATTTTTATACACTGATACACCTCTACCCTTTATATTCCATAGTAATATGAATACACACAGAATGATTTAGCAGACTTTTTCTGTCTTTATAACATGACTTCTACCTGATGTTCCAAAATGTAATCATTTGATCGTACAATCCCTAGATTATTCTTGCCAATGAAAGCAAAGGTCTTTATTTTCACAACATAGAACTCCAGAAATAAATTACTTCAATACCACTGAAACATAGCTTCATAGATTGTGCAGGTAAAGCATTTCATATTTTAAGCTGAATGATTCATTTTTATGTTTATTATAATTTCTCCAATGTTTTGCCATATTTTATTTGATATTTTTGTTTCACAAGAAATATGGGATGGCAAAAGCCATAGCCAATAAAAACAGCAAAAGTTGAAACAGGTGTAAACTATTACACTCCCCCAAACTACGGGGCAAGTCTAGTTAATTACTGAATTAAAGGGGGGTAGCTCAATTTTAAATTCTTTGTAGGACATATGGAAACTTATTTAAATATCCTTTTCACTCTGAAATGCTTTTCCATTATAACATCTGATGCTTTCTGGAGTCTAATCTAAAAACACAAGGACTATGTATTTATACTTAAAAAACAGTATAAAATATCTTTAAACACTCCCTTGGTAGGCAATGGGTTTCTTCCCAACCCCATGGAACCTGAGGGAAAAAAAAGTTCAAATTATAAAATAAATAAGAAGTAATACTTCATATTGGTAAAGATTCAAGGCATTCCTCACTTTCTCTTAACACAAACCAACTGTAGCATATTTACAACTAAGAAGGCTGTTGTATGTTAAGGTCACCTGAAAGATAAATGAAACCATGTAGGTAGCCTAATTCTCCTGCAAAAATACTTCACTAAAATTTCAAAACATTTGCTTATTATATTAAGTTAATCAATATGCTAAAAAGAGGTATGTCAGATATTTTATTCGATATAACACAGTTTTCAGAAAACTTCCCTGAAAATTGGGCTAATTTCACTGAAAAAGGAATCACAAAAAGATGTAGTAGAGCAATTGCTATATACTCCCAGAAAACTTTTTATGTTCATGAATCATATCTAACACTCTAGACTGGCATGCAAAGTCCTGAGGATTGAAGAAATAGACATTAAGCTAAGTTTCTTTAATCTTCAAAATCATTCAAATACTCTAGTCAACTGAAAAACACTCCAAATTTAAACATCAGTAGTGAATAGTGTCTTCTGAATGTTGTATATCATAAGAGTGAGGAACTTCTTTCCTAAAACTCCCTACTTCCAGAGTTCACAATTAACAAGTCAAACTCACCTAATCTAAAAACAAGCAAAACAAAATAAAACAAAAACACATATAAGCCTGTTAAGAAAAAAGAAACAGATAAAAATAAATTTTTTTCTTAAAGCAGTAGCTGGTAATTTAAGGATGGTTTTCTTCAGTTTAATGTTCTTCTTAAATACTGGGTTGTTGTTGTTTTGTTGTTGTTGTTGTTGTTTTGGGGGGAATGTGGGTTTTTTGCAGTTAAAAATCTGCATGTTCAGGAGAGACAAGACAAAGATGGTGGCAGAGCAGGTACTCACCTTGTTCCACAAATACAACTAGATAACTTTCAAATCATGCTAAGTACCCCACAAATCAAACTGAAGACTATCAGAAAGAACTCAACACAAGGAAGAGAAGAAGTCACATCAAAGAGCACATGCAGCACACATTACAGACATTCCTTGAAGCACCAGGCCCTTGTGAACAGGGGATGCAACACTGCAGGGCACTACAGGACCTCTTTTTCATAAGTCTATTACCATCAAGAGCAGGAAATATAGCTGACTTTTCTAACACACAGAAGCAGGCACAGAGACTTAGACAAGATGAGAGAAAGAGAAATTTGTCCCAAATAAAAGAATAGGACATGGTCGCAGCCAGAGATCTAAGTGAAATAGATATAAGTAATATACCTGATAAAGAATTTAAAGTAATGATCACAAACATACTCACTGGACTTGAGAAAAGAGTAGAAGAAATGAGTGAGACACTTGACACAAAGATAAGGACTAACATAGCAGAACTAAAAGGCTCAATAAACGAAATCAGATACACGCTTGATAAAATAAACAGCAGGCTGGATGAAGCAGAGAAAAAAATCAGTGACCTAGAAAACAGAGTAATGGAAAGTTATCCAGATAAAAAGAGAGAAAAAAAATTACGCAAAATTAGAATAGACATAGGGAGCACAATGATTCCATCAGAAGTAGTAACATTCATATTACAGGAGTCCTTGAGGAAGGATAGAGTGAAAGAGGGCAGAACATTTATTTGACAAAATAATAGCTGAATAATCTGAGGAAGAAAACCTCCAGATCCAGGAGGCACAGAGAACACTCAACAAAATCAACAAAAACAGATCCACACCAAGACATATTAGAATTAAAATGGAAAACTATAGTGATAAAGAAAAAAAATTCTATTTTAGATAAAGAATACATAAGTAGAAGAAAGAGACAGAGAGAAAGAGACAGAATCTTAACCAAGCTCCAAACACAGAGCAAAGCCTGACCCAGGGCTTAATCCCACAACCCTGGGATCATGACCCAAGCCAGTATCAAGAGTTGGAAGCTCAAATGACTAAGTCACCCAGTTTCCCCCTAAGAAAGCAATTTTAAATAAGCAAAACAAAAGAAGATAGTAACTTATAAGGGAAAACCAATAAAGCTATCAGTGACTTTTTCCACAGAACTATTCCAAACCAGAAAGGAGTGGCATAATATATTCAAAGTGCTGAACTAGAACAATCTGCAGCCAAGAATCCTCTATCCAGCAAGGCAATCATTCAGAATAGAAGGAGAGATAAAGAGTTTCCCAGAGAAACAACAAATAAAGGAATTTGTGATCACTAAGCCAGCCCTGTAAGAAATACCAAAGAGAACTCTGTGAGGAAAAGGAAAAACCAAAAGTGACAGTATGGTAACAAACAAACAAATGGTAAAAATGACTATTTCTGTAAAAAATCAGTTAAGGTACTCACAAAATAAAAGAATGTAAAATCTGAAAACATATACCTAAATTATAGGGAGGAGAGGAGTAAAGAATGGGTTCAAATTTAAATGGCCATCAATTTCATATATACATGTAGAAGATGTTATATGCAAATTTAATGGTAACCATAAATCAAAAATCACTAATATGTATAAAAGGAATAAAGAAAAAATCCATATATCTTTCCTGGTCCACTGAAAACCAGTGGACCAGGAAAGAGAAAGAAAAGAAGAAACTGAGAAAATCTTCAGAAACAACCACAAAACAAATTAATACAATGGCAATAAATACATATCAATAACTACTTTGAAAGTAAATGGACTAAACTCTCCAGTCAAAAGACAGAGGGTGACAGAATGGATTAAAATTTTAAAAAATCCATCTATATGCAGCCTACAAGACAATCATTCTAGACCTAACAAATTCAGATTGAAAGTGAGGGGGTGGAGAAACATTTGTCATACAAATGGAGGTCAAAAGAAAGCCAAACTCACAATACTCATATCAAACTAGACTTTAAAACAAAGACTTGAATAACAAAAAAATAAGGGCACTATATAATAATACAGAGGACAATCCAACATAAAGATATAACAATTTTAAGTATTAAGACACCCAACAAACATAAAACAGTTAATAACAGAGGGCTTTAACACCTAACTTATAATAGATCATCTAAACAGAAAATAAACAAGAAAGCAATGGCTGTGTCACACTGGACCAGAATGATTTAAAAGATAAATTCATAACTTTCCATTCTAAAACAGCAGAATACACATTCTTTTTGAGTGCACATGAACATTCTCAAGAATAGATCATAGGCCAGCCACAAAGCCAGCCTCAACAAATTTTAAAAAAAGATTGAAGTCATATCATGCATTTTTTTCTGACCACAAGGCTATGAAACTAGAAGTCAACTACAAGAAAAATCTGGAAAGACCGCAAGTACATGGAGATAAAATAACATGCTACTGGAGGGGAGCCAAGATGGCAGAGAGGAAGGGAGCTCTGTAAATTCCGTCTGCCCCATCTATCGAACTGACGATATTACTCTCATCTGCAAAAGGGGAAGGAGAAAATACGGACTCCAGAAAGAATAGAACCTCAAGGATACCTGAGTGAGTGAGTACGAACTGGGGAGATCTGAAAACGGGCCAGCCCGGGAAGGGCAGGGGAGGCAGGATCCCCAGCCGAACGCGGGGCAAGTGCGCAGAGCCCGAGAGACAAAGGGGAGAGACAGAGAGTCTGAGCACGCTCATAGTACTGTCTCTGGGGAAGAGGTACTGTCTCTGGGGAAGAGGTAAAGAACCTTTGGCCATGCTTGGAGAGAGGGACCCACTCCATAGATAACTGCTGGGTAGCCGGAATCCCGAATCCGGGTGGTGCAAGGGAAGGAACAGCTTCCAGCCCTAAGCCATCTCAGCGTGGAAGCAGTGGCAGCGGTGATGGCGAGAAGCGGCCACATTAGCGGCCCTGGCAGCTGCGCCGGGGTTGCGCACTTTGAGAGGCGCCCGCAGCGGCGGTGGCGGGCCGCGGTGTGGTGAGAGGCTGCGGCAGCAGCGCCCCGGCAGCGGCTGCGCCGGGGGCGCTCGGACTTCGAACTTGGTGTTGGGAACGGGACCACGCACCTCATTTCCACGGCACATCTTGCCCCCTGCATTGGCTGTGCAAATCCCAAATCCCGGTGCCCACAGGAAAAAATAGGGCCCGCATCTACGCGACCCCCGACGGGGAGTCGGAGGCTGGTGGAGGCCTGGGCGCGCGCTGGGCTGCGGGAGCTCCCAACTCACTTCCAGCAGTGCACAGCGCCTTGAGCAGCAGCTGTCCAAAGCCAAGAGAGACTCAATTTTTTTTTCCTTCCCCCATTGCAATTGCGATCCTGGCTGGGGGTGGGGACTCCTCAGATGGGTCTGTGAAGGTGCGCACTTCACCTACTGCTGCTCATTTCACCTCAGGCAGGGGCAGCTGAGATCCCTGCCTGAGCCAAGACAAACTGATTCCTCCCCCTAAGAAGCCAGTCACCAAAACAAATACTGTGATTCCTCGTTATTTTCCTTTCTCCTTTCTCCCTTAATTTTTCACCTTCTTGCAACCCAGATATATTCTCCTGTATCTCATTCTTACCACTCCCCTCAACTGGTCATACACTTTTAAACTGTCTACTGTCCGTTATTGTCTCCGACCCCCTTCTATATTATTTTATTATTTTTTTTCTTTTTTCTTTTCTTCTTTCTGTTTCTTTTTGTCTTTTTCCTTCCCATTTTCTATCTTCTCTTTCCCCATTTTTATGTGTTTCTTTGTTTGATTTGTCTGTGTGTATATGTGCTTCTGTTCCTTCTGTGTGTGTCTGTCTGTTTTCCTTCCTAGGACTGCACCAAGAAACAAGCCAAAGTGTGCAAGAAGGCGATTCCCAAATATTGCACAGTAGGGAAATAAAATACTCACAGGCACAACAAGAGAAACCAAGAAACACCATTAAGAGAACATTCCCTGAAACGACAGGCCCTGGACAGTAAATAAGCCTCCTTTAACAGAGAAATATTAATAGGTGCACAGTGCACAACGAGCTTTCTAAAGGTGACAAGAGACAGAAAACTAGCAAAAAACAAAACGAAGAAACTCTCCACTGAAGAACTTCCAGGAGGAAGTCACAGCCACAGAACTGCTCAAGGCAGATCTAGACAACATATCAGATCAAGAATTTAAAAAGGTTGTCATAAGATTAATCACTGGGGTTGAGAAAAGCATCAAAGAATCAACTGATGAGGTGAATAACAAACTGGAGGCAGCCACCTCAAGGATTGACGAGGCAGAGAAAAGAATAGGTGAATAAGAAGATATAGTTATAGCAAAAGAGGAAGCTGAAAAAAAGAGAGAGAAATTAATCCAGGAGCAGGAAAAGAGAATTCGAGATCTGAGTGATACAATCAAACGGAACAACATCCGGCTCATAGGAATTCCTGAAGAGGAAGACAGAGAGAAAGGGCCTGAAGGGATACTTGACCAAATTATAACTGAGAATTTCACAAATCTGGGAAAAGAAATAGACATTCAAATTCAAGAGGCACAAAGAACCCCCGTAAGATGCAATTTGAATCAGCCTTCATATCACACTGAAACTGGCAAACTATAAAGATAAAGAGAGAATTCTGAAAGCAGCTGGGAGAAAAGGGCCCTCATATACAAAGGGAAACCTATCAGAGTGGTTACAGACCTATCTACTGAAACTTAGTAGGCCAGGAAGGAATGGCAGGAAATCTTCAATGTGATGAGCAGAAAAAATATGCAACCAAGAATCCTCTACCCAGCAAGCCGGTCTTTCAAAATAAAAGGAGAGATAAAGGTTTTCCCAAATAAACAAAAATTGAGAGAATTCATGACCACCAAACCAGCCCTACAGGAAATCCTAAGAGGGACTCTATGAGGGAAATATCACAAAGAATACAAGGTGCCAAAGACACCACTATAAACATGAATTCTAGGGAGAACATAATGACTCTAAACCCACATTTTTCGATAATAACATGGAATGTAAATGGACTGAATGCACCAACCAAACGACACAGGGTAGCAGAATGGCTAAAAAAACAAAACCCATCTATTTGCTGT
>NC_043701.1:121503341-121504850 GCF_006229205.1 Suricata suricatta | reverse complement strand
CAAACAACTACACAGAAGAAATGGACAAATTCCTAAATACACATGCACTACCAAAATTCAAACGAGAAGAGATACAAAGCATGAATAGACCAATAACCAGTGAAGAAATTGAATCCGTTATCAAAAATCTCCCAACGAATAAGAGCCCAGGAGGCTTCCCAGGGGAATTCTACCAGACATTTAAAGCAGAGCTCATACCCATTCTTCTCAAACTATTCCAAAAAATAGAAATAGAAGGGAAGCTTCCAAACTCATTCTACGAAGCCAGCCATCACCTTGATACCCAAACCAGACAGGGACCCAGCCAAAAAAGAGAACTACAGACCAATATCCTTAATGAATACAGATGCAAAAATACTCAATAAGATACTAGAAAATCGAATTCAACAGCATATAAAAAGAATTATCCACCATGATCAAGTGGGATTCATTCCTGGGTTACAGGGATGGTTGAATATCTGCAAATCAATCAATGTGATCCATCACATTAACAAAAGAAAGGATAAGAACCATATGATCCTGTCGATAGATGCAGAAAAAGCATTTGACAAAATACAGCACCCTTTCTTAATAAAAACCCTTGAGAAAGTTGGAATAGAAGGAACTTACCTAAACGTTATAAGAGCAGTTTATCAAAAACCCACAGCTAATACCATCCTCAGTGGGGAAAAACTGAGAGCTTTCCCCCTGAGATCAGGAACACGACAGGGGTGCCCGCTCTCACCACTGTAGTTTAACATAGTGCTGGAAGTCCTAGCATCAGCAATCAGACAACAAAAAGAAAAAAAAGGCATCAGAATTGGCAAGGAAGAAGTCAAACTTTCCCTTTTTGCAGATGACATGATACTCTACATGGAAAACCCAATCGACTCCACCAGAAGCCTTCTAGAACTGATCAATGAATTCAGTAAAGTCGCAGGGTACAAAATCAATGTACAGAAATCAGTTGCATTCCAATACACCAAAATTGAAGCAGCTGAAAGAGAAATTAAGAAACTGGTCCCATTCACGATTGCACGCAAAACCATCAAATACCTAGGAGCAAACCTAACCAAGGCTATAAAAGACCTATATGATGAAAACTATAGAAAACTTATGAAAGAGATTGAAGAAGACACCAAGAAATGGAAAAATATTCCCTGTCCATGGATCGGAAGAATAAACATTGTGAAAATGTCATTACTACCCAAAGCAATCTACACATTCAGTGCAATCCCCACCAAAATTGCACCAATATTCTTCTCCAAACTAGAACAAACCATCCTCAAATTCGTATGGAACCACAAAAGACCCCAATTAGCCAAAGTTATATTGAAGGAGAAAACCAAAACGGGAGGCATCACAATCCCAGACTTTAGCCTACTACAAAGCTGTCATCATCAAGACAGTATGGTATTGGCACAAAAACAGACACATAGACCAATGGAATAGAATAGAGAACACAGAACTTGGCCCACAAATGTATGGCCAATTAATTTTTGACAAAGCAGGAAAGAGTATCTGATGGAA
>NC_043701.1:121451428-121503241 GCF_006229205.1 Suricata suricatta | reverse complement strand
GAATGACATATGGCCATTTGTAGGAAAGTAGATGGACCTTGAGGGTGTCATGCTGAGCGAAGTAAGCCAGGCAGAGAAGGACAGAAACCGTATGTTTGCACTTATAGGTCTAATAGGAAAACAAGAGAGACCTAATGGAGAACCAGGAGGAGCGGAGGAGGGACAGAGAGTTGGGGAGAGAGAGGGATGCAAAACTTGAGAGACTATTGAATGCTGAAAATGAACTGAGAGTTGAAGGGGAAGGGGGAGGGGGGAAAAGAGGTGGTGGTGATGGTGGAGGGCACTTATGGGGAAGAGCACTGGGTGTTGTATGGAAAACAATTTGACAATAAAATATTATGGAAAAATAAAAAAAAAATAACATGCTACTAAACAATGAATGACTCAACCAGTAAATAAAAAAAAGAAATAAAAAAGTAAAGGGAAACAAATGAACATAAGCCACAATGGTTCAAAACCTTTGGATTCAAGAAAAAGTGGTTCTAAGAGGGAAGTTGATAGTGATACAGGTTTACCTCAAGATGCAAGAAAAATTTCAACCAATCTAACCTTATATGTAAAGGAGCTAGAAAAAGAAGGACAAACAAAACCTAAAATCTACAGAAGAAAAGAAATAATCAAGATTAGAGCAGAAATAAATGACATACCAACTAAAAAACCAATAAAATAGATCAATGAAAGAAAAGCTGTCTCATTGGAAAAGTCAATGAAATTGATAAACCTCTAGCCAGACTACTTAAAGACAAACGAGAAAGGACCCATATAAAATCATAAATGAAAGAGGAGAAATAACAACCAATACCACAGAAATACAAATAATAATGTGAGAATATTATGAAAAACTATATATCAACAAATTGGACAACCTGATAGAAATGCATAAATTCCTAGAAACATATAACCTATCAAAACTGAAACAGGAAGAAAGAGAAATTTTAAACAGACCCATAACCAGCCAAAAAAAAAAAAAAACTGAATCAGTAATTTTTAAAACTCCCAATAAACAAAACTCAGGAGCAGATGGCTTCACAGGCAAATTCTACAAAACATTTAAGATGAGTCACACATATTCTTCTCAAACTGTCCCAAAAAACAGAAAAGGAAGAAAAACTTCCAAATTCGTTCTACAAGGCCAGCATTACCAGCATTACCAAAACTAGATAAAAACATCACAAAACAAAGGAATTATTGTCCAATATCTCTGATTACCAAATATGCAAAAATCCTCAATAAAATATTACCAAGCTAAATCTATCAATGCATTAAAAAATTCATTCACCCTGAGACACTGGGGTGACTCAGTGAGCTGAGTTGTCTGATTCTTGATTTCAGTTCAGGTCATGATCTCATGGCAAGCCCTGTATCAAGCTCTGTGCTGACAGCGTGGAGCCTGCTTGGGATTCTCTCCCTCTGTCTTTGTCCTTCCCTGCTTGCTTGCTTGCTCAGTCTCTCAAAGTAAATAAATAAAACTTTTTAAAAAAATTCATTCACCATGATCAAGTGGGATTTATTCCCAGGTTACAAAGGTGGTTCAATATTTACAAATCAATGTGATACATAATATCAATCAAAGAAAGGATAAGAACAATATGATCATTTCAATAGATGCAGAAAAGGCATTTGACAAAGTACAACATCCATTCATAAAGCCCCCAACAAAGTAGGATAATAGGGAATATACCTCAACATAATAAAGACTATCCATGAAAAACCCATAGCTAACATCATCCTTAATGGGGAAACACTGAGAGCTTTTCCCTACAGTTAAGAACAAAAGAAGGATGTCCACTCTCACCACTTTTATTCAACATACTACTCGAAATCCTAGCCACAGAAATTAGACAATAAAAAGATAAAGTCATCCAAATCAGCAGGGGAAAAGTAAAACTTTCACTATTTGCAGATGACTTTATACTGTATATACAAAACCTGAAAGACTCCACCAAAAAACTGCTAGAAGTAAATGAACTGAGTAAAGTCACAGATAAAAAATTAATGTACAGACATCTACTGCATTTGTATGCACTAAAAATGAAGCAGCAGAAAGAGAAATTGAGAATCCCATTTACAATTTCACCAAAAATAAGATACATAGGAATAAACCTAACCAAAGAGGTGAAAGAACAGTAATCTTAAAATCATAAAACACGGATGAAAGAAACTGAAGATGACACCAAAAAATGGAAAGACATTCTTTGCCTCAATCAAGCATTGGAAAAACAAATATAGTTAAATGTCTACACTACCGAAAGCAATCTACATTTAATGAAATCCCTATCAAAATATCGACAGCATTTTTCACAGAACTAGAACAAACAATCCTACAATTTGTATCGAACCACAAAAGACCCTAAATAGCCAAAGCAATCTTGACAAAGCAGAGCTGGAGGCATTGCAATTCCAGACTTCCAACTTGTATTACAAAGCTGTAGTAACCAAAATAGTATGGTACTGGCACAAAATAGACACATAGATCAATAGAACAGAATGGAAAAACCAGAAATAAGCTTGCAACTGTATGGTCAATCAATCTTCACTAAAACAGGAAAGAATATCCAAAGGAAAGAGACTGTCTCCTCAACAAACTATTCTGGGGAAACTGGTCAGTTACATACAAAAGAATGAAACTGGACCACTTTTTTATTTAGACCATACACAAAAGTAAATTCAAATTGGATTAAAGACCTAAATATAAGACCCAAAATAATAAAAATCCTCGAAGACAGCACAGTCAATAACTTATTTGACATCAGCTGTAGCAACTTGTTTCTAGATAGGTCCCCTGAAGCAAGGGAAATAAAAGCAAAAATAAATTATTTGGACTACATCAAAATAAAAAGCTTCTGCACCCTCGAGGTCCATCCACTTTCCTACAAATGGCCATATTTCATTCTTCCTCATTGCCATATAGTACTCCACTGTATATATATACCACATCTTGAGGTGTCATGCTAAGCGAAATAAGTCAGGCAAAGAAGGATAGATACCATATGTTTGCATTCATAGGTCTAACAGGAGAGACCTGGCAGGGGACCATGGGGAGAGGAAGGGGGAAAGAGAGCAGGGAAGAGTTAGGGGCACAGAGCAAGGGAGACTACTGAATACTGAAAACAAACCATGGACTGAAGGGGGAGGGGGAGGGAGAGCGTGTGATGGTCATGGTGGGGGGCACTGTGGGGAGAAGCACTGGATGTTATATGGAAACCAATTTGACAATAAACTATTATAAAAAAATAAATAAAAAATAAAAAATAAAGCTTCTGCATAGTGAGGGAAACAATCAACAAAACTAAAAGGCAATTATGAAATTTAAGAGGTTATTTGCAAACAACATATCTGATAAAGGGTTAGTAACCAAAATATATAAAGAACTTATAAAACTCTACATCCAAAGAACAAATAATCCAATTAAGCAAATGAACATACATCTCATCAGGGTGCATGTATATATATATACATATATACAGCAGCATTATTTACAAAAGCAAAGTTATGGAAACAGCCCAAGTGTCAACTGAAGAATGGGTAAAGAAGATATGGTATATACAGATACAATGGAATATTACTCATCCATCTTAAAGAATGAAATATTGACACTTTCAATGATACAAATAAAGCTAGAGAGTGTATTATGCTAAGCAAAATAAGTCAGAGAAAAACAAATACCAGATGATTTCACTCATATGTGGAATTTAAGAAACAAGACAAAAAGACAAAAGGAAAAAAAGAGAAAAACAAAGAAATAGACTCTTAACTATAAAGAAGAAACTGATGGCTACCAGAAGAGAGGAGAGTAGGGGGATGAAGGAAGTATGTGATGGGTATTAAGGAGTGCACTTGTGATGAGCACCAGGTGATGCATGGAACTGCTGAATCCCTATATTATACAGCTGAAACTTATATAACATTGTATCTTAACTAACTAGAATTAACATAAAAACTTACACAAAAATCCCCAATTTCAAAAATGCATTAAGTTATTTTTAAGGAATCTATAAGACAGTGTGTACAAAATTATCTCAATTCTATATCAAAAATGTATGTATATGCATAGAATGTACATGCTAGGGAAAAAAGACAAGGATAAAAATCAAAATATTAATAATCATTCATTGAGTGGTAGAATTACTGGGTCTTTTAACACTTTCTCCTTTGTATTTTTCAGAATGCCTTTAAATAGTTTGAACTTCTTTTTAATTATAAAAAGAAATCAAGTAAAATATTTGAAATCCTTCCTGTTTGTGAGTGAACCAACGTTGAACTGGTTTGTCACAGCATCATTTTCAGCCCACAAGGTATAAAGCAATCTGGCGAAAGTCTGAAGGTCAAATGTGGTCAAATGTAGGTATTAGCTACCTAAGGGACAGAAAGACTAAGACAATATCAGAGGTCAATAATGGACAATGAAATCATACCAAGGATAGATTATCATAGGCCTTAATTAACCTACTACTTTCTAGATTGAAATTCTGTGCAACCCTCAGTGGAAGAGTTTTAATAACTTATGCCTACAGTAAGAATCTTCACAGCTGAAAACACTAAACAATCCAATACTTGGAAAACGTCTGTGATGCACATTCAAATACAGTTCTAGCCTCAAGAAACAAAGAGATCCTCTCTGAAATGGATGAACCAAAAAGAGAAAAATTTTTGTATACATTTCTAATTATAGACTGCTTAAAAGAAGGCTACTTTTACTGGAAGGTCACATCAAATGAAACATGAAATAAAACAGACACCTTATTAATTTACCACATTCTAAAATGGCTCAATAGCTAAGAGTATGAGAGCAAAGAAATGGATCATCTATAATAATCTGGGCCAAGAGCGTAAGCCATTAATGAACTACACCAAGAATCCAATATATCCTATGAGACATTTTTTAAAAATTTCATTTCCCACCAAATTTTCAACCGGTCTAACAGGAATGACAAAGAGCATGTTGGGGGTGAGGGAGCAGTCCTAATCTATTCTAACAATGGTACTGCTGCTGCCTCTTTAAGGTTTACATCTATTAACCCCAACATGTAAGTCCTCTGCAGAAGTACACTTCTCATAATGCAGATTGCATGGGATTTTTTTCACATGTTGATTCTCTCAGGGCAGTAAAGCTTTGCCTTTATTCCAGTGCTTGGGACAATCTAAGATAGCAGTGGCCCTGCCACACTCGGGAAACAGCAGTAGCCTCAAGCAAAGGCCAACATTCTCTAGTTTATGGACTTTTAGTTTCAAAAAGCACCTGCTGCTATCAAGTGTAGGAAAACAAATATTCACAAAAATCTGAGAAAATCTAAATTACATTATTCATTGCTTCAAGCAACTCTAGGGAAGAGTTTACTCAGACTTCAAATGTATTGACCTATAACGAAGGCTTCCTTGTGGATTGATGACCCTAACATACATCAATGCACTCTCAGTCCAACCAATTAACAGAAACTTTGGTCATATCAAATGTTTCCCTTTTAGGCTCTACTTCTTCTCCCGTAAGAAATTCCTGAAGCAGCATTTAGTCTTGCCTGGTTCATAAACACTATTTGACAACCTTGAGTATTTACATATTAGGGCTTTTTAAAATCAACACTCTTCTAGCCTTGTCAAAAGCTAAAGCATGTTCATGGTCTTTATACAGTGTACTGGAATTATGAAAACTTAATATGCCACAGTAGGCTTGTGGTGGTCTTCCCAGAGAGCTGCACTGTCCAAAACAATGGCCACTGGCCACTTGTGGCTAATGAGCACTTCAGATATAGCTAGTCTGAATCCAGATGTGCTGTAAAAGTAAATAACACATTGGATTTCAAACAGTACAAAAAAAAGTAAAAATCTCACTAATGTTTGCCTTATATGTTGAAACAATACCATTTTTACATACAAGGTTAGAGAAAACTATTATTAAAATTAATCTGGGGGCACCTGGGTGGCTCAGTTGGTTAAGCCTCCGACTTCGGCTCAGGTCAGATCTCACGTTTGTGGGTTCGAGCCCCACGTCAGGCTCTGTGCTGACAGCTAGCGCAGAGCCTGGAGCCTGCTTCCAGTTCTGTCTCTCCTTCTCTCTCTGACCCTTCCCCTCTCATGCTCTGTCTCTCTCTCTGTATCAAAAATAAATAAAACATTAAAAAATTTAAAAAAATAATAATCTGAATTGTTACGTTTCTTTTTCATGTGGTTATAGAATTTTAAGTTACATTTGTGGTTCATATTATATTTCCATTATACAATGCCACTTCAGGGGATAATAACTTACTTAGCTGTTACCCAAAGAAGACTGAAAAAGATTCAGTAGAGAGCATAGTGTGACAAGCTATGAAGAATATTTACAAACAGCAGGAGTCAGCAGCTTATAATCCAAGTTTTACCTGTCTTAACCTCCTGGGAACATTTTGAGGAAGGAAAAGGTTGGTTAGTATGTTGTGGGGAGGAGGTGGTGAGAGGGTTAAAGAATTAGATTTATTTGAATAAAATACATAACATTAATAACCATTTCCTTAATATCTAGCTTTGGCCCAACGCAAAATCATGAAACTCTTTTATAATAAGAGTTTATGTAGATGGTTATTTAATGGAATGAAGTTTATATTTCTTTTGTGTTTGTAATAACATGGCAATAGGGCAAGCCAACTTGTTTTAAATCAGAACCAAATGTGTTCCAGGCATGCTTACAATTCAGGTTATGTGCAAAACTCTATGAAAGGGCAACCTGTTTTGCTATTCTCACCAAATGCATGAGGGTTAGGAGGGCACAAAGATATCCCTGCTTTCATCAGGGCTACTTCAATTCATCTTAAAGCTAAAAAAAAAAAAAGACTCATTTATTGATTCATTTAAACAAGAATTACTTAGCACCTGAGGCATATAAATAAGAGATAAAAATTGTGGAGTCAGAGAAACCTGGGTTCAAATCCAGGTTTGCCAATTTACTAATGGTATAACCCCAAGTACATGATTTAGCCTCCCTAAGGCTCGTTTTGAAAATATGTAAATAAGCACTCTTTAAGCATTTGATAAATGGAAGCCATCAACCTTGACCTCAAAGAACTTACAGTCTTACTCAACTATAAATTCTCTGAGGTCAGTAATAATGACAAGACTCTAAAATGTTAAACATTACATAAGAGTCACAGATAAAAGGAACTCAAAGAATAAACATGGTAGGAAGCTTCTGAGCTGATCGCTTAGCATGGGAAAGGACTAAAACATGGGAAATGGGGAACATGAATTCTGGGCAGAGAGAATGCTTTGAATACCTATGTCTGTTTGTCTACTAGATTTCCCTTTATATGACTCAAAGTACTGAAATAGCACCTGTTCCCTGAAGGGGCCAAAGGTCAGGACAGCAGAGAGAATAGGGAAGCTCTTTAGGGACTAGAGACATGAATACCTCATTAGCTCACACTGATTCTTTACCAGGGAAAGCACCACTCCTCAGAGAAGTGTTTGGAAATAAGTGAGGTATTGCTGTCACAGGATGGTTGGGGACAGTGGTGCAGACATTTAGTGTCTAGGGCTGAGGCAGTCACAAAGAGTCAAGCTCAATGAAGAACTGTCCCATCCATCATGCTAATACCACTAGTTGAGCATTTCTTTTAAGAATACCCTTTCTTCAGGCAATGATCTTCCAAATAATATGTATCTATTCACTTCTTTCTATACTGTCAGTGAACTACCAAATGGACAATTTGCATGATCTTTCCATACTCTTTTAGGTTGTCAATAAATTTAACTAGATCACAAAATTTATTATTTTCTTTGGATACTCCTACAAGCACAAATAAGATAGAGCTGCTTAAGCAAACATACCAACTAGATAAAAATTATCTATTATTCCAGTGAACTCAGGGCATACCAAATTGAAGATACATGGGGGAAAGGGATGCTTATGAAAAAGTAAAACACTCTTGGAGTCTCTGGTGGACTCAGTGAGTTAAGTGTCCAACTCCTGGTTTCAGCTCAGGTCATGATCTCACAGTTCGTGAGTTCAAGCCCTGCATCAGGCTCTGCACTGATTGTGCAAAGCCTGCTTGGTATTCTCTCTTCCCCTCTCTCTCTGTCCCTCCTTCCCTCTCTCTCTCTCTCAAAATAAATAAATAAACAAAAAGAAAAACTCATTTCCTTGGACCTACCCACAAATCCCACCAAATCTTAATCTTTGTGGGATCCCAGGAATCTGCATTCTTGTAAACATGCCAGAAAATCCTTACACAGCTAAGTATCAAGCATCACGACATCACTGAAATTACATGGTGACAACACTGAACATTTTACCTTAACCCAGGACCACAAAGAAATACAATTACTTTGATGGAGGCAAAAGGTTTAAATACAACAACACAACTTATGTAGCATTATGTCAACTGTACATATATATTTACATAAATAAGACAACATAAATCACTGGACACATTAGAGTCATGACAGTGTTCTGGGTGTTCTATGTAATTCATAAAAACCTAGAAAATTGCTTTTCAGGCCTAACCAAAGTATGACAGAAGTAGTAACGAACTCACATTTTATTATTAAAACTGTTTCCATTGTTTTCTAAACTTGCTCTTCTCAAAGCAGGTTGAGCCAAGACTGCCCCACACTGCATGTCATTAGAAGAGATCTGAAGTGCTAAGACAATCAGCAGATGTCCAGTAGTCCTGAAGGACTTATTTCTCCACTCAAGAGGACCAAGTCTATCACCTACAGGCTTCAGGAATGAGTGCTAATATGCAAAAGAAGGCAGCAAAGGTACTCATTCAGAGGGGATCTGACCTACAATCCCACTGGGTCCTGCTTCCATAGCTACCTGCACAACTCAACCTTCTGTAAAATGTGGCTTTGCATAACCAAGTTATTACAGATCAAGGCATCCTCATTCAGAAGGTCTATAAACATTTAAGGGAGCTCTTATTTCTTAAACTCAGCAATTTGCTGCTGATAAATCACAAGTCTACTTTTATAAAATTAAGCAGATCCCCTCCTCTCAAGACATTTAATTTCAAAGAAAGATAGACTCTTTGAGGGCTAAGCCATCCATTCTCATCTCTGAAAAGAATCATTTGTTTTTGTTGAAGCTGATCAAAATCTAACATCTGATTATAATTTATTTCATTTAAAGTTCTTGGTTTATTAACATGAATTCGTTTTTCATCAGTAGGCAGAATCCACCTTTAAATGTGGTTTTCATCTCAAACAATGCTAGAAGGGTAATTTTAAGGTAATAGTCTTTGGCCTAGGATAAAAGTTGTAACAGACACTATTACCTCGACTTCATTTCATAAAATATGTGTGTATATTTATGATGCAAACACAGTGGTCATATTTTATGTGATAGCTTTATTCTTATTCCCAGAATTTTAGCTTTGGTTAAGGAGTCATATTCTATCTCAATTAAAATAAATCTGCTATAACACCATAGTGGCCTGTATGTATTCATTTTCTTAAACAGTTTATCTTCTCAGCTGTTTTTTGTACTCTGCTTACTTTGGAAAGTTTAAATTTATTTTCTTAAACTCAATAAACTGAAATGTCTTAGGCCTTGATTATTCACCAGTCTCAAAATATTCAAGGCTTTCTACAAAGGTAATGACGTTGGCAATGCTCTATCAAGTTCTGAATGCACATGCATGAGGTACCTATCCGAAATATACAGTGCAAAAACTTTCTAGAATATCTTTCTGATTTTGCTAAACAAGTTTAAGTTAATTTCAGAAAGATTTGAAAAAAATGTCCTATTCCTTAATGGGTCAGATACAATACATGAATCCATCCTTTTTTTTTTTTTCCATTGTTTTTTTTCAGAGAATACAAAGATTTTATCTCAGCTAAAGGTTTTATGTAATTTACATAATTATACAATAACCCTGAAATTCAGTAATACCGTAAGTACCAATAAGGATTTGGTGACTATACATTGGTAGAGGTGTAAATTCATACAAATATTTTAAAAAATAATTTGGTTTGTATAAAAAATAACTATTGTTTCCATGTACTTCCCATTAATTCTATTTCTAGGAGATTAGATCTTAAGAATATAATCCAAAGTATAAGAGGAAACACTACTGGCACAATGTTCATTTTCATATTCATTTTCATAATGTTTATAATGAGTAAGAACATGGAAAAAGCAATATGAGAATTAAGAAAATTCAGATACAGGCACTTATTCAAACATTTTAAGATTATTTTAAAAGAGTTTTGCTGATTTGCAAAAGCTCTGATGCAGTAAGAAAAATGATTACAATAAACTAAAAAAAGTAGGTCATAAAATTCTATGTGTGATATGATTATAACTATTATCTTTTAAACAGACACAAAACCAAGGACATTCATCAAAAGGCCAAGATGTATTTGCTAGAAATGAGTATTATTATATCTTATATTATCTTTATTTCCCAAATTTTTTGGGGTATAGCTATACTACTGTGAAAATGACCCCAAAAAAGTATAGACACATACATATGTAAAAGTAAAAAAAAAACTTGAGTCTTTATCATGTCAAATCACTTTAAAGTATCTATTCATGAGAAAATAGGGACTCTATGAACTTGTGTTTAGTCATATATCTAATTAAACCCAGAAAGTTCTGATTTCCGAAGGATATTTTAAGATTAACAAAGTCAAAATAAATGTACTTTTGTACTTTGCCCAAATTCTTCAACTGTCTATCCAAGCCAGAATGCTTGCCTTCTAGTAGGTCCTGCCAAGCTTCTCCCACCATGCTATCAGAGAGACAGCCTGTCTCCTCACTCCCTGGCCCTGAATCCACATACATTCGCCCTGTGCACAATGTGGTCAGCTTAACTGTACCTACTCAGTGGTTATAAACAGAACACTATAGCTGGGGGGCTTCCAAATAAGCACCTTTTACAAGCACAATCACAAGCCTACAAAAATGATTTTTTAAAATGGGGTGCTATGTTACATGCCTGTTATAACAGCAAGGGCTGGGAGTCAACTTCTCAAAATAGTGCTGCTGTGTGAACCATGAGAAATTCCCCTCACACCCATACACAGAGATGAACACAAAGCAAAAAGTTCACCACCAGCAATTAGGAAAGAATAACTTGAGCTTTAGAAGATGCATCTTAATCCTTGAGCAATCTTTGCCCAAAGAACTTCAAAAATGTAATGAACCACAAAATATAGTGAAGTGCGCTCTTCCCTCCTATCTCTCTTGTATTAATCTTGTGAAAGACAACCTAAACTGCATTGGATAGAGCAAGAGTGTTATTTGGTGGCTACAATCCCATATCTGTAACCCTCCTGTCCCCAAAATGGATAGAAAATTGTCTCAGGATTTTGTTTTGTTTTTAAGTAGGCTCCATGCCCAACATGAAGCTCAACACGGGGATGGAACTCACAACTCTGAGATAAAGACCTGAGCTCAGATCAAGAATCAGATTCTCAACTGACTGAGCCACCCAGCTGCCCTGCTCTCAGAATTTGTAAATGGATGCCAAAAGTCCTGCTTCCAGCTAAGGCCAGACTGATCACTGGGGAAGTCAGAACTGTGTCCTTAGTTGCTCTGCTGGTTTTAGAAATTCCATGTATTAAAGGCCATGCTCCTTGAACAAGCAATCAACATGGATCTGATACTGTGTCCAACCCTTTACCCAGTGAGAATGAGAGGAGAGAGACAGGGAGGAGACAGGTAACTAAAAGAAAATTCAGAGGGTTTTCTTTTGAATTATTTAAAGGACTTATAATAGGAAAAAAATCAACATCATGGCAGACTATTCTCGTAGATATTAACTCAAAATCTGTCTCCAAAATTCTTCACAGCCCCTACCCCAACAAAAGGAAAAAAAATCGACAAGGGCAAAGGAGAGGGCAAAGAATATTACCCCAAGTTCAACCAAAACTAATACCACATGTACTTCTTATCACAACATCTAAAGAAAGGACTGTGTCCAAATGAGGGCAATTAATATAACAAATGAGGTATTTATTAAAGGATATTTTTCTCTAACAAAGTTTTCTGTGGACAATTTCATTCTAGGTAGTAGTAGTTGAAGACACTATAAAATCACATTTATAAAATTATAAAGAGGGGGTGTCTGGTTGGCTCAGTTGGCTCCAACTCTTGGTTTTGGCTCAGGTCATGATCTCACGGTTCATGAATTCAAGCCCGTGTCAGGCTCTGCACTGACAGCATGAAGCCTGCTTGAGATTCTCTCTCTCCCTCTCTGCCTCTCCCCCACGTGTGTGCACACACATGCTTGCTTGCTCTCTCTCTCCCCCCCAAAATGAATAAACTTCAAAAAATATATAAATAAATTAAATTATATTATAAAGGGTATGGAGGGAATCCAAAAGTCTGCCATATTCTAGGAAATATATTCTACATATTCTAGAAAAATAATACCACACCCCTATATTGAGAAATATTACTAAGATCAATTTTATTTCTGATTAGTAAACCTATGAAACTTGATGGCAGAGGCTAGAAACAGAGAGAAGTTCAAGAAGAATTCAGAGCAATACAATCACTCAGTAATCCACTGTGGTGGTTTGTTAGGAAAAGCTGGCTGTCTGTGGGGTGAAACAGCAGTCACCTCAACTCCTTTTTTTTTTAAATAGTTTATTGTTAAATTGGTTTCAATAAAACACACAGTGCTCTTCCCCACAAGTGCCCTCCTCCATTACTACCACCTCCCTTCTCCTTCCCCCTCCCCCCACAATCTTTGGCTCCTTTTCATTATTCAATAGTCTCTCTGGTTTTGTGACCCTTTCTCTCCCCAACTCTCCTTCCCTCTTCCCCTCCCCATGGTCCTCCATTAGATTTCTCCTGTTCTCCTGTTAGACCTATGAGTGCAAACAATGGTATCTGTCCTTCTCCACCTGACTTATTTCACTTAGCATGACACCCTCGAGGCCCATCCACTTTGCTACAAATAGCCATATTTCTTTCTTTCTCATTGCCATGTAGTACTCCATTGTATATATACCACATCTTCTTGATCCATTCATCAGGTGATGGACATTTAGGCTCTTTCCATGTTTTGGCTATTGTAGGAAGTGCCGCTATGAACATTGGGGTACATGTGCGCCTATGTGTCAGCACTTCTGTATCCCTTGGATAAATCTCTAGCAGTGCTATTGCTAGGTCACAGGGGAGTTGTACTGATAGTTTTTTGAGGAACCTCCACACTGTTTTCCAGAGCAGCTGCACAAGTTTACATTCCCATCAACAGTGTAGGAGGGTGCCCGTCTCTCCACACCCTCGCCAGCATCTATAGTCTCTTGATTTGTTCATTTTAGCCACTCTGACTGGCGTGAGGTGGTATCTCAGTGTGGTTTTGATTTGTATTTCCCTGATGATGAGTGAGGCTGAGCATCCTTTCATATGCCTGTAGGCCATCTGGATGTCCTCTTGGAGAAGTGTCTGTTTATGTCTTCTGCCCATTTCTTCACTGGGTTATTTGTTTTTTGGGTGTGGAGTTTGGTGAGTTCCTTGTAGATTTTGGATACTAGCCCTTTATCTGATATGTCCTTTGCAACTATCTTTTCCCATTCTGTCGGTTGCCTATTAGTTTTCTTGATTGTTTCCTTTGCAGGGCAGAAGCTTTTTATCTTGATGAGGTCCCAACAGTTCATTTTTGCTTTCACTTCCCTTGCTTTTGGGGATGTGTCAAGTAGGAAATTGCTGTGGCTGAGGGCAAGTAGGCTGTTTCCTAGTTTCTCCTCGAGGGTTTTGATGGTTTCCTGTCTCGCATTCAGGTCCTTCAGCAATTTTTAGTTTATTTTTGTGTACGGTGTAAGAGAGTGGTCTAGTTTCATTCTTCTACATGTTGCTGTCCAGTTCTCCTAGCACTACCTGCTAAAGAGTGAGTCTTTTTTCCATCGGATACTCTTTCCTGCTTTGTCAAAAATTAATTGGCCATACATTTGTGGGCCCGGTTCTGGGTTCTCTATTCTATTCCATTGGTCCATGTGTCTGTTTTTGTGGCAATACCATACTGTCTTGATGATGACAGCTTTGTAGTAGAGGCTAAAGTCTAGGATTGTGATGCCTCCTGCTTTGGTTTTCTTTTTCAGTTATTACTTTGGCTATTCAGGGTCGTTTGTGGTTCCATATGAATTTGAGGATAGCTTGTTCTAGGTTTGAGAAGAATGTTGGTGCAATTTTGATGGGGATTGCACTGAATGTGTAGATTGCTTTGTGTAGTAATGATATTTTCACAATGTTTATTCTTCAGATCCATAAGCATGGAATGTTTTTCCATTGCTTAGTGGCTTCTTCAATCTCTTTCATAAGTTTTCTATAGTTTTCATCATATAGGTCTTTTACACCCTTGGTTAGGTTTATTCCAAGGTATTTTACGGTTTCCATGCAATTGTGAATGGGATCAGTTTCTTGATTACTGTTTCTGCTGCTTCATTATTGGTGTATAGGAATGCAACCAATTTCTGTACAATGATTTTGTACTCTGCAACTTTATTGGATTCATTGATCAGTTCTAGAAGGCTTCTGGTGGAGTCGATCGGGTTTTCCATATAGAGTATCATGTCATCTGCGAAAAGTGTAAGTTTGACTTCTTCTTTGTTGATTCTGATGCGTTTTATTTCCTTTTGTTGCCTTATTGCTTATGCTAGGACTTCACTATGTTAAACAACAGTGGTGAGAGTGGACACCCCTGTCGTGTTCCTGATCTCAGGGGGAAAGCTCTCAGTTTTCCCCCACTGAGGATGATATTAGCTGTGGGCTTTTCATAAACTGCTTTTATAATGTTAAGTAAGTTCCTTCTAGTCTGACTTTCTCAAGGATTTTTATTAAGAAAGAGTGCTGTATTTGTCAATTGCTTTTTCTGCATTAATCGGCAGGATCATATGGTTTTTAACTTTTCTTTTGTTAATGTGATGTATCACATTAATGGTATGCAAATATTGAACCAGCTCTGTAACTCAAAAATGAATCCCACTTGATCATGATGGGTATTTTTTATATGCTGTTGAATTCGATTTGCTAGTATCTTGTTGAGTATTTCTCTATCTGTTTTCATAAAGGATATCAGTCTGTAGTTCTCTATTTTTGCTGGCTCTCTGTCTGGTTTGGGTATTAAGGTGATGCTGGCTTCCTACAATGAGTTTGGAAGTTTTCCTTCTATTTCTATTTTGTGGAATAGTTTGAGAAGAATGGGTATGAGCTCTGCTTTAAATGTCTGGTAGAATTCCTCTGGGAAGCCACCTTGCCCTGGGCTCTTATTCATTGGGAAATTTTTGATAACGGATTCGATTTCTTCACTGGTTATCAGTCTATTCAAGCTTTCTATCTCTTCTCCTTTTTGAATTTTGGTAGTGCATGTGCATTTAGGAATTTGTCCATTTCTTCTAGGTTGTCTAGTTTGTTGGCATATAGTTTTTCATAGTAATCTCTGATGATTGCTTGTATTCTTAAGGTATTGGTGGTAATATATCCATTTTCATTCATGACTTTGTCTATCTGGGTGCTCTCTCTTTTCTTTCTACAGAGCCTGGTTAGAGGTTTATCAATTTTGTTTATTTTTTCAAAGAACGAACTCTTGCTTTCATTGATCTGCTCTACTGTTTTTTTTGGATTCTATATTGTTTATTTCTTCCCTGATCTTTATTATTTCTTTTCTTCTGCTGGGTTTGAGGTGCTCTTGCTACTCCCCTTCTAGTTCCAGTAGGTGCTCTGTTAGATTCTGAATTGCACTTTTTCTAGTTTGGTGAAATATGCCTGGATTGCAAAATACTTTCCTCTTAGGACTGCTTTTGCTGCATCCCAGAGATTTTGGATTGTTGTATTTTCATTTTCATTTGTTTCCATATATTTTTTAATTTCTTCTCTAATTGCCTGATTGGCCCAATCATTCTTTAGTAGGGTGGTTTTTAACCTCCACATTTTTGGAGGTTTTCCAGACTTTTTCCTGGGGTTAATTTCAAGTTTCATAGCATTGTGATCTGAAAGTGTGCATGGTATGATCTCAATTAGTTTATATTTATGAAGGGCTGTTTTATGACCCAGTATGTGATCTATCTTGGAGAATGTCCCATGGGCACTCGAGAAGAAGGTGAATTTCATATCCTCAGGATACAGAATTATAAATATATCTATCAATTCCATCTGTTCCAATGTGTCGTTCAGGTCCATTGTTTCTTTAGTGATTTTCTGTCTGGTTGATTTATCCATTGCTGTAAGCGGAGTATTAAAGTCCCCTGCAATTAGCACATTCCTATCAATAAGATTGTTCCTGTCTGTGATTAATTGCTTTATGTATTTGGCGCTCCTAAATTTGGCGCATAGATGTTTATAATTGTTAGCTCTTTTTGATGAAGATACCCTGTCATTATTATATAATGTCCTTCATCATCTTTGTTACTGCCTTTTCTTTAAAATCCAGTTTGTCTGATATAAATATAGCTACTCTGTCTTTCTTTTGGCCTCTAGTCACATGATAGATATTTTTCTATCCCTTTACTTTCAATCTGAAGGTGTCTTCAGGTATACAATGAGTCTCTTATAGAGAGCAAATAGATGGAAATTGGTTTTTTATCCATTCTGCTGCCCTGTGTCGTCTGGTTGTAGCAGTCAGTCCATTAACGTTCAGTGTTGTTATTGAAAAATGTGGGTTTGGAGTCACTGTGTTCTCCATAGAATTCATGTTTGTAGTGGTGTCTCTGGTACCTTGTATTCTTTGCAGCATTTCCTTCATGGAGTCCCTCTTAGGAATTCTTGTAGGGCTGTTTTGGTGGTCATGAATTCTCTCAACTTTTGTTTATTTGGGAACACCTTTATCTCTCCTATTTTAAATGGCAGGCTTGCTGGGTAAAGGATTCTTGGCTGCATATTTTTCCTGTTCATCACATTGAAGATTTCCTGCCATTCCTTCCTGGCCTGCCAAGTTTCAGTAGATAGGTCTGTAACCACTCCCACCTCAACTCATGAGGACATTGTAGGCTTTCTAAAACAACTCTTGGATCCTAATATTCAGAGTCCCTGGAAAATAGAGTTCCCCCGCTGCATACTATAACCTTCGCACCAGTTAGGCCATATTTCCATACTTTTCCCCATGCGCCACATAAAATGAATCTCCTTTTAAGTCTCAACCAAGTCACACCCAACTGTACTGAATCTTTCTTAGCAATTCTTATCTTACAACTCAACAGCATGAGAGCAACGTGAAAGTGTACTTGTGTGTATGGCATCTTCAGAATACAGGATGGGAAGCAGATGTGGAGCTGAAAAATGCAAAGCCAGGTGTCACGATGAGGTGATATTTTCCAAAATTAGGGACTGTGCATTTATATCCTTGAGGAAAGGAACTAGTAGAACACACAAGTAGGAGTGCCTGGGTGGTTCAGTCAGTTAAGCATCTAACTCTTTATTTTGGCTCAGGTCCTGATCTCACAGTTTGTGAGTTCAAGCTCCACATCTGGCTTTGTGCTGGCAGCACGGAGCCTGCTTGGGATCCTCTCTCTCTCCCTCTCTCTCTCTTGCTCTCTCTCTCTTGCTCTCTGTTCCTCCCCTGCTTGTGCACTCTCTCTTTATTAAAATTAATAAATAAAAATTTTAAAAAAGACACTCCAGAAAAGGCAAGCCCATTTTAAATCAGAGAGAGCACCTGTGGTCAAAGATTAGCTTCTCCAAAGCAAAATACTTTCTACTCATTGTTAACATGGACATATGGTTATATTCTACACTTCTCCACCATCTTATTTTATTTCTGTGGATCATTCACCAGGTAGCTTTTTGTAAATAGATAAAGAACCTGTAAAATGGGGAAAAAAAAAAAAAAAACCTCAGAACAATGGGAAAGAATCCTAAAAGGTCAGGTAAGTGGAATCACTTCTAGAGAAATGTAGAGCACTTTCATTTAGACTGTGGGGTTTTGCAGTGAAATAATTTATTTTTTTAATTCTGTTTAATTCCCAAGATTCTTGCTTCCAAATAACAAGGAAATGCACTCACTTCCCAAAGCATTCATCTTTACAAAATTGAAGTACTGTACTTCCTCAGTGCACACTTCATTTCTTGGCAGTAACTGAAACTGAAAACATTAAAATTCTTTAAGCAGAAAATTTAAAAGACACTCTAAAACAAGGAGAAATTTATTTTTAATAGACTTCCTTATAATGAGTCATTTTATAGATAGAGACCTTTAGGATGATAGCCAAGAACTAAAAGTCTCAACTTCTTCGCACAAGCAGGCCATTTACTTCCCATCCAGAGATGTCACAAGTCCTTCCAGCTAAGGCCAGACTGATCATCACTAAGGTCAGAACTGTGTCCTTAAGTCAGTTGCTCTGCTGGTTTTAGAAATTCTATGTATAAAAGATGAATTTCTCCTTGATAAAAAAGCAGCCCCAATTCTCTATGAGGTGTTTTTGGCTCTACACTCAATTCTTTAGTGATACATTTAATAGGGATAGAATAATATACCATCCATAATCCCACGGACTGATGATTGTCTATTGTTATTTGCCTATAAATAAACTGATCTTTAGGTTTTCTGGAAATAATTACAAATCGGGGAATGGGAACAAAAGCTGTGTATGATGTAGTAACTAGTATTCTTTATTAGCTCTGCTAGCTGAACTTTGACCAAAATAACTTAACTTCCCTATATACCTCATTTTCCCTTTTGTGTGAAATGGAGTAAAAATAGTTCTAACTCACATCTTTCATTGGATTCTCCCAAAGGTAGACTCTATGACAAGTAGTTGAGTAAGATACTTTATTTAGAAGTTGATTCCAAGGGTTGCCATTAGGGAGATTTGGGAAAGATAGCAAGATGTCTGAGTGGGGTCCCTCTGTGGGACTTGGAGCCCATTCTGCATTGACCTCTCAGAGATGCTTCAGAGCTGTCCCCTGGGGGCTCAGCGACTGGTATCCATCCACCAATCCCAGCGCATCACTAGTTGTGAGCAGCATCTGCTGTGAGGGAGCACCTCTGGCCACAGATGCCCTTAGACAAGAGTCACAAAGGTTAGAGGTCTAACTGATGAAGCAGTTTTAGCACTGAGAGTCCAGCCTCCCAAGAAAACCCTCAGTCCCAGGCAAACCAGGAGACTTGGTCATCCTACCCATTGCTTGAGTAGTAAGGAGTGTGAGCAGGGCCAGCTTCTGCTCTGCTGCTCAATGTTATGAGGATCAGATGAGCTCCTCCTTGAAGAGCACTTTAGCCTGGGAGATAACACTCAGTCAATGATGGATGTTAGCTCTTTTTGTATATTCCAAACAACTTAAGAATCATGGCATCTGTTCTTACCCCACAGGAAACACACAACACCTGTGCTATGCTGTGCCTCACAGGTATCATACTCTCTGGAGCCTGGGTCCACTGGAGGGTTCAGTTGCCCAGTCCTGCCTGTTTAAATGGCTCCAGAATGCCACAAATGAGAGCCTGTGATACGAGAAACACCTTCTTACCTGCTCTGCCACTGACACGGAGCCGAGAATCTCAGTGTGAAATTCAACTCAGACATAAAAGAGAACTGAAGATGTTAAAACCAGGAGAAGCAGATTTTCTAATCATCTTCCATATCACTGACAATCCCCCCTTCTCTCCTTCAAAAGAAAGTGACCTAAGCACAAGAGGACCTTAAACCCTCAAGACTGCAAGACACATTTGTGTACCCCTAGGATCCTTGGCTCCCACCAGCTGTGTCAAGAGTCAGGTGCTTCCATTCCCAAATACATCTGTCAAATAAATAATCCTGAAAAATATGAACGTTTCTAATCAGACCCCCATATTCAGAGAAGGCCTTGCAAGACAAGAAAAAGGTGAATGTGTATTTATATTTTAATTTTAAAGATATAACAAAATATTTATAGTAGTCTATGATTCCCCAAATCTTCCAGTTTATTTGGTTTCAGTCACATTCTACTCTACACAACCATTTCTCATACCATTTTTCCAGTACATATGAAATGGCTGGTGTGTCTGTTTTAAGGGATCTTCTCAAACAATCCATGTGAGACCCTCTCTGAATACAATAGAAAAACACCAAACCCTAGGTCCCTTCCTGACCAGTTACTCGTGAAATGGAATGAATTACTTTCCATGATACAAAGAAAATACAAACTATCTTACCAATTACTGCTAACCATAAACACACCTCCACAGATTACTAAAAAGCCAGAAGCTTAATTAGGATCTGGCTCTTGGTCAGAATGAATTGGAGCTTCTTAGTCACCTAAAATGTATTTACATTAGTCTGACAGTTTATCCTACAAAATAACATTTCCATACATTGTAACTTTGAATCTTAACCATATCAAAATGTTTATGACACAGAGGAGTAAAACTGGCAAGTTCAAGTTCAAAACCCACAAGGCAGTAAGGAATATTAAATGGCAGTGCCATCTTCTTCCACTAACTTCATGACACAAGTTTTAAGCAAAACCATAAAGTAATAAAAACTGCTCAATCATAGTCTTTTTCATAAGAATTTCAATTTATCTTTGAGCTTTATTACACTCAAGGTTGGTTTTTTTTGAGAGAGAGAGAAAGAGAGCACAAGAGCAAGGGAGGAGTAAAGGGTGAAGGAGGGACAGAATGACAAGGAGGCTCCATGCTCAGTGCTTAGTGGGGAGCCCAATGCAGGGCTCAATCTCATGATTATGAGATCATGATCTGAGCTAAAATCAAGAGTCGGACACTTAAGTAACTGAGCCACCCAGGCTCCCCTCTTATACTCGTTTTTATGAAAATTCCTACAACAGAAATATCTGTATTTTTAAAAATATACATGTGTATTACTGACTTGATTGGAAAATGAAAAATATTTTCTTTTCCCTGAAGCTCTTGGAAACTAGGCTCATGGAACTTCAGAACTGGAGAGCTATAATGTACACTTGCTATTTTGTTTGAGAAAATTCAATTCTGCTCAGTAAGGCAGGACACTTTCTGCTCAATAACAAAGGAAAATAAATGGATAGATGAAATTCATCAGGTGCATTTAACATAGATAAGTAATGAGATTTGATAAAATAAGTGTGAACATAGGGATGAAAGAACCAAAAGGCACATAAAATTCATGAAACACTAAATATACAAGAGGCACCTAATATTCGTAAGGCAATAAATACTCATGAAGTACCTGTGGCACTAAATATTCCTAATGCACAAATTATATATGAGACATATAGCAATCAAATTCATAAGGTCTTAATTAGGCCACCCAGGGTAACATTCACTCTCTTCCTCTGCACAAGACCCACAAATAAAACCTATAGCTATCAACAGGCTAATTGGCAGATGCCTGTGACTCCCCCACAGAGAACAAGTGGACAAACCAGACCAGAGAAGATCCTGTCCACAAGTTAATGATACCAGTTGATGCTTAATTCCTGAAGTCACCTCAATTCAGAGAGCTCATTGATTTATACACATACACACACAAAAAAAGTACATGTATTTCCAAACGATATACAAATGTTTGTATGCTTATATGACTATATATATATATATATATATATATATATATATATATATATATATATATATAGGAAATCTACACAGGTCTTATTGGCACTGTGTTCCAGGCACCTAATAACAGTGTCTGACACAGAAAGTACTCAGCAAATATCTGTAGCATTAACTGCTTGTCAATAAGGGTCACCAAGTACATTCAATTGTAGATCTTGAATTTACCTAGGTAAGAACTGGATCTTAATTACTTTACCTTTTTACCCATCTATCCCCCAATCTATAAAAATATCTGAAATGTAGCAGACATATAGTACATATTACATATATGGATGAGTGGATGGATGGATGAATAGATGGCTTAAGAAACCATGAATCAAATATGTAGTATTATTTTACTTAGAATGGATTTATAATACTGAGGGAAAACTGCATATAGAAACTATCATTATCCAGTTGTAGAAAAACTTCAATAAGGTAAGGATATCTCTTAAATGATAAAGTTTAACTAGAATAAAATAAGCAAAGTTAGTATGAGCAATATTGTGTATTTTGTGGGTAGCTCATGAATCCCTACATCTAGGAACAAAAGTTGTGTGTCTGTTTAATATGTAGTAACAACCCAACTTAACCACTTCTCTGAAAGTAAATTGTTATCTGTCACATTGGGAAAACAATACCTACACTATCTAGAGTTTTTATAATTAAATGTATGACTTAATTATTGCCAAAACTGAATCACAGTTGAATTTTTAAAAATTGCATTTTACAATGACTAAAGAGCTGTGTCATAAAGACAGGCCACACAGACTACCTAATTCTTATATGCCAATGAAAAACACTCTTCAAAATCAAAGGAAAAAAATAGCTAGGGGCACCTGAGTGGCTCAGCGGGTTAAGCATCCAACTTGTGACTGCAGCTCAGAATATGATCTCACAGTTTGTGGGATAGAGCTCTGCGTCCAGTTCTGCACTGGAAGTACAGCACCTACTTGGGATTCTCTGTCTTCCTCTCTCTCTACCCCTCCCCTCTTGCTTGCTCTCTCTCTCTCTCTCTCTCTCTCAAAATAAATAAACATTTTAAAAAAAGAAAAATAGCTACACTACACTGCTATCTCCATTACTCCAGTTTATTAAATATCACAAATTACTGACCTGGGTCACACAGCATTAAGTCAACTGAGTCCCACTTTCATACTCTATTTCTGTAACTTCCCATAACCATTTCAAATATACCTGTAAATTAGAGATCGAAAGGAAATAAATTGATAACTATCAGGTGAGGTTGCATAATGACCAGTTTTATTTATTCTGGTTTTTAATAATGGAGTAGGACACAATTATTAATAAGTTTATAACCTGCTTTGTTAGCCTCTGTCAAACTATTCTATGCTCATTTGTTCAAAACAAACATTATATACCACTTTGTTAGTCACCATGCTAGGAAAACACTACAGCAGCCTAGCTAACATCCCAACAGGCCCAAGATTTTCCTTGTTTTAGCAATGAACATCCATGTCCTCACAATCCCCTCACTCCTAAATAAACTGGAACAGTTGGTCACACTACATTGTGAAATAAATGAAGAGAAAAAAGAAACAAGTATGGTTCTTATCCTCATGAACCTTACTGCTCAATGATGGAAAGAGAAATGAATTAGCAATCACAGCATGTGATATGTAATAGCATCACAGCAATGATCCTCTTATCCTAGAATTATCCTAGAATTATAGCTAAAGCCCAGAGCTGAATATACCACAACACATGTTCATAGAACAATCCAAGTAGCACAGGTATGGGGAAGCCCTCTCCTCTCGAGTTTACACTAAGAAACACTAGCCTGGCCCTAAGCCCACCACCCATTATCCCACCCAAACTCCGGTCAACACAAAAAGAGAACAGAGATACAGGATGGACCTTTTTTGAGAAGAATGAAATTCATAAGCTTATTTCTTACCCTTCCTGGTTTGAAGACAGAGAAGGTAGAATGAATAGGATTGATCTTAAACATAGAGGAAGAAAGTTATAAAACTTGGGGGCGCCTGGTTGGCTCAGTCGGTTAAGCCTCCGACTTCAGCTCAGGTCAGATCTCACGTTCGTGGGTTCGAGTCTTGCGTCAGGCTCTGTGCTGACAGCTAGCTCTGAGCCTGGAGCCTGCTTCTGGTTCTGTGTCTCCTTCTCTCTGCCCCTCCCCTTCTCATGATCTGTCTCTCTCTGTATCAAAAATAAAGAAAACATTTAAAAAAATTTTTAAAAAAAGAAAGTTATAAAACTTGGCTGACTTATCATTAAGGAATAGGATATGTTTTACATCACAAAAAAGGGAATTTCAACATAGCCCAGTTGAGACAAATTATGTGTGAAAAAGTGTGTGTGTGTGTGTGTGTGTGTGTGTGAGCGCACATGTCTGCAATTATAAATATGACCATTTCACCTTTGCACTCAAAGGAGAGTTACTGGACTACTCCATAAAACTGTTACAAATAGTTACAACCACAAACTGTGAGAAGAGTTAGAAATGAAAAGTGTCTACGGCCATACCACCCTGAACGCGCCCGATCTTGTCTGATCTTGGAAGCTAAGCAGGGTTGGGCCTGGCTAGTACTTGGATGGAAGAAATGAAAAGTAAAGATAAACTGAAAGCATTCAAATGGTGTCCTTATGCAGGCCAACAAACAAAAGGAGGTTTTCCCTTAAGATGTATATTGGTCAAAACAAGAAGAATTAGTGTAAATAAAGACAGCAAGGGGTGGGGAGATGAGAGGGCTCCTTGGCAGAGAGAAGAGCCCATGCAGAGCCCCTACAGCAGACTAGAGACTGGAAGGAGTGCAACAGAAAATGGCAGGATAAGGAATAAAGGGTAGAACTTTGAGACCACATCAGAATTTTTTTATACCAAAGATTTTAAGAAATGATACTAGTATATTTGCATTTTTAAAAGATATATATAACTAAAGTATAGAGAACATCTGAAGGAGGTCAAAAGAATATATACTGTACACCTTTAAAAAATCATTTGTACAACCTAAACATATACAATTTATACAATTTTTGTGTTTCAATAATACCTCAGTAAAGCTGAAAAATAAAATACCCTGGGAGACCAGTTAGGAAGTTCCTACACATCTTGGTGTGACAGAGACAAATGTCTTTGATTTGAAAGCTATCTTGGAAGCAAAATGCACCAAAGTTGATGACAGATTATAAATGAAAAGTGAAGAAAAGAGTCAAGGATAACTCTAAGGTAGCGATGTAAACAACTGATAGCATCATTTACTAAGACACACAACGGTAAGGGAAAACAAAGTTTAGGATGGAAAAACGATGAATTCTGTTTGGGGTATGTGTAGTTTAAACAGTATGGTAGGCAGAATTATGGCCCCCGTATCCTTATCCCTGAAACCCTTCAGAATGTTAGGTTACACAGTTATGGAGAATAAATGTGGCAAATGGAATTAAGACTGCTAATAGCTGACCATAAAGTAATTATTCTAGATTCTCTGTGCAGACACTCACGAGTGTCCTTAAAGATGGAAGAGTCAGTCACAGAAAGATTTCAAGAGCCTTCACTAATGGTTTCAAAGATAGAAGAAGACACAAGCCAAGGCAGGTGGCCTCTAGAAGCTAGAAAAGGCAAATGGATTCTCCCCTGAGCCCTTGGAAAGAACACAGCCCTGCCCACACCCTGACTTTAGCCCAATAAGATCCATTTTGGACTTCTGACTCCTAAAACTATAAAACAGCATATTTTTAGAGGTCATAAGTCCAAAATTTACTAACTGTAAGATAGTAAGTTGTTGTTTTAAGCCACTATGTTTGTGGTGATTTATTGCCATAGAAACAAATACAAGTGGCCTTTGAGACATCTAAGTGGATGATAATTAAGTAGGAATATAGAATATCATCTAACAATGAATATAAAATGGAAGGAAAGGGTCCCAGAGGCTGGCAATCAATTCTATTATCTTGACTGTTAAAGATACTCTTTTATGTTTAACCTCACTTGAAGGAAGTGCCAATTTAACTTCATTAACATACCATTTTGCCCTTATCAGATTAGAATAGATCACAAAGCTAGACTCCCTGATGCTGGTGAGAATGTAGAAAACTAAGGACTCTACCTCCTTGCTGTGAATATAAAAACGCAGAGTTTATGGAGAGGAATTTTATAAAATTTGAAATCTATATTCTCACAGTCTAAATACGCAGAAATGTCCACCAATCAAGTAGTAGCTAAATATTATTAATCTAACCTTCCAGACATTGGAAAGAATGAGTACGCGTAAGAGACAATCTTCAAGAAATTAGGTGAAAAGTGAAAAGCTAGGTCAAGTGTGTAGAGAATGCTACAATTTTGGTCTGAAAACAAAACAGGTCATACAAACATATGCTTATATATGCATAGATGGCCTCTGGGGGAGCATCACACAAACATGGTTTAAAGTAGTTACCTCAATGATGTGGCTATTGTAGAAAGTGCTGCTATGAACATCGGGGTGCATGTGCCCCTATGCATCAGCACCTGATGAATGGATCAAGAAGATGTGGTATATATACACAATGGAGTACTATATGGCAATGAGAAAGAATGAAATCTGGACATTTATAGCAAAGTGGATGGACCTAGAGGGTGTCATGCTAAGCGAAATAAGTCAGGCAGAGAAGGACAGATACCAACTGTTTGCACTCATAGGTCTAACAGGAGAAACCTAACAGAGGGCCATAGGGAGGGGAAGGGGGAAAGAGTTGAGGAGAGTGAGGGACACAAATCATGAGAGACTACTGAATACTGAAAATGAACTGAGGGCTGAAGGGGGAGGGGGAGGGGAGAAGGGGGTGATGGGCATGGAGGGGGGCACTTGTGGGGAAAAGCACTGGGTGTTATATGGAAACCAATCTGACAATAAACTATTTTAAAATTTTTAATTAAAAAACATAAAAAGAAAAAAGTGGTACCTCGAAAAACAAAGGAGGGAAGGGACAGTAATTTAATGATTAAAAGAATGGAAAACAATTTTAATTTTTTAATGTATATATTCTTTATATTCTGACATCTGCCATGTGCATGTATTACCCATTCAAAGAAAATAGATATGTTTTAATTCTTCTCAAATGGGGGAGGGGGGGGTCCCTACTTTTTTGCTTCTAATACACTATGATGAATAGCGGAAACCCATCATTTGATGTCAAAACCTGAAATATTTCTAATATCTCATATCCATTTGCTCCTTCCCCCCAATATGAAACCTAATCCCTGCTTGTGTTTGTCATTAACTTGTTTATACATATTTTTAAGAACCTCAAAACAGGCACATGAAAAGTTGAAATGCTCTCTTTAAAAAATTTGGGTGTATTTTTATTACATTTTCTCAAAGACTGTATCCATCTAGATCTGCAGATTAAGAAAACTAAAGCACTTAAAAATAGTACTAAGCATAATTATGTATGGTAATAGAGATATTGACCATGAATAACTTGAAATGATAAATATTCTGAATATAAATATTATCATTACCACTTAATTTTTTTGTAGCTCTTCAGTACTATTTAGGAAAGCATTATTATTAAACATAGTTAACACTTAAAAGATAAAACCTTCACATTCAGTCTACATTATCTGAAATTTCATATCATTCTGATAAAAAAACAGGACTATATATGGGGTGCCTGGATTGCTCAGTTAAGCAGCCAACTGTTGATTTCAGCTCAGGTCATGATCTCATGGTTTGTGAGTTCAAGCCCCTGCATTGTCAGTGCAGAGCCTGCCTGGGATATTTCCCCTCTCTCTCTCTCTCTCTCTCTCTCTCTCTCTCTCTCTCTCTCTCCCACCCCCCATGCACTAACTCTCTCAAAATAAATACTTTTTTAAAAAGGACTATAGAAAGATTTGTATTACTTCCTTTAATTAATGAGTACAGACAACAGAAAGATTTTTATTGCTTTCAAAACTCCAAGAAATAAAGCTGCCATTAACTTTTTTAAAAAACTAAAATTCTTAGCTATTTCTAGCAACTTTTTTGCATATATAAGTACCTTCAAAACTTGAAAACCACCTCTCTTCCCTGATTAAAACTTTTCCTAAAACCTTGTAGTTGTCACATAAATTTTTCTGGTCTTAGTCCCATTATTAAGACATCCTTAGCAGACTTATCAAACACAAAAGACTTCTGATATTGTCTGATCTTGAAAAAACCACCAGTTCTGTTATACACTGAGTTTAATTTCTCTTGTTTTTACTCCATTGGTAACTGAGACTTTCAAATTTCATGGAAATGTTGTTTGATATTGGGAAGGGGAAGCTGGTGACAGGGAGAGACCAAAACTCCAAAGCATAAGATTCAGGGAAAAATAGAGTCAGTCCTCACACAACCATGGAACTAAACTGGTTCCATGGAGTGATTAGAGTGAAGAACAGTGTATGCATCCTGTTATCAAAAATAATGGCTAATCCAAAAATCTGTTCTTTTATACTTTGGATTTCTTTGCCCTATAGATTGGCCTTTATAAAACAAACTCCCTCTAAGCAAAATTAGCCTGGATTCCCTCTGAAGACACATCAACTCAACCAAATGGGCACAGTCAGCCAGAAGGCATGTAGGTGGAAAGGGGAAAAGGGCAGTTCTTAACATTTTACAATTAGCTCAGCAAATGAGAAGAAACAAAAATCCCATTACCTCAAAAATTAGGAAGGATTAGGAATGAGCAGCTCCCCCAGCCTCCCTCCTGAAGGAAGGAAATAATAACCTGGTAGTGATAAGATGACACCCAGCAAGAGCCCTGAACTTCTCTGCCCAGGGATGGACAGAACTGTACCACCAGGAAACACTCTTCCTCACAAGGCCAGGCTCTAAGAAATGACATTTACATGTTCAGTAAGGTTATTATCTTACTATTCAGGTGTTTGTCACCAATGAGTGCCCATATACAAACTACTTCTTTAATTAGGAAAATTCTCTGTTAACTTTGGCTGCAAGACCAACTCTGCACTAGCAGGACCTAAGAGCAAGCAACTTAACCTGAGAAAAAGGGCACAGAGTCCTTTCCTCAGCATGGAGTAGATCATTGCCCTACAGACACCCACTGGGCTTCACTTTCAAACCAGCTGGAAGGAAAGTCCCGACCAGGCCAGGGGCAAGACTGAGCCAAGGCAGCAGGGCAGAAACTGTGAACTCACCAGGAATATGACCTTAGGCTCCAGGAGGAAAATGGCAGATTTCCAGTGTGGTTGACCATCAGTGGTACCACATGGGAGGAGCTCTGGGCCCATCAGCCCATAGTTTCATAAGAAACAAAATCATAAGAAATCTCGTGTCATGAGGATTTCAAAATAGCCACTTCCTGGCCATTCAACATACACCACTCCTTATTCACAATGTAGGACAGGGGAGAGAGTACTAGCTTTCAAGAAGGAACAGCAGAATTTGGCACATGTGCACACCAAGGGAAGGTGAACTGCACACACAAGTGGGAGAAGAGCATGGCTCAGACACGGATTCTTGAGCTTTTCTCTGATGCAGGGGAGGGGGGCACTGCAACTAGATCCCTTGCGTCTCTGGCAATGATGCCAGAAGCTATTTATCTCCAATCCTTATGAATCTCCACTTACCACACATTTAGGAAGAAATGGTATCTGGAAAAGTTGCTCTCAAACACTACAAGGTTTTCAGCCATAAGGAGGAAATCATTGTCACTGTGCTTACTAAGGAAGGAATGTGGGCTATTATTTTAGGAACATTTTCAACAACCAAAGTCAAAGAAAAAAAGTTTCTGTATCACTCTTTATTAAGAAAAATAGATTAACTGGAACAATACATTTCCCTAAGTTACCTATTAAGGAAATGACTGGAATACAATGTGGGCCCTAGAACAGGAATGTATGGATTTTATTGGGGAACAGAGAAGCAGACTGCAGAATATACTGATAGAAAACTGAAAAAGCAATTAGAAGAGACTGTTTCACTAAAGTCTTAGAAATAAAAACCACGTAACTTGAAAACACTCTCTAAATAAAGAGAAAAAGATGATCAAAACTAAAAATAAAGTTAGAATATTTCTGAAACTGTCATTCACGATATAAGAGAAAATTTTAATTGCCTTATCCACACCCACCTCTCTACATCTTCTACAGTGTAATAAGTAATCATTATTTTGCCTTATGACCAAATATAAAAGTTTTTGTTATCATTTAGGTAGAAAAATCAAAGACAGCCAAAGTGAAATCTTCTTTTAGCCTTCCACTAAGGCATAAAAATTAAAACTTTAAGTAGGAAACATTCCATGTGTATGGAGTAAGAGAGGGCTAAATGTGATTTTTTTAAAGCAAAAACACAGCTTACTTGAGTTGAAATGGTTGCCAGTTCAGAAATATTTTTTCCATTTGGAATAAAATAATACTTCAAATAATCATTTGGAGTGATTCCTTCTGTGCTTCCAACATTGTTATTGCAAAGAATTTAGAGTTTTAAAAGCATATTTTGAATTAAATGACTATGGTTTCAAATTCAGGTACGTATATTTTTAAAACTCAAAGCAGCTTCAGAAAGATTGCAGAGAACTAGCAGAGATCCAGAAAATATTGCAATGCAGCCAAAAACCTTTGGATAAATAACATCTGGCATTAGGGGTTTGCTATACTTGAGTTTCTCAACTTCCTCTCTGGAGAAATTTAAGTCCCTTTTGGCCTCTCTCTGATTTCCTTAAAAATGTTTCTGGAAACAGATACCTCACCATCTTCCATCTTCTTTATCTGGAGAAGAAGAATAAGAACTGGTAAAAAAAACTACACTGTAGCTAGTGAGTACCAGACATGCTACAGCTCTCACATGGGCCCATATCAGTCTCAACCCCAGTCTTTCAAATTTGCAACAGATCTAGAAAAAGCAAGAGGTTTTGGCATCTGAGTGATGATCCACTCACAGCCTCACTATAGACTAGCTGGGTGCCCTTGAACAAATGTTTTACTTCCAAATTAGTCTCACTATCCTCTTGTCCTTCTTGGGTCCACTGTGAGAACAGATTCTATGAAAAGGAGCCAATCTCTGACACATGCTAGGCACCCAATAAATAGTAAGTGCTCAGAGAAGCCCCAGCACTGACTGCGATAACCACAGGTTCAGGTGACCTTTGGATAAGTTGGAAACCAACCTCATCTGTTATAAAGTGGCTTTCCCTATCTGCTAGAGCTTCCTCCTCTGTCCCTGGCAGACCTGTTTTTCCCTTTTCACTCGCTTTCTCAGCTGCTACCCCTTCCAATCAGCTGTAGCTCTGTTCCCTTACCTACCCAAAAGTCTTCAGCTAAATGATTTGCAAAGGACCCCATAAAGAAAAACTAGGCAACTAACTCATTCCATCCTTTACTTCAAGCCATCTGGGATGAACTTTCTCTTTCTCTCTACCTTGTTATTTTGTCCTCCCAAGCAAATAAGCCAGAGCTGCTCACCTTTTTAAGTGAGAAAATAAGGTTCAGAACAATATTTTTATAATAGTAGTGATCCTTTTTAATATTATATTTTGAATATACGTACCTTACTTTTATAATAGTTTCCAATGTACAAACCAATTTATGTATTATTTGAGAAATCAGAAAAGAATAAATAAGAATTCCCTAGTTTAAACTGAAGTTGAAGATGGGAGGCAGGAAGTAAAATGGTTTAAAAAATTCAAGGTTTGAATTACATGAGAAGGCACAGTGGCTATAATAGACATCAGTTCTACTCTAAGTGTGGTCTGCTGCCAGGATGTGAACCGTGTATTTCCAGACAGTAAAGAGACAACACAGGATAAAACAGGTGATACAGATACTGAGGGGAAGCACTTAGAAACTTTTACAGTAACTTAAAAGAGAAGTCATAAGTATATAGAATAAACTAATAAAAATTGGGGCTTGTCTTTGTTGCTTTTCTAGTAATTTTCATTTTTCTAAATCATTTTCATTGAATATTAAAGGAAAAGTACACTGAACAATAAGTATCTGTCGACTTCAGAAACTTCAAAACACCAATCCTATGCAATAGATACATTCCTAAAAGACTTGGGTAACATCCTGCTCTGACCTCCTAGAGAACACAAGTTTGTAGAGAGCGTAAATAATTAGGGGCCAGTAAAAGTCTGCCATATCTTCTAATGTGTGAAATATAATCCATAGAAGGCAAGAAAATAAAAACAATGGCCCTCAAATAACCTATTTAAGACACACACCAGAAATAAATAAATAGCAAATAGTTTCACTTATTCTTGTCATACATGCTCATCAAGCATTAAAATTTACAATGAGAACTTGATATGAAAATGTTTGAAATATCAACCTCCAAAGCTGTAAGTCTTTGCAAACAACTACTCTAATATCACGAAGTTGCATCAATTATGATGAATGCTTCTCCCTCCCTGAATTCTTAGTTTGTGGTAGCACAAGTTAGGGTAAACAAAGACATACTGAAAAGAACAATCACGTAAGCAGAAACATCAGAAGACCCTCATTTAAAAACTGGCTGCACTAGTCATGAGGAGCTTCCACAGCACTCATGCACAAGCCTGCTAGAGTCTCGGCTTTTTCCTCAGCAATAAAATAGAGAGATCCCTTACTTCTCAGGGCTAGCTTAAGACGCAGACCAAATAATGAGTGCTAGAGCACTTTCCGAAACTCTGAAGCAGTGGTTCTCAGAGCGCCCTCCAAGATGCTCTTGGTGTTCTCTGATATTCTTTAGGACAATCCACGAGATCAAAAAAGTCTTCATAATGCTGCTGTATTCTTTGCCTTTTTCATTCTTATTTCCTCACAAGTGTACACTGGAGTTTTCCAAAGGCTACGTGTTGGGTGATAGTGTGACAGACTGCACACAGAAGTCACACAAACCCAGCAGTCTTCTAGGACACCAGACATTAAAGAGATATGCAAAGACACAAAAATAGGGTAACCTGTCTCACTGAATTTGTTTGAGAAAATATAGAATTTTTCATAAAAAATAATTTTCATTGCAATGGGTTTAGTGTTATGTTTAAATCTATGACTATATTAAATTCCATTTTAATTCCTAGTAATATAATCGTTTGTATTTTTAATATGTATTACTTTAGTATGCATTTATATTTATGCAAAGAAGTTTGTTAGACTGTTTTCTCTATTTTTATCTCACTTCCAAGTTGCCACTACCCTCCCCCCAAAAAAAATAAAAGTACTGAAAGGGCCTGTTCTCTGGCGACCATGTGTACTAGGTTTCCAAGCTAGTCTTAACGTCAAATGTGTTTCCAATTTTTCCCATCAACCACAAAAATGCTCTTTATATTTAAACATATTTGGGCCCAAATGCATCTCCCAATCTGGTTCTCACATGCAAGAATATTCATAAAACATCTACCTATTGTGTTGTCTGTAATCATGTTTAAAATACTTTAGCACAGCTCATGTGACAAATTCCTATTGCTTGGTTCTGACCCACATCCCAGAATGCTTGGTTACTCCTGCTGAGAACATAGCCCAGGAATATTAGTATCCAAAAGCTACCACTCAGGACACACTATGAGAAGGAGTCTGAATTTTTCTGTAACTTTCATAAATACCAGAGGTTTTGTTAATTAGCAAAATGGATGCTAAAAATTATTTTCATGGGTCAAATAGCAATGTTTTTAAAATGTGAACTGACTGGAAATACTGTAGGGTACTCCTGTCCTTGAGTAAACAAGGTATATGAACTGAGAAAGTCCACTGGCCCAAGCCCTATGGATTAGCAGCCCAAGCTTAGTATTTCCACTCTGAGGGAAGACCAAAGGACAATTATGCAACTTCCCTTCTGCCTCAAGTGAACATTTCCTACAAGGACAGCAACATCACTAAAAGGAGGGAATCTCAGACCTCACCAAGCTTATGAAATAAACATATTAGGTCCTGCTCATTGATAAGGATTTGCACATATGGCAACCTATGTGCAAGCTGTCTTAATGGTTACACACTACCCACTAATAAGGCTGTCGAGTAGGAAATCTACAGCCCTCACCTATGCTATTAGGCTATGGATAACTACCAGAAAGATTATACACCATCAAATTAGTTTCAGAGCCTTAGCAAAATATCTTTCAGACCATATGAACCTCAGAAATACTCATTCCTTCTTGTCCAGGACTATCTTGTAACAGCTAAGAATCCCCAGGACTGTTCAAAAGCTGCAGGATTCTGCCTGACAAAAGCCAGTATCTTAAGTAATGACAGAGGCCAAATTTTATTTTCCACTGAATGAAACATAGTTATCACCCTTTTGTGAGGAATCTAGCTATACCTTCTTCCAAAAAAAAAAGGAGTTAAGGGGATAAATGTTCACTGAATTCTCTAACATGCCAATATTAAACTATACCTTTATAAAACTACTACAAAATGACCCAATGCCACAGAAGACAGAAATTCAAGCTCAAAACAGCATTACACAACCACTAAGGTAGCCCTACTTACAAGTGGAGGAAGCAGGAAGGGAAGAAAAAAAGCTGGCAGCGGGGGATAGAAACACATGCTCCAACAGAAAAAAATTTGCATCCTCCAATATTCAAGATGTTGTGCCACTGTTTTATTTGGGGTAAAACCTCAGATGATATAAAATCCATAGTCAAATATAAACTGTCTGCTTTGCAGCAATGTCAACAATAGCCAAAACATGGAAAGAGCCTAAATGTCCATCACCTGATGAGTGGATCAAGAAGATGTGGTATATATATATGTACAATGGAGTATTACATGGCAATGAGAAAGAATGAAATATGGCCATTTGTAGGAAAGTGGATGGACCTTGAGGGTGTCGTTCTAAGCAAAATAAGTCAGGCAGAGAAAGACAGATACCATATGTTTGCACTCATAGGTCTAACAGGAGAACAGGAGAAACCTAATGGAGGACCAGGGGGAGAGGAAGAGGGAAAGAGAGTTGGGGAGAGAGAGGGACACAAAACTTGAGAGACTACTGAATACTGAAAACTAACTGAGGGCTGAAGGAGGAGGGAGGAAAGAGGTGGAGGTGATGGAGGAGGGCACTTGTGGGGAAGAGCACTGGGTGTTATATGGAAACTAATTTGACAATAAGCTACTTAAAAAATAAAATAAAATAAATAAACTATCTGTTTTGGCTTCCTCTCATAAATACTGATGGTCAAACTGTAAATAGTAAGCACCAAATCTCATTCCCTAAATAATCAAAATAAACAAAATAGCTTTAATAATGATGGAATACCACATAGTAATAGAAAATCATGCTACCAAAAACCTTGATGACAATGAACAATGTTCACCATACTTCATACCCCACCAAGAAGTGGGAGTGCATACCAACTACACACAGCATGGTGTTTTTCTTCTGGATAGCTATTTTTCTCACACTGCCCAATACCAGGGTATATTTTGTCCCTCTAGCTTTTCTTCTATTTCTTCCCCATATTTCGTCTCTTATATATTTAAATACAAATACAGGGGCGCCTGGGTGGCTCAGTCGGTTAAGCCTCCGGCTTCGGCTCAGGTCAGATCTCACGTTCGTGGGTTCGAGCCCCGCGTCAGGCTCTGTGCTGACAGCCAGCTCAGAGCCTGGAGCCTGCTTCAGATTCTGTGTCTCCTTCTCTCTCTGCCCCTCCCCCTCTCATGCTCTGTCTCTCTTTGTATCAAAAATAAATAAAACATTAAAATAAATAAATAAATAAATACAAATACATGTGCTATATGTCCACATATACAGATAAGGATAGTAATATGAGAGGTGCTTAAATTTTTTAATGTTTATTTTTGGGAGGTAGAATGTGAGCAGGAGAGGGGCAGAAAGAGAGGGAGACACAGAATCTGAAGCAGGCTCCAGGTTCTGAGCTGTCAGCACAGAGCCCTGTATGAGGCTCAAACCCATTAACCATGAGATCATGAACGGAGCTGAAGTCAGACACTTAACTGACAGAACCACTCAGGCACCCCATGAAAGATAAATGTTTAGAGACTTCTACACTTTTCAGTTTTATACATATATTAAGAATTATAATATTTTAATGAAATTTGTTCAAAGCAACAATGTTTTCACATTAGATTAATAATGGAATTCCCATGGAAATAATATATCCTTAGCCACCAGGTAATCTCCTTAAATCTGGCCTCCATTGGCCTCCATCATGACCATCTAGAAAAATAATGTACTGTTTGACCATATCCTTTCAGTTCAACAAGTATTTAATCAAGCATCTTCCGTTAGGTGGGTACTTTGATAGTTCCAGTGGAATGACAGAGGTTCTTTCAAATAAAATTATGCAAGTCTCTGAATTCTCATTACTCCATTCAGAATAGTCTAACTGAATTTGGTCAGACTGCCTTTCCAGAATTTGCAGTTGGTGTAGCAGAAATAAGAAAACTAAGAAGTGAGACTTAACAATTTAAATTGTTTGATTGTCTAGAATGCACTGGATACATAGCAATGACAGATGAAAATAAAGGAAATGAGAAATTGGTGAAGTGGGTAATTCCTTTGCTGAGTATGGAAATGGACCAAAGTCAAGCAGATACTTGTTCTAAGAAAAAAAAATGGAAGATCAGCAGCACTACCTTTATAAACCCAAAACAAAAATGATGCCATAAAACATTTCACTAACAAAGGTGATTAAGATACTATTTTATATAAGGATAAAAGCATCTGGAAGAATCTGACCAAAACTACACTTGGTACCATTTATTTTTCTTTAGGCTGTGTCAATGTTAAATTAGCAGTTGGCTTACTAATTCCAGGTTAAATGGGTTCAGGTCTGGGAGATACACACAAACAGTTCTGGTTTAAGTTAAATATTCCATTTACACACAACTTCCCTAACTTTTAAGTTTCCAATCTGTATTCACACAAATTAAGCACAAATTCCAAGTTCCGCTGGCTCAAATATATTATGGCTAGAAAGCTAAGAGAAAGATAAACATACAAAGCCAAAGTAAGCAGCAGTTCTAAAGGTTGAAAAGAAGCCTACAAAGATGGGATCAATTGAAATATGTAAGTCTGCATCTGTTCCAAATAGCTCCACTTCATCCTCTTTCAACCCCAGACTGAGAGCTCCAGTCATCTTGGCTGCTCCTACCTTTGCAACCAGTCTATCACGCTCAAAGAGTTCTTCATGAGGGTTGGCCAACTTGGAGAACCTTTTAAGTCTATGATGGCCAAACCTATGAGAGCAGCGAGTCAGGAAAAGCAGATGTGGGCATCACGCTACAGCATCATTTCAATGTTACAAGGCAAGATGGAAGATAACCTCAGCCAAAGATAATTTCTCTAACCTTGACATCAAAACTACACATTGTGCCTATTGTTTTTTAAATGTTTCCTATGAGCATGCTTTCAGCTTCCCAGAACCAAGAAATATACAGACATTCCTCTTACTATTGTTCTCCAGATAGGCAGTCATGTTGCTTATTTACTGACTACTGCAGTTGATTAAGAAATCACCTTAAGGAGTGACTCAGTAGCTCAGTGGGTTAAGCGTCCAACTTCAGCCCAGGTCATGATCTCACAATTTGTGGGTTCGAGCCCTGAATCAAGCTCTGTGCTGACAGCTCAGAGCCTAGAGCCTGCTTCAGATTCTGTGTCTCTTCTCTCTCTCCCCTAGCCCCACTGAGCTCGTTCTCTCTCTCTCAAATAAATAAATAAACATTTTTTAAAAATCACCTTAAGCTATAGTTCCCAAAACAACAAATCTGAAGGAAATTCATAAAAATAAATATCTTCCCCCCAAAAGGTTCCTAACATTCCATTTCAACTGCAGTATAGAGCCCTGAAGACATTTAAATATTATGACACAGACACATTCCTGGGGCGAGGAGAACAGCAACAAGAAGGAAAATGAAACACTGCATAATTTAAAAGTTTTGATACTGGAGAACCTCCAGGAAACTGCAGACAGACACCAGTTACACCATCTCCAAATGAACATTATTGGCTTTATCAACATGAAACTTATTTAAATTGATGTACTACTTTCTCTGTTTCAGTGTCACCTGAAAACACACCCAAACAGCACTTATACTGCACTTCTATCAAACATATACACATTCATTTCCCTGCCAGTGCTATATGGAGAAGGAAAAAATATTTTTTTAAGCCCAAACTGAGAATTCAGAAGCATAACCTAAGAAGTGAAATTTTGTCTTCCTGCATAAACCTTCCCTTAGGAACACAAAAGAGAAGCAGAGGAAGCCTGGGCAGTCTGAACACTCCACTGCATGGTGAACCAACAGCCCAGAAGCTTTGGGGCAAAATCCCCCTTCCTTAGAAAGGCCTATATTTTCATGTAGTTCTTACAAAGGGTGTTCAGATGTGATTTTTACCTTGTGTCCTCTGATAAGTCACTGAATGAAGAGAAGGCAGGAAAAATGGGGAGAAGAGGACAGAGCACCAGGAGTAGGAAAAACTGTGAAGAGGTCCAAGATAAACATTGAACACAAAGGCCAATCCTTTCCTAAAAAAAACCCTGGCGGGATTTTAGGAATTGAGAAACCTCCTACCTCCTTGGAGTGGATGTGGTGTCCTAATGTGGGAGATTTGTGCACAAGTTTCTCTTCTATTCTGTTTTTGCTGGCCAGCAGCCTTTCTTCCTTTCCTTTCATCCTTGCCAGAAGGATTTCTCAGTTTAAACTTTGGAGTGAAGAGATAACCCGCTGAAACATTTAAATAAATGCTACATAATACAGAATTAGCTTTAGAAGGCCTTGGGTCAAATCTGACCTGGGTTTAGGGTGTGATGCTTTCAAGGAGAACTCCTCTTTGAAGGAAGTTTATGTTGCTTATAAAAGGGCATTCCAGAGCCATACATTTCCCAGCAAAGACCTGGAGTTCTGTTTGGCACCTGCCAGTCTGATCTGGCCTCCGGAAAGTAGTAGGGATGGTCATCAAGGGTGAGGAAAAGAAAAAAAGTGAAAGAAAAAGGGGAAAAAAAGAGGAATAAGCCATATAGAGCACTCAGTTTCAGGCAGCATACTATACAGGCTTTCGTGTCTTCTGAGCTAGTCCTTACAGAAGCTCTCATTGTACAGATGCAGAAATCAAGGTAGAGCCACAGGGTAAATTACCTAAAGTCACAGAACCAGAAAGTTATTGGGATTAGAATGTCACTGGCTGCAAAATTCTAACTCTGAAAGAGAAAATTAACATTTTCTTTCTTTCTTCCTGGTTTTTTTTTTGGGGGGGGGGGGCAGGTCCACATTCCATCCCTGCAGGATTTTGGTCACATAACATCTCTCAGTATTCTCCGAACAGACCACGCCCTTTCCAAACCCCAAGCATTTTTCTTTCACCTGAAGAGCCTTAAGAAGCCTACTTCAAAATCAGATAATTTTATCTCCTTCCCTGTGAGCCTTTACCACCTCTCCAGGCGCAGCTGGTCAAAGGATCCTTAGACACTAGGAACTTGAAAAATGCTATTATAAGTAATCTATTTAACTATAAGCAATCCATTTAAATCTCAACTTTAAACTGCCCTTGGCTATCTTAACTCTTAATTGGCTATGTAACTCTGGTCACAGAATTCAGTAAGACCTTTAAAAAAATTCAAATAAAACTTCTAACAGATCAACCACATTTTGAAGCATCAAATAAACCAATTATGAGGTTAAGAGAGTGAAAATCTATAAATATATATTTTGAAAGGATGATAAATCATTTTTCTTTCGCTTCACAGCTTTCATAAAGGAAAAGAGAATTCAAAACATTTTTAAGAATTCATAGTAAAGGCTGATTCACAAAATATGCACTAAAACCTCAGCTTTTGGCAAACCTCTAGGGAATGCGTCATCACAGAAAAGTAAAGTTTATACCCTTAAGAACAACAACAACACTTAAGTTACCCTTTAAGTATGTAGTGTTCCAGGAAAATGTTAAAATTATAAACACTTTTTCCCATATCTCTCATAAGGTATAAAGTCATCATCATGGATATTAAGGACAAAGCTATACAGACTCCAGAGACCTGAGCACCAGCAGCCCCAGATTATCATCAGTTTTTACATCTTTTTATAATTCTCCCCTCAGATTTTCAATTGTGCTTTATGTTAATGATATCCACAAACTTCTAAGGTGCCACTTGTAGTTGGCAGGTTAAAATGACAGGTTAAAAAAAAAAAAAACCTTGAAACTGAGTAAAAGTTCCATATAAGTACCTTTCTCATAAATATGTGGACAGGAAAGGGTTACCTGCCAACAAGACAAGTAGGTGACAGCCAGTAAGAATGGCCATGCCAAGTGGCACCATCACCCATCAATTACTTTTCACAGACATGGATGGTGACTAAAGACACTGAACTTCTTGCTTTGGTAATTCAACTGACCTATGAAGTAGGAGAATGCGTTGAGAATCATTTTTCCAGCTAATAACACTGTTAGTGATTATGCACTAACTAGGTGGCAAAGAGAAAGTAAGTTCCATTCTTGATGTCTCTAGCCACTTCTTGCTAAGACCTGAGAAAATTCAGTGTCAAGAGGAGTTTCTCCCTTGAAAAATGTGTTTCACTTTTTGTGCTACTAAAGTGTTGTAAAACAGATACGTATTTTTTTAAAGAATTTATTTTTGGTTGGATGTCATTTTTTATTTTTTCCATCATGTGTTATATGCACAGTGTACTGAACACTTTTACTCTAATAATCACAAATATATAACATTAAAACAAAAGGTGATGGAAGTCATTTGATCCTATGGTTTGTATCACTTCCTTCTCATATAGTAGATGAGGCCAGGCTCTTGTGGTCAAATGTTAAAGAACTTTGGGTAAGTCTCTTAACAACTCTGACCCTCAGTTTCTATATCCTTAAAGTGGGAATAAAGAAGGGAGAAGACATTTGCAAATGACATATCTAATACAGAGTTAGTAACCAAAATATACAAGAAACATAAAATTCTATACTCAAAAGAATGAATAACCTAATTTAAAAATGAGTAGGGGGCACCTGGGTGGCTCAGTCAGTTAAATGTCCAAATTTTGATTTTAGCTCAGGTCATGATCTCAGTCATGAGACTGAGTTCCCACTCAGCATGGATGCTGCTTGAGATTCTCTTCCTCTGTCTCTGACTCTCTCCTGCTCATACTCTTTCTCTCAAAATAAATAAACATTTTTTAAATGGGCAGAAGACATTTACAGACATTTCTCCAAAGAAAATGGCCAACAGACACATGAAAAGACGTTCATCATCACTTACCATTAGGGAAATGCAAATCAAAACTCCCATCAGGAAAGATATCACCCCATACCTGTCAGAATGGCTAAAAGCAATACAAGATACAACAGGTGTTGTCAAGTATGCAGAGAAAGGAAAACCCTCTTGCACTGTTGGTGGGAATGCAAACTAATGCAGCCACTAGTGTGGAGGTTCCTCAAAAAGTTAAAAATGGAACAATTCTATAATCCAACAATCACACTGCTAGGTATTTACCCAAAGGATACAAAAATACAGATTCAAAGAGATAGATGCACCCCAATGCTTAGAGCAGCATTATCAACAATGCCAAATTATGGAAAGAGCCTAAATTTCCATCAACTAATGAATGGATAGAGGTTGTAGTATACACACATACACACACACACACACACACACACACACACACACACACACAGGACTATTACTCAGCCATCAAAAAGAAACAAATCTTGGCACAAAAACAGACACTCAGATCAATGGAACAGAATAGAGAACCCAGAAATGGACCCATAAACATTGGCCAACTAATCTTTGACAAAGCAGGAAAGAACACCCAATATAATAAAGACAGTCTCATCAGCAAATGGTGCTAGGAAAACTAGATGGTGACATGCAGAAAAATGAACCTGAACCACTTCCTTACACCATACACAAAAATAAACTCAAAATGGATGCAAGACCTAAACATAAGACAGGAAGTCATCAAAATCCTAGAGGAGAATGCAGGCAAAAAATCTCTTTGATCTCAGCCACAGCAACTTCTTACTCAACACATCTCTGGAGGCAAGAGAAAGAAAAGCAAAATGTACCATCAGGACCTCATCAAAATAAAAAGCTTCTGCACAGCTAAGGAAACAATCAGCAAAACTAAAAGACAACCAACAAAATGGGTAAAGATATTTGCAAATGACATATCAGATAAAGGGTTAGTATCCAAAATCTACGGAGAACTTATCAAACACAACATCCAAAAAACAACTAATCCAGGAAAGAAATGAGCAAAAGACATGAATAGACACTTCTCCAAGTAAGACATCCAGATGGCCAACCAACACATGAAAAAATGCCCAACATCACTCATCATCCAGGAAATACAAATCAAAACCACAATTAGATACCACCTCCCACCTATCAGAATGGCTAATATTAACAACAGATGTTGGTGAGGATGAGGAGAAAGAGGATACCTTTTGCACTGCTGGTGGGGATGCAAACTGGCACAACCACTATGGAAAACAGCATGGAAGTTCCTCAAAAAATTTAAAATAGAGCTACCCTACAACCAAGAAATTGCACTACTTGGTATTTGTCCAAGGGATACTAACAGGTATGCTGTTTCGAGGGACACATGCACCCCAATATTTATAGCAGCACTATCAACAAAAGCCAAAGTATGGAAAGAGCCCAAATGTCCATTGATAGATGGATAAAGAAGATGTGGTTTATATATAGAATGGAGTATTACTCAACAATGAAAAGGAATGGAATCTTCCCATTTGGAACTACATGGATGGAGCTAGAGGGTATTATGCTAAGCGAAATTAGTCAGTTAGAGAAACACAAATATCATATGACTTCACTCATATGGGGACTTTAAGAGACAAAACAGATGAACATAAGGGAAGGGAAGCAAAAATAATATAAAAACAGGGAGGAAGACCAAACATAAGAGATTCTTAAATATAGAGAACAAACAGAGGGGTGCTGGAGGGATTGTGGGGGGAGAGGAGGGGCTTAATGGGTAAGGGGCTTAAGGAATCTACTCCTGAAATCATTATTACTTGAATGTAAATTGTAAAAAATAAATAAATAATTAAAAAATAAAAAAGAAAGAAAGAAAAAGATAGAAAAAATCTTGCCATTTACAGTGACATGGAAAGAGCTAGAGTATTATGCTAAGTAAAATAAGTCAGAGAAAGACAAATACCATATGCTTTCACTCATATGTGGAATTTAAGAAACAAAACAAATGAACATAGGTGATTAAAAAAAAAAAAAAAAGGAGAGGCAAACCAAGAGACAGACTTTTAACTATGGAGAACAAACTGATGGTTACCAGGAGGTGGGCTGGGGATGGGTTAAAGAGATGATGGAGATTAAGGAGGATACTTGTGATGAGCACTGGGTACTGTATTTAAGAGATGAACCACTAAATTCTACACCTGAAACAATATTACACTGTATGTAAACTAACTGAATATCTTTAAAACCAGAAAATATATTTTGATATACAATTTTCAATAATTTAGTAGTTAAAAGTATAGGCTTCAGTTCTCTGGAAATATTCAATTAAATCAAAATACTCCTTTCTGCTATAAGACCATATTAGTTTAGTAACTATTCCTATTTTTTAAATTAAAGATCTGTTCTATAATATTATCAAAGAACACTGATTTTTTTTATTTTTTAATACTAATTACTAATTGACCTCAGTTGCAGAAAAATAGATGCCTCAGGATTAGTATTTTAATCACTGACCATTTATAAATGTAAGAATGCATTTTAATATGGTTATTATCAGACTTACGTACACCTGTAAAAACAATATTTAATAGTTACATGTATATAAATCACCAAGACAACTGACAGATATGGACCAAAGAAGAAGAACACTGGCAGGCTGATCATTAATATATTCACACCATCAGGGTGTCTGGGTAACTTAGTCACTTGAGCATCGAATCTTGGTTCAGCTCAAGTCATGATCCCAGGGTTGTGGGATCGAGTCCCACATCAGGCTCTGTGATGAATATGGAGCCTACTTAAACTCTGTCTCTTCCTCTGTTTGCATGCATGCATACTCTCTCTCTCTAAATAAAAATACATATATAGTCACACTCTCAAAAGGTATAAAATAAATACCCTATCTTTATATTCACTGAAATTTCATGTATATGTACACACTTCCATTTATAAATGGGGAATACTGGATAGACAGCATACTTATTCATGAACTACTTATCCCTCTTGTTTTATGAGGGGGGGAGGAGAGATAGAAAGACAGAAGGAAAGAAAAAACAGGAAAAGGAGGAGAAACATGAAAGAAGAAAAAAACAGAAAAATCAAGGTTTTCCCTGGACACTTATCTGGACCAGCCTAACTAACACTGTAATCTCTCATTTTAAAAAGGCTATCTTCCCCCTTTGTTTCTAGATCAGTCAAAAAAGCTAGTACAGACTTCTCAAGGATTTTCAGATTATTAGTCAATTTTACAGGTTAAAGCAAAGAGAGATCTACTTAATATGACAAAAGGTTCCCAGTTATCTTGCCTTTCCATTATAACTGAGTACTGTCCTCCCAGGCCAGGCAGTGAGCGGTGAGGGGTCAGTAGTGCCCAGCTGCCCTGATGATGAGGGGTGGTCTGCTTTCTCACTCAGACGTTTGCCCTCTTTCCTAAACACCCAAGGGATACACTGCATAGAGACAGAGCATGCTGGCTCACTTAACTGACCAGCTCCCCAGCAGACAGGATGAAAAGAGGCTCTGTTCTGCATCTGCTCAAAGTTTCAAAACTTGAAATCTTTGACTTTGGAGATGAGGTCTGCCTTGTTCACACTGTTGTCCCTAAGCTAATGGCTGCACGAACATAAAATAATGATCTAAGGAATGACTGACAGAAGTCCTTCACACATGCCTACCTCTTGAATACTATATATTAAGCATTAAAGAGTCCATAAAATCATAAATATAATATGCATCTATTAACTGCAAATTATATCACCTTCTGTTATGTCTTTCAACATAAACAGAATATTCACATTATACCAAGGAGGTCAGTGACTGAAAAGGTTTGGAAGATTTGGTTTATGATAAGTTTCTCCAATAGCTAGGTGAGATGAAGCAAAAATTGTACATTGGTAAATCTAGTAAGAACCAAGGAAGAAGATGGTGTTGAAGTGGCCAGTACCCAGATTCTTAAATAACAACTTCTTTCCTGTTCTCTTTTTACACCAATAGTATTTAAAATGGGAAAGACAAAACTGTACGCAAAAGTATGTCATTTCATTTATTCTTTAATTATTCCTAAAAGTACCTCATTTCATAGATTTTTAAGTAACCAGAACTATTCGCATCCACATTTACTAAAATCATATATGATGATTTTTAAAGCCCCTTTTTAATAAAGAAGTGGGCTTCCCTATTGACCAGTTCAGAACTGTAACTGACAGTGCAGTGCTACCCTGGATGAGTGTACCAACAGCTCTATCCCAATGGACAAGGGGCCCTAGAATAGCCAGTAGTTGCCTCTGCCCATGTCCAAGGGGAAACAGTAGGAGACAGCATAATATTATGGATGTTATCGGAATGACTCGAGGAGCAGCTTGCTGTGACCTCACTGAAAATCATGTCCCTCATCTGCAACAAGGGAGATAACTGCATGTCCCATAGTGCTTCTGAGATGATTTATATAAAGTGCCTGCTGCCTGCAAAATGAAGGAGAGCCCCACACCCACCCCCGTTTCAGGTTGCCCCACTGCAATCAGCACTTCTAGACTTGCTCAGGGAGCCAAAACCATTTTCTCATTTATGGACCTGATTTAGAACCAAGGCAAAAAAAACAATAGCTGAGAGCAAAGCACTTTGTGAAAGACTCTGCTTCAAAACCATTTAATTTTTAAAGCAGCCCACAAAGAAAGAGAAAAAAGACTGAAAATGACCCCAAATCACTATGCTGTGCCCAGATATACAACAAAAATAAAGCTAAAAGGACTTTTACTTGAAATCAGCTTAAAATGTGTCATCAGCTTTCATTCATCTCAAACTTTGATCACATAGTTATCACAAAACAGCACAGAGCTTTTATTTTTTTTCTACTTGAAAGCCAAAGAAAAAACTTGTACATAATAAAATGTGGCACAGGATTCTATTAATAATTAAATACATGCTTCCAAATGTAACATGTTTCTTATAGCAAACAGCAGGAAAACTGGGCAACTTTTTCAAAAAATTTCAATGACCTCACCACACCACTAAAAATGTTATCACTTACAAAAATGCAATCCAAAGAAAACTAAGTGACACCAAAGTTTAAGTTCTTTTGAACTTAAAATTTCATGCATTCCAGGAAACAAATATATCAACACATCTAATAATTGTATATCAATTTAAATTAAACATATTCACACACACACAAGTAAGAAGTTTTGTAAAAAGTTCAGTTTTGTAAACCATTTAGAACTCAAAATTTAATATATTCCAGCATTATAACTGAATTCTAAAGATTTTTACTATATTTTATGTATCTTGAGATAACCCATCATGAATCATCCTAATTATATATAAAGATCTTATTTTTCAGGTCCCAAGTAAGACTAAAAGTCTGGGAATCTTTACTAAAGAAACTGCACAATGAAGTTAACAACAAAAAGGTGGTCCTAAGAATGTTGCTTGGAAATAATTAAGATATCATATGCTGGAGACATCCTCTTCCAGCCAAGATAGAGAAACAGGCACCAGATTTACTTACGCACTTGAAACAACTCAAAAGTGAACAAAATATTTTGAACAATGGTTTTTAAACTTTGGGCACTGAGCCACAAAGGATGGTGAGAGATGGAAATGAACAAAGTAACCATACAACTGAACCAGCTTATTGCCTGGATGGAATTTCAAAGTTACAGCACAAAAAAAACCTGAACCCAGGCAGAGCCTGGTGGTCTCCCTGAGCTGAGGAGATGGGCCTGGGAGTATAAGAAGACCAAGATGCTGAGAGTTTGCAGGACAGAGTACCAGAGAAGAGAAAGCTATTAAGACAGGGAACTCTGAAGATATGCTAGGGTTCCACCTCCAATCAACCCCAATATGTAAGGAAATTACCCAAAAGTCACCTGAAAGAATGAAAGAAAATAATATCCAAAGTTCATATAGACTGTGAATGGTTCTTCCTGTTCCCATTAGAGTGGAAAGCCTCATAATTAACAGGACATCAGGTAGATTATTTTAAAGGATTTTGCCTCGGTAGAAGGTAGAACTAGTCCTAGACTAAATGTTGCTCTGGTCCTACCTAAGAAAGCTTAAAAAGAAGACACGGAAGGGTCAAACCCTTTCCAAGTGACTTAACTATATTCCATAACTAAGCTCAAGAATATAAAAATATCCAGCATTAAACAAGATAAAAATCACAATGTCTGCAATGTAATGAAAAATTACTAGGCATATAAAGAAGCAGGAAAATATGAACCATAATAAAGACATAAATCAGTTACATAAAGCCAACCAAAAACCACACAAAGAAAATTTGAAATTTTAAAGATATTCAAAAGATTCTAACTCAACTTCCAGAGATAAAAACTACAATGCCTGGGATTTCACACTAGATAGGACTAAAAGCACATTAAACTTTGTAAAAAAATAAATTAAAAAAAGAAAAGCATATTTAAAGTCATAGTAATGAAGACTATCTAAAATGAAATGAATGATTAAAAAAATACCAGTGAAAAAAGGACAGAGCATCAGTGAGCTATGGAACTAATTCAAGCAAACTAGTATACATATAAATCAAATCCCCAACGGAGGGTAATAGAAAAAATATTTTAAAAAATAGTAGTTGAAAATTTTCTAAATCTGATGAAATACTATAAACCCACAAATTCAAAAAGCTCAATGAATGAGCTCGAAGCATAAGAAACATGAATAAAACAACACTGATACATATGCCATCATCACAGTGCTGAAACTAGTATTAAAGAAAAAATCTTTAATATGACTAGAGGAAAATATTCACATTATTTATAGAGCAAATTTAATTTACAGTTGATGGTCAAAATCTCATTAGAAATAATGCAAGCCAGAAGACAGTGGAACATCTCTAACATAATGAAAGAAAAAAATTTTTCAACTTATAATTAGTCAATGAAAACTTCTCTTAGTTTTAAGGACCAAATTTGGCATTTGAGGGGTTGAATTATGCTAACTTAACTCAGGTCAGTATGCTGTAAGTCAGATTTTTTAATAAAGTTTCTTTTCCCCTTCATACTGTCAACCAAGTTGTAAACTTTTATGCTAAGTAAATTTATAGATCATCAAGAATTCCAGTAACTAACATTTTTGCCTCTCATAAAATGCTTTAATGCATCACCTAATTGACCTATTATAATATTTATTTTTAAACTAGTAATGTAATTTCAGAATTTGAGAAGCTGCAAATAATTAATATTCTTTTCCTATCTTGCATGCATACACTTACACCAATAAAATTATAATCAAGGCTTCCTGTTCAGCATTTTGAACACAAAAGCAGAGATGCATTATGAACACAACCTGGGAGATATACCGTTCATGCCAAGTTAATAGTCTGCTATAATATTAACAACCCCCCATCACATCTAAACAGAAGTTCCACAGGCTTACAAATAGATTTTCTCATTCTATAATTTATAAATTATCTAAATAACCACAATTAAACAAATAAATGGAAGACATTTATATAATTTCATATTACTTCTCCATGCAAATGCTACCTAACTGGGAATGACAGTTCTGATTCTTAGTGTAGAACAACCTGTTTAGAGAAACTAGCACCATTTACCAAATTGATTCTCTTTAGTGATAAGTCCATCGGTGAAATATTTCACTTGACTCTCCTCCAACCAAAGTTAGGGGCTATTTAAAAATCAAATCAGGGCTTTGAAGCCACTGTATTTGTTAACCAATTTTATCCATTTCCATTTAATGATTAAAACTCTGTTTAACCAAGGCCAAACCCTTTTGGCCATCTTTTGAGTTCCAGAGATGCCAGGCCAACATTGAGTTTCACATGAGAGACTTCACTGACCCATATTTTTCAAGCACTCACTGAAACTTCCCTGAACAAGAGTTGCTAATCATTACCATAAGAGATGAAAATACTGATCTACTCACTGAAAATTAACTGACTTCACATACAGAGAATGTCATTACCCAGCTTCCCTTTTTCAATCTTGATGTTCAGAAAAGAAAACTGGCCTATTTATACTGATGTTTCTAGGATTCCTGCCAATATTACTGATTACTCTACTTTTTTAACTACCTGGGTGGTCATTTCTGTCCCTGACACCACACAAAAGCATTGCTGGAGTAACTGATTCAATCAAATAGAAGCAATGTCTAGGACCACAAGTTGCAACTTTTAATACGCTACTCATGTCTTAAAGCCTCACCTCCATTCTCTTTAGCTATAAATCAAAATCCTGACATCCATTAGGTTGTCACAACAAGAATCAAAAAAAGTGTATTACTTTCTTACATCATTTACAAAAATAAGTTCAAAATGGATTAAAGATCCTGGAAGAGAAAACAGGCAGTATGTTGATTCTCCTTGATATGGGCCATACCAACTGATATGTCTCCTGAGACATGAAAAGCAAAAATAAACTATTGGGACTACATCAGATTAAAAAGCCTCTACACACCGAAGGAAACCATCAACAAAACTAAAAGGCAACCTGCTGAATGAAGAGAAAGTAATTCGCCAATAACATATCCAATAAAGAGCTAATAACCAAAACATATATAAAGAACTTACAAAACTGAGTATCCAAAAAACAAATGATCCAATTTAAAAAATGTACAAAACAGGCATTTCTCCAAAGACAGCCAGATGGCCAACAGACATATGAAAAGATGTTCATCATCATTTACCATCAGGGAAATGCAAATCAAAACTACAATTAGTTATCACCTCACACCTGTCAGAAGTCTAAAATCAACAACACAAGAAACAATAGGTGTTAGCAAGGATGTGGAGACAGGGGAACCCTCTTGCACTGTGGATGGGAATGCAAACTGGTGCCACCAATGTGGAAAATAGTATGGAGATGGCTCAAAGAATTTAAAAATAGAACTACCCTACAATCTAGCAATCACACTACTAGGTATTTACCTAAAGGATACAAAAATACTAATTTGAAGTGATAGGTGCATCCCAATGTTTATAAAGCAGCATTATCTACAATAGCCAAATTATGGAAACAGCCCAACTGTTCATCAACTGAGGGATGGATAAAGAAAATGTGGTGTGTATACACACACACACACACACACACACACACACACACACACACACTATTACTGAGCCATAGAAAAGAATGAAATCTTGCCATTTGCAACAACATGGTTGGAGCTCGAGAGTATTATGCTAAGCAAAATAAGTCAGAGAAGGACAGGACAAATACCACACAATTTCACTCATATAGGGAATTTAAGAAACAAAACACCAAAAAAGCATGAGGAAAAAAAGAGAGAGAGGGATAAACCAAGAAACAGATTTTTTTTAATTTATAATAGTTTTCAAATTGGTTTCCATATAACACCCAGGACTTCTCCCCACAAGTGCCCCCTTTCTATGACCATCACCTCCTTCGCCCCTCCCCCTCCAGTCCTCTGGTTCGTTTTCAGTATTCAATAGTCTCTCATGATTTGTGTCCCTCACTCTCCCCAACTCTCTTTCCCCCTTCCCCTCCCAATGGTCCTCTGTTAGGTTTCTCCTGTTAGACCTATGAGTGCAAACATATGGTACCTGTCCTTCTCTGCCTGACTTATTTCGCTTAGCACGACACAGACTTTTTTTTTAAAGATTTTTTTATTTAGGAAAGAGAAAAAAAGAGTGGGGAAGGGGCAGAGGGAGAGAGAGAGAAAGCGAGGGGGCAGGTAAATAAACAGAGACAGAGAGAGAGAGAGAATGGATCTTAAGCAGACTCCACTTCAGTAGCAGGCCCTACATGGCGCTCAATCCCATAACCCTGGGATCATGACCTGAGCTTAAGTCAAGAGTAGACACTCAACTGACTTAGCCATCCAAGAGCTCCTAGACTCTTAATTATAGAGAAAAAACTGACAGTTACCAGAGGCAAGGTGGGTGGTGGGAAGGGTTAAATAGGTGATGGAAATTAAGGAGTGCAATTGTTGTGATGAGCACTGGGTGACTGACATGGAAGTGCTGAATCACTATATTATAGACCTGAAACTAATATTACACTGTATGTTAAATGGAATTTAAACAAAAATTGAAAAAGAATAAAAATTAAAAAATAAAAAGCCCCTACAACCAAAAAAAAAAAAAAAAGGAAAAGACATAAATAAAAGAAAAAGAAAGTGCATTATACCAAGTTTCAGGAGTTTACACTATATGATGGCAATCCAAACAAAAAAATCTCAAAAAGGCATTTTTTACTCAAGTGATTTTTCTAGATCTAATCGACATGAACTAAAATAATGATTTTACTCTCCCCCCATCATATATTAGTTACTAATTAGTTCTTTTTACTTTTGAAGGAGACTTTGAAGTACCTACCACAAAATGTGGACAAACATAAAAGTTGAAACTAATTGTTATACCCAGATTTTAATATCGCCCCCAAAACCCAGAGACTACCAGGGAAACCAAGTCACGCATGCAAAAGCAAAGGGCAGTTTTATTATGGGCTTAAGCTGGCCAAGCCTAAACTCGGGCTCACAGACTTTACTGGAGCAGTGGATTCATGCTGAGAGCCCCGAACAAAGGTGAGGTAGGGATTTTATAAGTTTGGGAAGGGTGAGTTACAGGAAATTGTGACACAGGTAGAGGGGTCCAATCATTATAGCATAACATCATTGACAGTAACTTTAACCAATTAGAGTGTACCCAGGAGCCTCACACAGGGCGTAGTTTCTATCTTTAGACCTGCCATTAGAAATGTTAAAGGTGTTAACTGGCCTTTCCTGATTGGGTGTTAGAAGCTGACATCTAGGCCTCCAAGGTCAGAGTCAGTTTGATTTAGACCTGTGTCCTTACACTAATGAATTCAGAATTCACACATTCTGTTATATTCTTGATCAGACAGAAAGCCAAAAAAGAAAGAAACATAACTGAATTAAGCTTATGAAGAAATAGAGTAATATGACAGTAATATACATTACAGAAAAACAGGTATACACAGAATTCATACCATAATCAAATATCATTCTAAAAAAGCTGGGGAAGCAAAAAATCCACATGTAATTCATGTAAGAATTTTAAAAATGTGATTAATATTACATTTTAAAACTTAGGTCTTTCATTTTTGCCATATTAGAAGTTCACATTATATGGGTCTAAAGAAAAATAATTCTTATCTGTGTATGTTGTCCCAACAAACAAACCAGCCTTTTGTCTGATTCTTACTCTTTTTGTACTTTCTTTTTTCTTTTTTTTTTAATATTTTATTGTCAAATTGTTTTCCATACAACACCCAGTGCTCTTCCCCTCAAGTGCCCTCCACCATCACCACCACCTCTTTTCCCCCCTCCCCCTTCCCCTTCAACTCTCAGT
>NC_043701.1:121438246-121451328 GCF_006229205.1 Suricata suricatta | reverse complement strand
GTCCTCTTTGGAGAAGTGTCTGTTCATGTCTTCTGCCCATTTCTTCACTGGATTATTTGTTTTGTGATTGTGAAGTTTGGTGAGTTCCTTGTACATTTTTGATATTAGCCCTTTATCTGATATGTCGTTTGCAACTATCTTTTCCCATTCTGTTGGTTGCCTATTACTTTTCTTGATTGTTTCCTTTGCAGTGCAGAAGCTTTTTATCTTGATGAAGTCCCAACGGTTCAGTTTCGTTTTCACTTCCCTTGCCTTGGAGGATGTGTCGAGTAGGAGATTGCTGCAGTGGAGGTCTAGGAGATTTTTTCCTACTTTCTCCTCGAGGGTTTTGATGGTTTCCTGTCTCACATTCAGGTCTTTCAGCCATTCTGAGTTTATTTTTGGGTATGGTGTAAGAGAGTGGTCTAGTTTCATTCTTCTACATGTTGCTGTCCAGTTCTCCCAGCACCACCTGCTGAAGAGGCAGTCTTTTTTTCCATTGGATACTCTTTCCTGCTTTGTCAAAAATTAATTGACCGTACATTTGTGGGCCCAGTTCTGGGTTCTCTATTCTATTCCATTGATCTATGTGTCTTTTTGTACTTTCAAAACTACTGCTATTTAGAATGGCATCACAGGAAAAACAAAAAATATACAAAACTCAGAAACTGAGCAATACAATAAGGATGGCTGTTTGTCTAAGATGTTAATAATGGCTGTTGCATATAAAAAGGGAATCCATATACTGCGGGCCTTTTATTAAAAGCACATAACTACAGGGGCACCTGGATGGCTCAGTCAGTTGAACATCGAATTTGACTCAGGTCATGATCTCATAATTTGTGGGTTCAAACCCCACAGCAGGCTCCATGCTGACAGCTCAGAGCCTGGAGCCTGCTTTGGATTCTGTGTCTCCCTCTCTCTGCCCTTCCCCTGCTCACACTCTGCTCTCTCGAAAATAAACATTAAAAAAATTTTTTTAAGCACATAACTACAGAATTGACTGAATCAATGAAGTTCAACCTTAAGGCTCAAAAATTTCCAATTTTTACCTTAGTGTGCAGCAAGACAGGAAAAGACTGGATTTAGAACCCAGACCTATATTCTGCTCAGAATAAACTAATGAGCTAATCCCTTACACTACCGCTGTGAACGTCAGCATTCCTCAAACGTGCAATTAGTGGAACATCTACAAATCTTCAGAGCTCCTTCTAATTCTAATAAGAGATTAGCAACTCTGAATTCAATCAAATCTTGCCTTCCACTGGCCATTCAATAAGAAATCTGTCCATTTAACCTCGAAAAAATAATTGATTTTAAATTAACTACTTTTTAATTACAAATAAGTTTTAAAATAAAATTCTCATTCTAAACTATCTGGAAGAGTCCAAAATCATATATAAATTATTCAATATTTTTAATTTTTTAATGTTTATTTTTGAGAGAGAGAGAGAGAGAGAGAGAGAGAGAGAGAGACAGTGTGAACTACTAAGGGGCAAAGAGAGAGTAAAACACAGAATGTGAACCAGGCTCCAGGCTCTGAGCTGGGCACAGAGCCCAACACAGTGCTCAACTCATAAACTGCAAGATCATGACCTGAACTGAAGTGGAATGCTTAACTGACTGAGCCACTAAGGCACCCCTCAATGTTTTTAATTGTATAAGTCACCATTCCCCTCAAATACTGGAGGTAACCAGGAAGCTAAAACTATTATCACATGAGTGAACTCCCTTTCATCCAAACCCAGTACACAGACACCTTCAAATCTCTTATAAGTTTTATATTTTATTGCCAAAACTTCTAAAAAGCTAACCTTGAAAATAACACAAGAAGGTTTTGCATTAAAAAAGAGGATTAAGTGGCACCTGGGTGGCTCAGTCCGCTAAAAAGCTGACTTCTGCTCATGTCATGATCTCACAGTTCATGGGTTCGAGCCCCACCTCGGGCTCTGTGCCTACAGCTCAGAGCCTGGGGCCTGCTTTGGATTCTGTGTCTCCTTCTCTCTCTGACCCTCCCCTGCTGACACTCTGTGTGTGTGTGTGTGTGTGTGTGTGTGTGTGTGTGTCTCTCTCAAAAATAAATATTTTTTAAAAAAAGAGAATAAAAATCCTGATGTTCATTAAAGAAAGCTAAAAATAGGGAGACTCCTTCCCCCAAAATTATTTGTCTTGATATATCTTATGTTTGCAGAATGTTAATTTCTGAAATTAATTTATACAGTGTTCTTCACACTAAACATCTGTATTTGTATTAGTTTCCTATTGCTGCTACAACAAACTACCACAAACCTAATGGCTTAAAACAACACAAATTTATTAGACCATAATTTTTAAGGTCAGAAGTCCAAAATGAGTTTTACTGGGCTAACGTCAAAATGTTGGCAGGGCTGCATTCCTCTGGAAGCTCTAGTGTAGAAGGTGGCCCAGCTTCTGGAGGCCACCCACGTTCTTTGGCTCAGGATCCCTTACATCCTTAAAGCCAACAATGGTCAGTGCAGTTTTCTTCCCCCTATATCACTATGACTCTAACTTTCTTGCCTCCCTCTGTCACTTATCACCCCATGGTTACAATGAGCTCACTTGAATAATCTCCCTATTTTAAGGTCAGCTGTTTAACAAATTTAATTCCACTTGCAACCTTAATCCCTCCATGCCAGTATAACACATTCACGGGTTTGAAGGATTAGGTAGTGGGTAACTTTAGCAGGCCATCACTCCACCCACCACAACATCTGTCATGCATTTATTGAGAACGCCTACTAATAGAGAGCAGAGATGAACAAGCCCTATGAGACTCAATTTAAGGGGGAATGACAAAAAATAAATAAATAAAACTAAATTCAGGGAGACACACATAGAGATAAACATAGGAACACAGTAACAAAAGGCAGATGTACAGGTGATTTTTTTTAAGTTTATTTGTTAGTAATCTCTATATCCAATATGAGGCCTGAACCTGAGATCAAGAGTTGCATGCTCTCCTGACAGGGTCAGCCAGGTGCCCCTGATTTTTTTTTATAATTAAAAATACTGCCTGAAGCCACATACTGTTACAAATAATAATTCTACACATATGAATATCCTCTTAAGGAAAAACACCTGGTATGATAAGCTACAAGGAATGAGTCATTATCAATCAAGTTCAGCACAGTTTAAGAAATAAGGATAACATGCAATAACACTTTGACACTACCAACTGTAAGTTTTTCTAATTTTAAATAAAGTTTAGCTATTCTCCAAATTCACCTTTGTACAATTCCCTATTACTCAACAGTGTTACAAATATGAAATACTGTATTTCATTCACCGAGCTCACATTATATCCTTGAGACCTTACATATCAGGCAAATCCTATGGCAAAGGACCACAACAGTAAACAACAACAACAAGAAAATTCCTATTCTTGCAGATCTTCAGTTCTAGTGAAGGATCAGGAGATCATATGAAAAACAAAAAAGTACATCACAGGTCAAGAAGAGGATATATTTACTATTACAGGGATATGAAGAAGACTAGAGATAGGCATTCTCAATGTCACTTGAAAAAAAAAGATGTGGAATGTCAATGAGTTTAAGATGGAGGAGTGCCTTGGTGGCTCAGTTGGTTGAGCATCTGATTCTTAATTTCAGCTCAGGTCATGATCTCAAGGTTCATGAGATCAACCTCCACATTGGACTCTGCACTGACAGCCCAGAGCCTGCTTAAGATTGTCTCTCTGTATCTCCATCCCCAGCTCATGCTCTCTCTCTCAAAATAAATAAAATTAAAACATAAAAAAAGAGTTTATGATAGATGGAGATTCAATGGCTAATGCCTTAAGAACACTCAAATACACAAGCATTATTATCAAATGGAATAAGAACCCCTTTCTCAACTCCTAACTAAAAATTAAGATCAATTAAAGCCAAACCTAATCAAAAGAGAGGAATTGGCAAAGAATAGACACACAGATCAATGGAACAGAACAGAAAGCCCAGGAAGACACCCACACAAATACAGGCAATTGATTTCTGAAAAATACACAAAGGTAAATCAAAGAAAAAGGATTGTGTTTTCAACAAATGGTGCTACAATAATTGGCTATTCATATGCAACAGAAGAAAAAAATGAACCTGGCCTTAGACCTTACACCTTAAAAATAATTAGCACAACAAGGATCAGAGACTCACAAGTAAAATACAAAACTATAAAATTTCCAGAAGAAAATCTACATGACCTTGGGTTCAGTGATGAGTTTTTAGATACAATACCAAAATTTTCTAAAACTCAACAATAAAAAAACTACTGAATGTAAAAAGGGGCAAAAGTCACCAAAGAAGATCTAGTATATAGATGGCAAATAAACACATGAAAAGAAGCGTAACATCATACATTATTAGGGAAATACAGGACAAATTAAAATCATAAGATACCACTCACTTGTGGGGAAGAGCACTGGGTGTTATATGGAAACCAATTTGACAATAAACTATTTTTTAAAAAAAACCATAAGATACCACTATATATCTATCAGAATGGCCAAAATCCAAAACATGGACAATATCAAATGTTGACAAAAATGCACAGCAACAGGAACTGTCATTTGTTTTTGGTGGGAAGGCAAAAGGAGTATGATTTGGCATGCCATAAAGCTAATGGCAGTCTTAACATGCAAGTCAGCAATCCTGTTCCTAGGTATTTAACCAATTCACTTGAAAGTTTGTCTCCACACAAACACCTGCATGAACATGTTTAAAGAAGCTTCATTCATAATGGCCAAAACATGTTAACAATCTCAATAGGTGAATATATAAACAAACTGTAGTCTTGCACAAAATGAAATACTATTCTGGGAGGAAAAAAAAAAGCCAGGCAAAAACATGGATGATTCTTTTTCTTTTTTAATTTTTATTTTTCTTTTAATAGTTTATTGTCAAATTGGTTTCCATATAACACCCAGTGCTCTTCCCCACAAGTGAACTCCTCCATTGCCACCACGAAACATGGATGATTCTTAAAGGCACATACCTAAATAAAAGAAGCCAGTCTGAAAAGGCTACATACCATACTGTTACTTTTATGTGACATTCTGAAGAGGTCACAAACTATCGCCAAAGGATTGACAAGAGGTATGGGTTGAATAGGTAAAGTAATGAAATTTTCAGAATAGTGAAACTACTCTGTAAGATATTATAATTATGGATACATGACCTTAAACATCTGTCAAAACCCATAAAACTTTACAGCATACAGAGCAAACCTTAATGTATTTACATTTTAGATTATTTTAAAAGTTCAAGAATTCTAGGATGGAATGCAGACTGACACAAAGAAACGTATAAAATGTATAAAATAAACTCACTAAAGGGGAAACAGAGAAGGTACTAACCTAAGTATCCTTAGAAGTAAGAGCAGTATGCGGGTGCCTGGGTATCTTAGGCATAATCCCAGTTGTGGAATCAATCCCCATGTCAAGCTCCACGCTAAGTGTGAAGCCAGTTTAGGATTCTCTCTCTCTCTTTCATCTCTCTCTCTCTCTCTCTCTCTCTCTCTCTCTCTCTCTCTCTCTCTTTCAACTCTCTCTCTCTCTCCCCCCACCCTTCCTCCATCTGCCCTTCCCCCACTCACACATATGTTCACTCACTCTTTTGCTCTCTCTAAAATAAGTGACAGCAGTACTATTAACAATAGCCAAATTACAGAAAGAACTCAAATATCCATCAACTGATGAATGAATAAAGATGTGGTATACAAGGGAGTATTACTCAGCCATTAAAAAGAATGAAATCTTCCCATTTGCAATAATGTGGATGGAACCAGAGATAACTATGCTAAGTGAAATAAGTCAGAGGAAAATGTGATTTCGCTCACGTGGAATTTAAGCAACAAAACAGATGAACCAGGGGGAAAAACGGAAAAATAAAATAAGATAAAAACAGAGAAGAAGCAAACCAAAAGACTCTTAAATACAGAGAACAAACTGAGGGTTGCTGGAAGTGGATGAAGGGATGGGCTAAATAGATAATGGGCATTAAGGAAGGCACTTGTTGGGATGAGCACTGGGACGAATCAATAAATTCTACTCCTCAAATCATTAGTACATTATATGTTAACTAGCTTGGATTTAAACAAAATTTAATAAATAAATAAATAAATAAATAACAAAGAAAAAGAAAATACACACTGAAGTACTACTGTGTAAAGGGGCAAGATATATGTAACCTATTTTCAAATAGTCCCCCCAAAATAAATAATATGCATAAAGAGAAAGAGAAATTCCACGAAATGCTGGGTTTTCTAATAGTTCTTGCAACTTTTCTGTAAGTCTGAAATTACTTTAAGTCAAATAGTTTCAGATCATATCTAATAAAACAGACCATAAGCCAAAACAGACATCAGTTTAAATCTTTCTTTTACCTATCGACGACGTCTTTTCTATATCCGTAGCTGGATCAGGAAATAAATACCAGATTTCAACTATTTGTTTGAAACTTTAAGGAACTTTGAAAGAAATTAATGGTACATGTTAAAAACAGAAAATAAATTTCATGCCAACTGCCAAGGTTTGGGAATTTAAATTGATCGCAATTACACTTCTGTGAAACCTTCTATAGAAAATGTTGCATAATATGTAAAGTGTGCTATAATGTACAAAAATGTTTAATACATTATTTACAATCACAAAAAATAGTGAAAATATAAAAATCCACCACTAGAGGAATAGTTAAATTATGATACATCCACACTATAGAACAGAACAGTGTTCTTTTTAATGTTTGTTTTTGAGAGAGAGCGAGCATGAGGGATGGAAGGGCAGAGAGAGAGGGAGACACAATCCAGCATGGGCTCCAAGCTCTAAGCTGTCAGCACTGAGGCAAACACAGGGCTCAAACACATGAATTGCAAGATTATGACCTGAGCCGAAGTCAGACACTTAACTGACTAGGCCACCAGGTGCCCCTAACATGACAGTTTTTTAAAAGAATGAAGTATGTCACAAGTACAAAAGTATGAATGTACTACATAATACAGAATGAAAACAAAAACTTGCTGATAAATGTATTCGTAAAAAAAAAAAAAATCAGTCGTGTTAGTGTGCTTATGTATGTGCCCAGAAACAAAAACCTGAATGTATGTAGGAAGAATAGTTACCAGTGACTACCTCAGGGATAGAGAAAGGAGGGGGAAGGGTACTATTATGCTGTTTGAATTTTTTTCCTAAAAGATCATGTACTGCTTTTACAATATAAAACACACACACACACACTTTGTATTCTTAAAAATTACTGAAATGTTCTTCGATTAAATTATTATTTATCATATCAAATAATCTTATCAAACAACATAAAATAAAACTCTGACAGCAGAACTATAACATATACTTACTGCTCAACTGTAACAAGATCTATTTCTGTGTTAAAGTACCTTTGTGCAATTGGTTCCATACTTTTAATTTTTAATTTAACAAAGCCAACAAGTCCTTTTTGGAAATAGGTTTATCAATCCTAAACTGAAAAACCTTTACTTAATGATACTAACAAAAATTTTAAAAAGCAAAACAAATATCCACACATCTCTAAGAAAGTTTATTCTGATAATTTCAGGTGACAGCCAAACCAAAGTATGATCTACACAATGTACTCTACAACTATAAGTGATTTATGATCGTAGAGAAACACAATAAACTCTTGAACTTTTAATTACTGAGCATCCTGTTATCCATTTTATGAATAGGGAAGATTATCATCATTCAGGTGTCCTTTCACTAACAATATATGTTAGGCCGGGTAAATAATTGAGAAATAAATTTAATGAATTATTTATTAGGTTGTTAACACACATGTTTGAAGCAACCCTAATCAAGAGAATCTTACAAAATTGAATTTTAAAAAGCTTATTTTAAATTGAATGCAATAATAAATGGCTTAAAGTCACATTTAGAGTACATTTATAATTAGTAAATAAGCAACAGGCTCACTATTACATACTTTGATAAGCAATGGTTACAATCTCAAATAACAATCACCATTGAGATTGTGTCTATGTTATGGGATTTTATGTTTATCTATACACCACTGCACATGAGTCTAGGGACCTTTAGGGAAACAATTATTTTTTTCAGCCTTCTAAAATATTGTTAGGAATACTATCACAATTCGTTAAAATAAATAAATAGATATGCAGTATAAGATCAATGAATAGTTAATTCCATAATTAGTCTCAAACTCTTATTACCAGAAGAGACATACACAAGAATATGTCTGTGCTAATTAAGCATTTTAAGAATGTTGTCTCCTGACACCTAGGCTAAAGCACCTTGAGAACTGTAACTGTTTCCTTACTTGCACATACTAAAAAAAAATTTTTTAAAAAACCCACCTCATTTTTCACTCTTTCAACATTTCCCAATCTTTTAAGTCTTGTTTTTTTAATATTTTAATATTTTATTTTAGACAGAGAGAAAAAGAGATGGAGAGGCAAAAGGAGAGAGAAAATACTAAGTAGGATCCTCGCTCAGCACAGAGTCCAACCCTGGCCCCAGGACCCCAGAATCACGTGTCCTGGGCCTAAATCAATAGTCAGACGCTCAACCGACTGAGCCATCCAGGCGCCCCTTAACATCTCCCAATTTAGCTAAGCTGCAATCCCTATACAAGGCTATGATAAATAGATGTGGTCTCTAACTTCAAGACACTCACAGTTCAGTGGGGAGAAAGGTACACAGTCTACTTTGGCATGATCATTAACACCTAACTTTCAACAAGAAAAAAGAAAGGCAAGTAAAATTGATATAATTGTTTCTCACAAGTGGTGTTAGTAAACAATTCTAAAACCACTACACACTGTATACTGAAACTGAACAATTAAGTAAATGAATGGTGGATCACAGAAATGAGATTTTCACTGTAGGGTGGGGATTTACAGACAAGTTAGGGGCGAAAACTCCCAATGATCCATGTGGTAACAGATTAGAATTGGAGGGAATTCAGCTGAATACAGATACAGATGGATACAAGTGGAAACATTTATAAAAATGTACATACACGTTGCTTACTATACACAATATAACTCCTTGCTCTGTCAGCTCAAAGGTCCTAGAAGCAACACATTTCAGTATCCATGAGGACACCATTCTCCAATAAAAGAAACCAGCATTCTTTGGAAAAATGGCTGATTCTAGGGCTGGGGCAGAGAATATAAAGGATGATCATGAGTATCATACAGTGCCATGAAGTACAAAGGTGCTAAAAAATAAAAATAAAAAGCACAATGATGGGAGTATGTCAAAGGGACACAGGAGCCAACTGAAAGAACTTCCAATGCCCAAAGCCAGAACAATCTGAGCAAGAAAATAAGTTAGTATTACATCATGACCCAAAGTATAAAATAAATACCCATGGTCAATGGTCCATACTGATATGAATAAACGACTGAAGAATGAAAGAAAAGGGGGAGAAGAGACCAATGTCCTACACGTAAAGATTTCATCATATTGTGCAGGTTCTCTCCTCTCAAGGGGGTATAGCATGACTCCCTACTGGTGTGAACTGCACAAAATGACTTCCTCCAGAGAGTCTAGTATGAAAAAGCAAAGTTTTCAAAAGAGTAACATTTCAGTGGATAAACCTGACCTACATAAGTCAGTCAGGTAATTAGAATTATCATCAGTCATATTGGCAGTGTGTACCCTTGATATGGTGTACTTCACCTCTCTGGTCATCTTCTCCAAAACACATAACCCCAGTTGAACCATGAGAGAAACATCAGAAAAATCCCAACTGAAGAACATTCTACAAAATATCTAACCAAAACTCCTCAAAACCATGAAAATTAACAGAAACCAGGGAAGTCTAAGAAACTGTCAGCCAAGAGGAGCCTAAGAAGACATGACAATTAATATAAATGGTATCCTAGATGGTGTCCTGAAGCAGGAAAAGGACATTAGGTAAAAACTAAGGAAATCTGAATAAAATATGGACTCTAGTTCATAATAATGCAACATTAGTGGTTCATTAACTGTGAAAATATATCATATTAATGTAAGACATTAAAAGAGGAAACTGGATGTGGGACATATGGGAACTCTCTGTACTCTGTCTGTAACTATCCTGTAAATCTAAAACTGCTCTAAAACAAAATAAAACACTAAAAAATTCTACTAGAATGAATTATAAATTCTTACCAGTGAAGAAAATAAGACTCCTCCATTGTCTGTAGGTACCAACTTAACTAAGAAGCCCAGTTGAAAGTATTAGATGTTAAAAATGAAAGCTGATTTATTTATAAGGCAAGAAGCCAATATATTATCAGTTTGTAAATCTATTATTTAAAAATATATATATATATATATATGCATATATATAAACATCCTCTGGATTGCAAAACTGATACTTTGCTATCAATTTTTTCTTAAGCATTTGAAACTGTTAATAAGATAGGATAACAAAATAAAACAATTAAAAGTTTGTGTTAGGTAAATTACAACAATAAAGGGTTCACGTTAGGTAAAATTGTTGTCAATCATGGGTATCATTTGGACTTGGATTTTTCCTGCAACTACAAGAGGCTTCACTACTAAAAGCCCCAAGGCTGACCCCTACAAGGACTGGTCACCATGAAGTCCCAGTGAAGGCAATATTCTATAAGCATCATGTGCTACCTTAAAGAGCAACAGGCTGTCTTCAAATAAGCTAAACTGGAGGCTGAAAACAGGTGGTATTATTTGATTTGGCTGTAACTTTTCCAACTCAACTTATTGCCAACAACAAAAGCTGAGAGACTGCATACAAAAACTACGAATTTCTCCTACCTTTTACTTTTTTTTTTCCTACCTTTTACTTTAAAGAATAGGAAGATATGGCCATATCTGACCTGTTTCCCATAGGCAACACCTGATATAGCAGGGCAAAGGTGGCCCCTTTAAGGCCTGGCAAAGCCTCTCCAACATGCCTTAGCCCTCACCACTTCCCTATTTTAGTATTCCAGCCCACTCTATTGATTCCTTACAACTACGGATAAAATGTGAACTCCACACAGGACATCATAAAGAGGCCTCTGGGCGGGGGGGGGGGGGGGGGGGGGGGGGGGGGGGGGGGGGGGATAGGACTACTTAAATGGGTAGATGGGTTTGTTTTGTTAGATAGCTTATGCAAGCTAAGGGAGCAGCAAAATTTCTTGAAACACACACACAAGCCTGGAACTGTCATTGGAAGGCTTAATTCATATAGTGCCTTGCCTCTCCAGGAAATATTTGTCCAACTAATAGCTAAAGAATATGACCCAATGTTACCCTGAATGGAGCACACATTTACTAGACATTCTTTATTTCCATTATACATCTCTAAAATGTCCAAGAAAAATTTGAAGACAACCCAGTTCAAGCTAGTCACAACTATTCAAATCCAACAGACAGGATAGTGAGCAAATCTCAGACTCAGGAAAACAGAACAAGTAATATTAAATCTTATACTTTCACATCCAGTAAAGGAGTCACAAGATATCAACACAATTCATGCCCATGGGATATATATTCTGAACATAAATCAGTCAAAATTTCCTCTATTTCTTACATTTTAAGTTTTTTATTTTCCTACCACTTAGTTAACACACTAGAACAAAGAATCCTAAAATTTGTATGTAGCCACAAAAGATCCCAAATAGCCAAAGCAATCTTCCCACAGAAAAGCAAAGCTGGAATCATCACAATTCTGAACTTCAAGGTATATTACAACACTACAGTAATCAAAAGAGTATGGTGCTGGCATAAAAGAACAGAGTAGAAAACCCAGAAAGGAACCCATACTATATGATCAATTAATCTTCAGTAAAGCAGGAAATAATATCCAATAAGAAAAAGACAGTCTCTTCAACAAATGGTATTGGGCAAAAGTGGACAGCAACATGCAAAGGAATGAAACTAGACAACTTTCTTACACCATACACAAAAATAAATTGAAAATGGAATAAAGACATAAATGTGAGACCTGAACTCATAAAAATGCTAGAGAATAACATAGGTAGTAACTTCTTTGATATTGGCTGTAGCAACTTTTTTCTAGATAGGTCCCTTGAAATAAGGGAAACAAAAGCAGAAATAAACTATTGGGACTACATCAAAATAAAAAAGCTTTTAAACGGCAAAGGAAACCGTCAACAAAACTAGGAAGCAATCCACTAAATGGGAGAAGATATTTGCAAATGACATATCTGATGAAGGGTTAGTAACCAAAATAGATAAAGAATGTATAAAACTCAACACCCAAAAATTGAATAATTCAATTTTAAAAATGGGCAGAAGACATGAACAGACACTTCTCCAAAGACATCCAGATGGCCAAAAGACACATGAAAAGGCATTCATCATCACATACCACCAAGGAAATATAAACCAAAACTATAATGAGACAGATATCACCTCATACCTGTCAGAATGGAAACCAACAACACAAGAAACAACAGGTGTTGACAAGGCTATGGAGATTGGGGAACCCTCTTGCGCTGCTGGTGGGAATGCAAACTGGTGCAGTCACTCTGGAAAACAGTACGGAGATTGTGCAAAAATTGTAAAATAGAACCACCCTACAATGCAGCAACAGCCCTATTAGGTATTTACTCTGATACAAAAATACTAATTCAAAAGGATACATGCACCTCCAAGTTTAAAGCAGCATTATTTACAATAGCCAAGCTATGGAAGTAGCCCAAGTGTCCATTGATTGATGAATGTTTAAGGAATATGTGGTGTATAAGACTTGGTGATGGAAGTGGGGGCGCATCCAGCTTCCCGCTGACCAGAATAAGCCAGAGGAACCACACTGGTAATTGTGGGGCGTGTCATCTCTGAACTCCCTCTTTTCTCCTCTGGGAGGAGAGACAGAGCAAACTGACCACCTGTGTCCCCAGAAGACCAATTCAGTGAGTCTAGAGTCTGTTTTCCTTCATAGGACTACACCAAGAAACAAGCCAAAGTGTGCAAGAAGGCGAGTCCCAAATATTGAAGAGTAGGGAAATAAAATACTCACAGGCACAACAAGGGAAACTGAGAGATATCATTAAGAGAGTATCTCCTGAAACGGCAGGCCCTGGACAGTCAATAAGCCTCCTTTAACAGAGAAATACAAATA
>NC_043701.1:121414123-121438146 GCF_006229205.1 Suricata suricatta | reverse complement strand
GGGGGGAAAAGAGGTGGTGGTGATGGTGGAGGGCACTTGAGGGGAAGAGCACTGGGTGTTGTATGGAAAACAATTTGACAATAAAATATTATGGAAAAAAAAAGCAGTACGTGGTGTATAGATATACAATGGAAAATTATGCAGCCATTAAAAAAAAAGAATTAAATCTTACCATTTCCAATGACATGGGTGGAACTAGAGGGTACAATGCTAAGAAAAGTAAGTCAGATAAAGACAAATACCATATTATTTCACTCATGTGGAATTCAAGAAACAAATGAGTAAAGGGAAAGAGAGAAAGAGGGAGAGAGGGAGAGGGGGAGAGGAGTGAGGGGGAGAGGGGGAGAGGGAGAGAGAGGGAGAGAGGGAGAAACCAGGAAATGGACTCTTAATTATAGAGAACTGATGCTTACCATCAGTAAGGGGGATGGAGATAGGTTAAAGTGATGGGGATTAAGAAGTGCAGTTGTCCTGATAAGCACCAGATGTTATATGGAATTGTTGAATCATGAGACAAGAATCACAAGACTACTGTTCAATCAGCAGATCTGAAACTAATATAACACCATACATTAACTAACTGGAATTAAACAAAAAACTATTTAAACAAAAAAACTGCCATTGTATTGTGGGGGTTATAATGTAAATAGGCATAATATACATGATAACATCACAAAGGAGGGAGAATGGTGGTAAATGAATCTATATGGTTCCAAGGGCTTTCCTTTCACATAAACTGGTATAATAATCCTTTTTTTTTTTTAAGAATAAAGGAATACTGTTTAATTATTCTTTCCCTTTATTAGGATAGTAGCATACATAAATTCATAGAGAGGATGACGTATCTTTTTTTATGTTTTTATGATGCTGTCAAGTTGGTTTCCATATAATACCCAGTGCTCATCCCAACAAGTGGCCTGCTCCATGCCCATCACCCATTTTCCCCTCTCCCCCACACCTATAACCCTGTTTGTTCTCATTATGTAAGTCCCTTATGGTGTGCCTCCCACCCTCTCCCTAACCATTTTCCCCCTCCCTTGCCCCTCCCCCATGGTCCTCTGTTAAATTACTCCTGTTCTGCATATGAGTGAACACATATGGTATCTGTCCTTCTCTGCCTGAATTATTTCACTTAGCATAACCCATCGAGTTCCATCCACATTGCTACAAATGGCCAGATTGCATTCTTTCTCATTGTCATGCAGTATTCCACTGTGTATGTAAAACACATGTTCTCGATCCATTTGTCACTTGATGGACATTTAGGCTGTGTCCATGATTTGGCTATTGTTGAAAGTGCTGCTATGAACATTGGGGTACATGTGCCCCAATGCATCCTGTATCCCTTGGGTAAATTCCCAGCAGTTCTATTGCTGTATCTAGGGGAGTTATATTGATAGTTTTTTGAGGAACCTCCATACCGTTTTCCAGAGTGGCTGTACCAGTTTATATTCCCAACAGTGTAGGAGGGTGCTCGTTTCTCCACATCCTCACCAGCATCTATAGTCTCTTGATTTGTTCATTTTAGCCACTCTGACTGGCATGAGATGGTATCTCAGTGTAGTTTTGATTTGTATTTCCCCGATGATGAGTGACGCTGAGCATCGCTTCATGTGTCTGTTGGCCATCTGGATGTCCTCTTTGGAGAAGTGTCTGTTCAGGTCCTCTTCCCATTTCTTCACTGGATTATTTGTTTTTTGGGTGTGGAGTTTGGTGAGTTCCTTATAGATTTTGGGTACTAGCCCTTTATCCGATATGTCATTTGCAAATATCTTTTCCCATTCCATCAGATGACTATTAATTTTGTTGATTGTTTCCTTTGCCATGCAGAGGCTTTTTATCTTGATAAGGTCCCAACAGTTCATTTTTGCTATTGATTCCCTTGCTTTTAGAGATGTGTTGATCAAGAAATTAGTGCAGCTGAGGTCAAGGAGGTTATTTCCTACTTTCTCTCCTAGGGTTTTGATGGTTGCCTGTCTCACATTCATGTCCTTCATCCATTTTGAGTTTATTTTTGTGTATGGTACAAGAAAGAGTGAACCCTAATGTAAACTATAAACTTCAGAAGACTGTGATATGTCAATGCAGGTTCAGCAACTGGAACCACTATGGTGGGAGATGTTGGTAATGACTATACATGTGTAGGGACTCAGAATATATGAGAACTCTCTACCTTCTGCTCAAGTGTGGTGTGAATCTAAAAATAGACATAAAGTCTATTAAAAATTAAAATAAGATAGAAATAAAAACAGATGAGACAAACAACACATAATAAGATTATAGATCTAAATCCAACTATATCAATAATTACATAAAATATTTGTGAATCTAAATGCTCCAGCTAAAAGGCAAGGATTATCAGAGTACAAAGGATAAACTATGGTATGTTCATACCACAGAAAGCATTCAGCAATGAAAAGTGTAGCTATACAAAATGGATGGATCTCCATTTTGAGGGAAAAAGCCAGACCTAACATTACATATTGTGTAATTATGTGAAGTTTAAATGAAGGTAAAACCTACCGAGGTATATAGGGATTCACATTTGTGTGTGGCAAAATTACACGGCAACCTAAGTCAGGTATTACCAGAGAAATGAGGAGAGCTGTGACCTTCAAGGGTAAGGTATGGGAATGAAGAGAGTGCTTCTAGGGTTCTGACAATATTTTCTTTCTTGACCTGAGTGGTATAAATAATTCATTATTCATTATTCTGCTACCTTTGCTCTATTGGTGTTATATGTCACAATTTTAAATGTTAAAAACAACAACAGAAAATTACTCTGAACTAACTCGATTATTTCACAAACTGTGAATTTTTTTAAACTGTGGGTTTGAAAGTGTTAAAATGGAAATAGTCATAATAGAAGCACAAAAATCATATGTATTTGAAAAAGACATTTGTGGCGATAACACACAGAATAGTTCTATCCCAAAATTATGGTCACAAAATTCTCAAATTCATAAGCATAATAAATTATATAGTATCCCTTGATTAGCTACTTTGTAAATACAAAATCACTTTTTAGAATAGATTTTTAAAAATTTACCAATGACTAGGGTCAATTTTACAAAAGGTTTGGGTTCTTCATTACTCCAAAAACTTTATAGCCTTACATTAAACACCAGTGTAAGAACTTTTAAAAGACATATCTCAGTATATTTTGAGTAACTGGAAATCTTGGGCACCGTAAAGGGCCAATAATATGATTTAAAGAATGCTAGCTTTGTATAATATAGTTGCTTTTGTTTGTTTAATTAAAAGTTACTGTGAAAATCTTTGGTCAAGGGAGTTTAACAGCCTTTGCTATCTTAGTCTACGAAAGTCAAGTGAGTATAGAACTTTTTCACCCAAAAATTAACCTCTCCCAACCTCTAGCAGCAACAACAAAACTAACATTTTAAAATTCTTCTTCACCACTACCTCTATATTTTCTCAAAGGTTTGGGGAACCCTGGACATAGTTTACTCAGGTGTGGGTTTACTCAGATGTGTGGTATGGGAAGCCTAGGTCTACCACAGAAAGCAGGGGCAAATAGGTGAAACAATGCTATTCTTCCACTTTTCCAAGCACTGAACTCAAGAGTCCCTTCTATTGATGATAACATGAGCACAATAAAAAGGCGCTTATAGCTTAGGGCAGTGGAAAAACTAGTCATGTGAAGACTTTTATGTCTAATCTTCAGAAAACTTATTTCCAGTATATGTAATTTTGAAGGTTTTGTTTTGGGTTTGGGTTTTGGTTTTTTGGTTGGTTAGTTGGTTGGGTGGTTGGGTGGTTTTTGATTTTCTGTTTTGGTGCTACATGAGAATAGGTTTATTTCAGATCCTGCCTTTCCAAACAGGTCTCTGGTGGTCTCTGGCACTGCTACAAATTGTACAAACTTATGAACGCTTGAAGACGAGTTCATATTTCTGCAAAGTAAGGTCAGAGGTCCTCGACCCACTTTTCAAATCCAACTGTTCCATCATCATGACCAACCTGAATTTCTTAAAAGTGCTTACCAGATACAAAGTTTTAAAAAAAATGTTAAACCGTTCAAAGACTACATGTTTCAGCTAAATGGGTATATCCTGATTTGCAAAACAGAGAAATATATTACATTAATTTGTTAGTACTGTCATAACTAAGTACAACAAACTGGGTGGCTTAAATAACGCAAATTTATCGTCTCCAGTTCTGGAGACTAGAAGTCCAAAATCAAGGTGCTGCCAGGTTGTTGTTTGTTTTGTTTTGTTTTTTCCTGAGAGCTGTGAGGGATGGCCAGTTTCTTCTTATGGCTCTTCACAAGATCTTCCCTCTATTGTGTGTGTCTAAACTTCCCCTTTTTTATAAATACACCAGTCACATTGCATTAGGGTCCACCCTAATGACTTTGCATTAATTTGATTACCTATAAAAAGATCCTATCTCCAAACAAGGTGACTTTCTAAGATACTGGGGATTAAAATTCCAACATACGAATTTTTGGTGGACACAATTCAATCTATAACATATATATATACACATGTATGTGTGTGTTATATGTGTGCGTATTACATATGTACCTGTGCATATAACTAGAATCATTCCTAACAATTAAGAAAATAATTGCACTAAATGTTTTTCATACCACTTCTGAATGTGTATTTTTAACATTCACAGTATAACACATTTCTACTTCTTTTCTTCATATATGCATAACCAGGTCACACATACAAATCCATGCCTTGTTGCCAAACAGAGGTATTTCAAACCAAGGAGCCTGAAAATATGGAAAATAGGGCATATTTTCCGAAGGAGGTAAAGATTATAGTGTAACCAACAGGAATGTGCAAGCCAGCAACAATGTAATTTAGTAGCTGAGCCAAACCAGGATAGTCCACTTTAAAAATATGGAAAGTTAAGAAAGTGATATCGTTACAATTATTAACTATGGAATATAAGAACATTAAATTTAAACTTCAAGTCACACAAATCCATTTTGTATATTTATTTTTTAAAAGAAATATCTATTCAGCACATTTGGGATTTGAGAGCTTGAAAATAACTGAGTCCTTTTTCCTGTGTGTGCATGTTAACACCAAATGTAAATGCTATTACAAGGCTCCAGTTACTGCAGGACTCTGTCTTCATGTCGACTTATTTTTATGCATCTCTCAGAAGGAAACACTCATGGTTCAGGTTCCAATGGATGAGTGCTTTCACCCTTATGAAATACAGAAAGTACTCTCCCTTTTAAACTACTAACAAAAGGTAAATAACTACTATGACTTTTCAAGTGCCTTTGCTCTTATATTTTTAAAGCTTTTTAAAACATTTTTAAACAAATTATGACTGTTCAAAAGGTTTACCTAAGGCAAATCTGTCCTATGGGGTAAAAAAATCAGATGACAATACACAGGATTCTTTTTTGGTTTTTATTTTAGACAAATATGTAACATTTCCCATCTTAACCATTTCTAAATGAACAGTACAATAGCACTAACTATATGTACACTGTTGTGCAACAAATCTCTAGATGTTTTTCATCTTGTAAAACTGAAACTCTGTAACTGAGCAAGGACTATAACTTTTCTATTCTACTCCCTCCAGCCATATCTCAATATTGTCCATCACTTCATTTAGTGAATGCAGCACTGCAGTCAGGCTACTAGCTGCAAAGAAGACATCGGAGGTTTGCCCCTGGAGATTTTTCCCAAAGGCTCTTGTAAAAGATAGGACATTTTTAAGAACAACAATGGTAACGATGAAATCAAAATCTGTTACTGCCCTACAGAGTACAAACGCTCTGCTGGCTATATAGTTATTCCATCTAATGTTTGTGTCACTATTTATACCATCTAAACATAAAACAAGTGCTTGTAGGAGGTCCACTAAAATTTCAAAAGCATCATGCCTGCCTGTCCACTGAGAATAGCAAATTTCCTTGAGTTCTTTACCCTTTTCCTCACTGTTCTGAAAGAGGACAGAAATGACATTGTCAAGCTCTAAAAGCAGTTGTGGAGATCGATGGAAGAAAGAACAGACTTCCTCAATGGTTCCTAATTCAACAGATACTCCCACAACAGACATGGATTTTGCCAACCACATATTTAAGGCACAGGAAGAGCAAAGTGTGTAGACAGCTTGGGGATAGTTCTCTAAAAGCCTAGAAGCAACAACTTTCATTTTGGAAGAAAATCCACTGGACACAATGTAAGCCTGGCCACGACAGTACTCCATGTTCAGTCCCCACTTCTCAGTTATCGTGGTGTGAAACTTCACAGCCAAAATTTCTGCATCAGCTTCGTAAGGCAAGAAGCCCACAAATTCCTCTCTCAGGTTATGAGACTCGTCGACAAACCTCACCAGCACAGGCAAGTGCTCTTCCCCCGCTATGTCCACTACGTCCGTCAGTGATGATGGAGAAGAAGTGGGAGTCTCTCACTTCCCTGAGGGTTTCCTCCTGAATGCAGCTCTCGCAGATCTCTAGCATCTGCTTCTGCTGTGTTTTCGAGCAGAACAATATGTTAACTGCTGTTGTCTCAAAGCGCTTTCTCAGAACCTCTTCGCCAGAATTGATCCGGCACTCCAGCAGTGCTTCGAAGTTATCAGGAGTAAAGAGTCCCTCTGGGAGCCCATCAGTTTCATGCCCATCCAGAGGGATGTTTTGTTTTCCCATAAGAATCAAAATTTCAAATAAAGATTTTAAGTATTCTTTGTTTTCTTTCTCTTCAAGGGTCAAAGGTAAAATGTCTTCATCCTGTTCTTCACCCCCTTCTTCTGCACTGGCGTTCTGAGCATTGCTGTTGTTGATTTCCTTATGTTTTTGTTCCTGTTCAGAAGTTTCATCAATTTTTTTCTGTTTCAGTGTCCTGATTTTATCTGCACTCAATTCTTTTATTCGTTTTCTGTGTCTACTATATGGATTGTTCAAATGACTGGTAAGATCAAATATTGTTGGTATTGCATTATCTCGAAGAACTGTCCTATAAGGACTCTCCCAATGACTTCACAAGTATCTGCTTCAATTAATTTTGAGAAATAAAATAACCCAATCATTCTTTAGTTTTCTGATGCCTCTGCAAAATGTATAGTTCTGCAGATCATGGAGGTCTCAAAGTGTTTGGCACATAATCGATAATGTTTATTGAGTTGATCAGGTGTTTTATCTTCTAAGTCTGCTCTCCTACAATTCTCCACCCACTTCTGGCATCTGGCCAGATCCCGCGGGAACCTGAAGAAGGCCAGGTCCGACTGCGTGCTCTTCCTCGTGCAGTTGGGGGCAGCGCAGAAGTTCGGCATCGTCGCCCACCCGCCAGCCGGCCCAGCCGCCCGCCTCCCCTATGTTTTCTGCTAGGAATTTTATATTTTCAGGGCTTACATTTAGGTCTTTGAACCATTCCGAGTTAATTTTTGTATATGGTATAAGGTAAAGCCCCAAACTTACTTGGATCTCTAGTTTCCCTAACACTATATGTTGAACAGACTATTGTAGCCTTGGCATCTTTGTCAAAGACCTTTTGACCATATAAGGGAAGTAAGTTTACATCTGGGTTCCCTATCATGTTCTTTTGTTTGTCTTTATACCAATCCCATACTGCTTGATTACTGTAGCTTTATAATATGAAGTCTGAAAGTGTGAGGCCTCTAACTTTGTTCTTCTTTCTCAAGATTGACTTCACAACCTGGGGTCCTTTAAGATTCCATATGAATTTTAGAATTTCTTTTCTCTTTCTATGAAATATGACACTGAGATTTTGATAGCATTTGCATTGACTCTGTAGATAACTTTGAATAGTAGGGCATTTTAACAATATTAAGTCTTCCAACCATATACAGAAGATGTCTTTCCACTTATTTGTGTTTTCTTTGATTTCTTTCAGCAATGTTTTGTAGCTCTCAATATGAAAATCTTTGACTTCCTCAGTTAAGTTTATTCCTAAGTATTTTTATTCTTTTGATGCTGTTTTTTGGATTGGTCATTGTACAGAAGTGCAATTTATTTCTGTGTGCTCATTCTGTAACCTACAACTTTGCTGAACTCATTTATTCTAACAGTTTGTGTGTATGTGGAATCTTTAGGGCCTTCTATGTATAAGAGCATGTCATCTGCAGACAGAAAAATGTCACCTCCTCCTTTCCTGTTTGGATGCCTTTTGATTTCTTTTTCTTGCCTGATTGTTTCGGCCAAGATTTTCAGTACTTTATTGAATAGAGGTGGTGAGAATGAGCATCCTAACCTTAGAGGAAAAGCTTTCCGTTTTTTTCACCATTGACTGATGTTAGCTGTGGCTTTTCATATTTGGCCTTCCTTACATTGAGGTAATTCCCTTCTATTCTCAGTTCACTGAATGTTTTTTATCATGAAAGAATGATGAATATTGTCAATTTTTTTACCCACTTGAGGTAATCATATGGGTTTTGTCCATCATTCTGTTCATGTAGTATATTATACAGATTGATTTTCACAAGTTAAATCATTCTTGCATTCCAGAAATAAATCTCACCTGGACATAACATACAATCCTTGTAATATGCTGTTGAATTTAGTTTCCTAATGTTTTGTTGAGGATCTCTGCATTGATATTCATTGAGGATATTGGTCTATAGCTTTCTTTTATTGTAGTATCTTTGATTTTGGCATCAGGGGCCTCACAACATGAATCTGGAAATATCCCATCCTCCTCAAATTTTAGGAAGAGTTGGAGAACTGGTATCAATTCTTTAAAAGTTTGGTATCATTTTCCAGGGAAGCCATTTGATTCTGGGCTTTTCTTTGTTGGAAGGTTATTACTCATTCAATCACCTTACTAGTTATAACTCTGTTCAGACTTTTTATTTCTTCATGCTTAGTCTTGGTAGATTATATATGTTTGTAAATGTATCCATTTCTTCTAAGTTATTCAGTTTTCTTGGCATTTAATTATTCATAGCTATCCTGTATGATCTTATTTCTGTGCCATCACCTGTAAGATCTCCTTTCATTTCTGATTTTTGTTGACTTTCCTTTTATTCACAGTCTAGCCAAAAATTTTTCAAATTCATGAATCTTTTCAAAGAATCAACTCTTTGAATGTCATTTTTTTCTGTTATTTTTCTACTGTATCTACTGTTATTTCCTAATCTATACTATTTCCTTCCTTCTGCTAAATTGGGGTTTAATGTGTTCTTTTTTCTAGTTCTTTGAGTTGTTAGACTGTCAATTTGAAATTTTTACTTTTTAATATATGCATTTATCACCATAACCTTTACTCTTAGTACTGCTTTTGCCGCAGTCCATAGTTTTATTATCTTGTTTTCATTTTCACTTGTCTCAAGATAATTCCTAGTTCCCCCTGTGTTCTCCCCTTTCACCCACTGATTTATTCAGGAACATGCTGTATAATTTTCACATTTCTGTGAATTTTCCAGTTTTCCTTTTGCTCTTGATCTCTAATTTCATTCCACTGTGGTCAGAAAAGACACTGGGTATGATTTCAATCTTCTTAAATTTGTGAAGAATAGTTTGCAGCCTAATATATGATCTATATTGGAGAATGTTCCATGTATACTTGAGGAAAATGTGTATTCTGCTATTGTTGGGTGGAGTGTTCCATATAGGTCTATGAGGTCCGATTGGTCTGTCAGGTTGTTCAAGTCCTCTGTTCCCTTGTTAACCTTCTGTCTGTTTGACCTATCCCCTTACTGAAAGTGGGGTGTTGAAATCTCCCACTATTATTACTGTTACTATCTATTTCTCCCTTCATTTCTGTCAATGTAATGTTTGCTTCACAGTTAGGTGCTCTGCTATTAGGTGCACATAACTGTTACAACTTCCTATGGAACTGAGCATTTTATCATTTTATAATCACCTTCTTGGTCCCTGGTGGCAGTTTTTGACTTAAAGTTTATTTTATCTGATGTGTATGGTCACCCCTACTCTCTTGGTTACCATTTGCAATGGAATATCTTTTCCATCCTTTCACTTTTGGCCTATGTATGTCCTTATATCTAAAGTGAGATTCTTGTAGACCACATTTAGTTGGCCCTTTTATTTTTAATTCATTCAGCCTCTTTATGTGGGGAGTCTAATCTGTTTATGTTTAAAATAATTATTGGAGTGCCTGGACGGCTCAATTGATTAAGTGTCCAACTCTTGGCTCAGGTCATGATTTCATGGTTCCTGAGATCAAGTCCCACATCAGGCTCCAGGCTGACAGCACAAAGCCTGCTTGGTATTCTCTCTCCCACTTTCTCTACCTCTCCCCGACTCACAACACACACATACATGTGCAGTCTATCGCACTCTCTCAAAATAAACATTTAAAAATAAATTAATTAAAGTAATTACTAATAGGGAAGGACTTACTATTGTCATTTTGTTAACTGATTTCTGTATGTCTTATAGGTATTTTATCCCTCTTTCCTCTCTTGCTTCCTTCATGTTTCATTGATTTTTTTTTTACAGTGACAGGTTTTGCTTCCTTACTCATTTTTTATTTTGTGCATCTTCTATAGGTATTTTCTTTACCAGAAAGCTTTATATTTATACACGCTTTCATGTTGCTGTCCTTTCAACTTGAAGAACTCCCTTTATCCATTATAAGGCACATCTAGTTGTGATGAACTTCTTCAGCTTTTATTTATCCAGGAAAGCCTTCATTTCCCCCCTCATTTCTGAAGAACATTTTTGCCAGATATAGTATTCTTGCTCAAGAAGGTTTTTTTTCTTTCAGCACTCTGGCCTGGATTGTTTCTGATAAGAAATCTGCAGATAATCATACGGATCTTCCTTGTATATATAACGACTTATTTTTCTCTTGCTGCTCTCAAGACTGTCTTGACTTTTGACAGTCTGAATATAGTATGTCTCAGGGTAGACTTTTTTAGATTCATCCTAGTTGGAATCTTTTAAGCTTCTTGAATCTGAATGTTCATTTCTTTCCTTGTTCAGAAATTTCCTGCCATATGTCTTCAAAGCTCTCTGTTCATCTCTTCAGGAACTCCCACGTTGTATAAATTGGTCCATTTGACAGTGTCCCATAAGTCCATTAGAATTTTTTTCACTTTTCTTCATTTTTTTCTTTCCTTTCATTTCAAATGAGCTGTCCTCAGGTTCACTGATTCTTCTGCTTTATCAAGTCTGCTATTGATCCCCTCTACTGAATTTTTTTTTCAATTAAGCTACTTTTTCAGCTCCAGAATTTCTTAGTTCTTTTTTAGTTTCTTCCTCTTTTGTTAATATTTTCATTTTATTCATGCACTATTTTCCTTATTTCATTTACTCGTTTATCTATGTTCTCCTGAAGCATACTGAGTCTCTTTAAGCCAATTATTTTGATTCTTTGGTAATTCATAGATCTCCATTCTTTAGTGTTGGTTTTTGAAGATTTATTTGGTTCTTTTGATTGGGCCATGTTTCTCTCCTTTTTCATGTGCCTTGTTGTCGTACTTTTTTTGTGATTTTTGTATTTTACAAAAGCAGCCACCTCCCGTTTTTATAGACTGACTTTGTATATTGGAAAATTTCAATCAATCAGCCTGGCTAGAGATTTTGGGGGTCTCTCCAATGTTTTGCAAGGACACATGTTCTCTGGGCTTGTGTGTGTAATTTTCCGATTAGAAAGGTTTTCCGGTTTCTTTTTCATGAGGCTTTAGTCTCCTTCTCCCTCTGATGTCTGAGTACTGCAGATTCTCTGGCACTACCACATGCAACTGAGCTCTCTTTGGTTCTAAACAGCCCCAGGCATCCAAAGTATACCAGATCCCCATCAGTACTCCAAGTGAAGCAAAATATAAACCAACTCCTCCTAGCCCCTCACCCCCAAAACCCCAAAAGTGGGACATGGGATACATGTTCTACTATTCTCTTTCCCTTCCAAGGGACAAGCAGCATACTGGGCTTTTCCTTCTAATTACTAGTTTTATTGGTCTACAGGAAGGGCTGATGTAGATGAAATGAAACCACTTTTCTGGCCCATTTCAATGCAAATGTTCTTGCCTTTGAGCTTGCATGGGCATTTTCATACTGGCTTTTTGGACTGTATATTGTTAAGTCAGTGTTTCTGTAAGGGAGTGAGTTCTACAGTTGTCTACTCTACCATCTTTCTGACCACATACCAGTTTATTTCTGTAATGTCACATTATAACAAATTCAGTGGAAACATATACAATGGCAGTCATCAAAAATGTATAGTAAAGACTACTCTGTGATTTAGAACAAGGGTATAATATATTTTAAACATCCACTTCTGTCCCTTTCTGAATTTTTTTGCATCTAAAATATACAAAATTATTGTGCTGTACGGACTATATATATCATCTCACCTCTACCACATTTCATCTCTGACTCCAGTCAAGCTACAGTTAATGACTCTGTGCAGGTGTCAACCATCTCTGTGATAACAGTGCCTCATCTCAAGCTTACAGCAGACAGACTTCTTACTTCCTGCTTTCGGAGTTTGTTGGATGCATGCAGGGTCAAGAGGTATCACACATACGTAACCCCAAATTTCTGAGAAGGCAAACTTCATGGGGTAACCCTCAATCCTCTTGAAAGAGAGATAGTAACTTTTAGACAAAGAGCTTCTCCTTTTTTTTTAGTCCCTGAGATGGGTGATTTAGGGATGTAGTCTCTGGGACTCACCAGAAATAACATTCACCCTTAGAGGTAACCAAGTCAATAATGCATCATTGTATTGGCTTTGGCTTCTTCTTCCCCATTTGACTCTCATTATTCCCTCATCTCCTCTCCTTGAGAGTATTTCACACATAAACTAGCTATTGCAAGTACTAGCCTTGAGGGACAGAGGTAGACAACCCCAGGCTAAGAAGCACATTATGTAAGCCGGACCTTAATCCATGGGATTTTTTCTGTTATTGAGTATAGATGAGTCTCTTCTCTTCCACTAGACTGTATTCCTCTTAAAGATAAAAAGCCTTACTCACTTGTGAGGTCTCATAACATGACCTTGTGATTTTTTTAACACATACAGTAATTTCCCATTAGATATTTTAGATGGCTCACTATTCCTAATGATTTATAATAAAAGACAATTTCACAAGCTTGAAAGCTAATCATTTATGCATATCTTCAAATTCAAATCCACTTTTATAATATTTTGTTGCTAAAGGCTAGATGTTTGACTTGCCCAAACATGCTTTCCATAGATAATGCATCTCAGACATCCATTCACTGATAGTAAATGTATTTTTGAAATAAATCTTTTTTCTTAGGTGACAATATGACTACTCTACTAACAGTGTTATACTAAATTACAAATCCCATAAAATAATAAAAATTAAAACTATAGATTGATGCTAATCTTGGTTTCCTATACCAACAATAAAAAATAAATTAAGAAAAGCATTCCCCTGGATTAAAATAAACATTTCTTTATATGATTCCTCCTGCAACACCCAAGCTAAACACATATTTTTCTGGCTTTTTAAATTAGATCATAATCAAACAATTTAAAAGATAGCAATTTCTAGGGGCACCTGGGTGGCTCAGTGGGATAAACATCTGACTCTTGACTTGGGCTCAGGTCATGATCTCATGGTTCATGGGATTGAGCCCTGTGTCAGGCTCTGTGCTGACAGTGCAGAGCCTGCTTCAGATTCTCTCCCTCTCCCATTGTCCCTTCTCCACTTGAGCATGCTCACTCTCTCTCTCAAAATGAAATAGACATTTAAAAAAAGATAATAATTTCTTGCCAAAATACTGATTTTGCTTAAATGGAACTTCAAAAGCTCAGAATATGATAAAGGGACTAACTTAAAAAATAAATAATACAAGCTATGGTGGTCTTCTGTACAAGAGAAATATTGGGTTAGTTCTCAATAATGACCAAGCAATTAAAATAATTCTAAAAATACTTAAAATTTGGACACACAGCAGTCTTTTTAACTGAGATTTTACTCAAATGAACATTACTATATTTCTAATGGTTTATGTGACATACGCAAATCTTGGCACATGAAGCTTGATAACTGGACATTTTGGCAGAGAAGAAGGAAAATGGGACCAGAAAATGCTACTTGGAAAAGCATACAATCTCCTTTGTTCATCTAACACAGTAAGTCAACAACAAGTGTCAACTATGGTCAACACTCCCATCCCTGCTCAATTACTAGAGAGAACCTTAAATTAGCTAACAACGAGCCCATAGGGCACTGTAAACTTGACTGTCAAGATGTTAGCTCATAGTCAGCTGTCTTGTGACTATTCACTCCCCCAAAATCAAGATATTCCAACCACCATTCTATCCTCTTCCCCCATTTGCTGTGAATGCTGGCATGTGTGGTATCCTACCCAAACTACTCATGTATATAGACTAAGTCAGCCTCCAACACCACATGTAAGGCACTATTGGGCTTGTAGTGTATGCTGTTCAAAAGAGTCAGAACGCTAAAACTGGAAGGGTCTTGAGGCGGTATCTAATCCAAAATCTTGAGAGGTTAAATGACTTGTACAGAGTCAACGGCAAGACTAGCTCATGAACTCAAGTTACCTGACTCCTGGTTACCCATTTTTCCGAGAGGAATGGTTTATTTCCTTCTAATCAAAAGGATCTCAGTGAGTATCCTAGTGCAATGAGCAAACTAACATAAAAAGCCACTTATGTCAAGAATGGATTATCTCTTATCTGAGATGCTTTAAAATCATATTTAAACAAGTATCTGAAGATGTATTCCTGTAAGAAAAAGATAAGCCAGTGTCTGCAAATAAATAATTATGCTAACCTAGATAAATTTCACTGTATAAAATTAATCCAGATCAGATACAGATTATTCAACATTAACCTCATCTAAATTATACTGCATATCCTCATTTAAAACTCTGCACTAAAACACTATCACTAACCATACAAGACTCTACACAGCCCTTAGGATAAAAGTAAAGAATGACCAACTTGCATGTGGATAATTATTATGCCTTACTTATGTAAAGCAGAACTGTTGGTATTTCTTAAATACCAATTTAATAAGTCCAGTTCCAGGAGGTCAATGCAAGGTTGGATAAGGTCACAGGAGGTCACAGCCAAGAGGTCACAGCCCAAAATGGAACAGTTTTTAATCAAGTTCCACATGGGCCATTTATTCTATAAACACAGCACTGGACTAGATGCTGGAATAGGAGATGAATTTGAAACATATAGGCCATGTACAGGGAAAAATCGTGAGCCAACCTTGTATATATGATCATATAATCTTCACCACAGCCCTGATATCTGTATGTACTAAGTATGATATTCTGACATGAGATGGTTTAAAATTGCTTCACTAGTAAGAATTTTTCTGATGTGAATAATCAAGGATGCAAAACACATTTTTCGGCAAGAGTGTTTAGGACAGCAATACTAATATTCATCATCGGCAGTTTTTTGAGTATATGCACCTGACACTGGTGGATACTTTACACACAGCATTTCTTCTAATCTTCACAACCTAGAAAGTACTTTTATCCTCATTTTAGAGATAAGAAGACTGAGGATCAGAGAAGTTATTTACAGGTCCATGCAGGAGTTATTAATCTGCCCAGGATCTGAACCTTGAGAAGTTTGAGTAAAAGCATTAGGCTCTTCCCACTCCCAGACACAAAAAAATTTTTTGTTTAATCAAAGTATGATATGTCAAGGGAATAGTTCATATCCATTTAAAACCATGCTCTTCAAAAATCTTTAATTAAATGGAAAATACTATTGACACAATGTTAAGTGAAAACTGAGTGTGATCCCACTTTAGAATGTAAGGGATACAAGACACAGAAAGATAGGGACCATATCTACCTTGGTTTTGTTGGCATCCCCAAAGCCTAACACTGTACCTTACATATAGTAGGAATTCAGTATCTGTAGTAAAAATAAATTATGTGTGGATATATTTTTAAGACCAGAAATTAATTCCCAAAATACTATCAGTGGTTATTGCTAGATTCCCAAAATATTATCAGTGGTTATTGTTAGGTTCCCAAAATACTATCATTGGTTATTCTAGATTCCCAAAATATTATCAGTGGTTATTGCTAGATTCCCAAAATATTATCAGCGGTTATTGCTAGATTCCCAAAGTATTATCAGTGGTTATTGCTAGATAAGGGTTGACATTTGATTTTTTTTTTTTTTAAACATGTATGTACTTTCTAATAGTCTGTAAGAAGTTCACATTACTTTCATAATGAGAAAAAAACTGCAATGGCTAGTTTTCAATCCTAAATTTAAGCATCTTCCTATATAAGAGATGTAATTAAGCTTGCGATAAACTCAATATGCAAACTAATATGTGGTTTATCTTATTCATTTTAACACAAACTCTACCTTATAGTTATAAAGTGAGCATTATCTTTTTATATGCCAGCACCATATGTGCGAAGGGGATTCAATACTTGTTAGAAATAAATGCTTTCATCACCTACAGTTATTAGTAGCTTAGGAGGCAGAAAATGTATTTACAAATGTATAACATCTACAAAATGCTTCCATTCATGGTTTGTGCATTTTGGATACTGCCCTAAATGTTAGTACCACAGGATTAAAAATCAAATTTGGTGGCTTCTGCATAAAACAAGGGTTTCTTGCCAAGGTCATCCCCATGCACAGAAAAAGCCACTATAAATTAGCATTAAAATTGTGCCTGATCCCTTGTAGTTTAGTAAGCATTTTACATAAAGGAATGTATATGGTCACTGTTATCTCATGCATATTGAAGAACTATATTTTAAAATAAATAAGAAGGAGCCAACTTGTATATTTTATTAGCTCATCATTCTGAACAATTTCAAAGACCAAAACATGGCACAAATTTGATAATAATTCTACTAACAAACTGCCTCTAAAATGACTTCATCTTTCTGAACAAATTCTGGCTTTGTTAGCCAGATTATGTTGCATTAACCAATCTACAAAAATCAAAAGGAGAGAAACATGAACTACACTGAACCTATCAATTCTAAAAGTAATTTGAGATGGATGACAAGCATGAAGAAAAAGGGAAAAGAGAAAGGATATCTTGAGTAATAAAAGGGAAAATGGGCATTTGTGTTGTTTGTATAATTATCAATTTTAAAAAAACACCTGACATGGAGAAAACAGTGGAGAAGAAAGATAGCTACAATATTTAGTGGCCAGAGATCCTGTTTGTAAAAGCAGTAACAGGATGAGAAGAGTTTTATATGATCAAAGATATTTTGTCTTTGGAATATATATTTATTCCTGAATTATGACAAGAAAGAAATTCTACCTACATATAATATTACCAAATAATCAAAATTTCTAGGAATTCTCAATGCAGGCCAATCTCCAAATACAAGTAAGCCTCTGCTGTTTCAATTACAACTTCAAATTTTGTCACAATTCCCTCTGCTTCATCCACTGTAGGGAAATGATGGGTTGGATCCATTCTGGTTCCCTTTTTCTTTGCTTACTTAGGTTAGAGAAGCTGGAGAAGAAGTTACATTTCCAGAATCTCTTGTAGCAAAGAGTGGCCCAAAAAAATACAGATGGAAGTTTCAGGAGAGAGAATTCTGTGACAAAATCTTAAACAGAAAAATAATGTTTATTCTCATTTCCTCTGCACAGACCCCACATACACCTCCAGGCATAGCCATAGCCAGTCTAAAACAATGAGGCCAAAAGCCATAGACTGAGGATGGGGAGGTAAGGAGGATAGTCTCTAGGCTCCTTGATGCCCTTGGAGGAACTTTTGTAGGGCTGGGACCTCTTAGCTCCAGGTTTTGTGTGAGGGGAGGGAATAAACCTCTGGCTTGTTTAAGTCACTCTGTGTTGAATTTTCTGTCACAGCCAAATACATTCCTGCCCATTAAAATCATCAATACGACAAACCTTTCTGTTTTAACTTATCAGTGATCAACCTCACCAAAACCCCAGTCTTCACAAAGTAAGATTTACTGAGAGTACATTCATTTACTGAGAGTGCCCATGAGGGCAGCGACTTAACATCCATCTCCTTTTATCCTTACAGGACCCTAGTAGAGGCTAAGTGCAGACCCCAGTTCAAGCCAGTCTAACAGAAGCTCCTGAGCTCTTTATTGTCAAGCTATACAATCAATGATGCATGTTTTCATTGTTTATAAAGTGATCTTAACCTTCAGTTCTGCTCTCTGACTCCACTACAACTGTCCTTTCTGATTGGGAAAAAAACAACTAAAAATTAAATCTTTCCTTCCCCTAAACAAAAGGGATTTACATGCAGCTTTAAAATAACAAAAACAAAAAACAAAAAGTTGGCAAGCATTTGTTTCTAAGGTTTTGAAATCTTTATCCATCACAGGGCACAGAGTTGCTGTTGCACTAACCCCTACTAAGCACCACATGCCTGGCACTAGGCTAAGGTTTGCACATGCAGTGCCCACTACATCCCCAGAAGATAGGACTACTGTTGTCCCCATTTTACAAGTGAGCAAATAGGACATGTAAGCCCACACACAGACTTTGAAAGAAGTCTCTTTCTAGACACCAATGAATGACAAGTTGAGAACAACATAAAACTGAAGGAGATTGATTTTGCAGCTAGTCTGTAGTAAAAATATCAGAAGTGACTGGCTCAGGACTCTTCAAAATATGAAAAATATTTAAGGCAAGGACAACTAAACAGGGTGTAAAGCTATCTTATCCTGAGCAAAATATGGAATTTCACACTCATGTCTAATATAGTTTTACTCAGTATATATGTACTCAACCACCTTTACAAGGAGCTAATATACTCATCATACTGTGAGCTGCCAGGAAGGCCAATAATATTTAATAGCTATAATTATTCATTTATCATAAGACCAATTTAATCCATTTTCTAATATACCTGATTTTCATTTTCAATATAAGAATGTGCATGTTATGAATTATGGTTTACAATAAATATTTATTATCCAGTTATTCAGCACTTCCTCTATGGCCAGCTCTGTAATCCTTTACAGACATCCTTTTACTCTTAATGATCACAACCACCTCAAGATGCAAGAAATATTAACAAGTTCTTTTAGAAAAAGGAGTGCAGGTGATGAATCCTCCCTATTTCCCTATTTGAAGGCAGCATCAAGATTCAAATCCACATTGGGCCCTGAGCTTTGAGCTTTTAACCATGAAACCTTCATTAGGTTATTTGATTTGTTGTTATATTAGCCTTAATCAAATATTAGCTAGAAAGCTATATTCAGCTGAGCTCATATTTATCTTCACTTTCAGTAGTCCCTAATTTTCATATATTTGTGTTTCATATTTCTCACACAAAACATCTAAAAAATAAGACCATCTTCACTAAAGATTCACTTCACTTGCTGAATTAAAAAGATAACATTAAGTGCTGCTCTTACTTTTAATCAATGATGTGTGATAACCTGTTTTAGTGGCTAGTTCTGCTAATTAAGTAAGCATAAGTAAATGATTCCCATTTTGCCTATCATTGTAAAAATGCAACATGGTTTTTAAAGTCTTTAACAGCAATATCCTAAAAGCCCACCAGATGTCAACCTCAGTTCATGAAAACAGGCCATCCCACCTTATAATACTTCCTTCTCTCTATATTGAAACAAGGGATTTGAAATTTTGAAAATGCCTATGCTTCTAAAATGTAAGAATATTTTAAATCCTTTTTCATGTTTATTTATTCCTGAGAGAGAGAGAGCAAGTGAGGGAAGGACAGAGAGAGAAGGGAACAGACAGACTCCTAAGCAGGCTCAGTGCCAGCAGCACAGAGCCCAACATGGGGCTCAATCTCAGGAACCCAGCTGTGAGATCATTACCTGAGCTGAAATCAAGAGCCAGACGCTTAACCAACTGACCCACCAAGGCGCCTGTAGGAATTTTTAATTGTAGAGCACATGTGTATGTTTTTCAACATAAAAAGAAAAGTGTAATAGTAAGACATAAAACAGTCCTGAGAAAGAGAGAGAGAGAGAGAGAGAGAGAGAGAGAAAGAGAGAGCGAGTGCAAGAGAGCAAGGTATAGACATACAAATTCTACATCTGCCTCTCAGGATCTCTAGAAAACAAAATATATTTCTGACTCTTCTGACTTTACAACGTTCTCCATCTTTCCATACCATAATTCACATTTCATTGACTTAAATGATCAATACTATTATCTCACACAAGGCATAAAATCTAAATTTTGAAAATTGATAGTAAATAAATTAAAAACAATGTTTGTTTATGATTAAACAGTGCTGTCCATGGTGTCCATTCCAAGGCTGACCATTAACTTAAACTTGAAAATAATTCTCATTTATAAAACTATTGACTAATAAAGTTGATAATCTCCATTTAGACTTGAACAAAAACATCAGATACTCTGCATGGCTGTTCCAAAGTAGTTATTAGATAGATAGATAGATAGATAGATAGATAGATAGATAGATAGATAGACAGACAGACTAGTGAGGAAGGAAGGAAGGAAGGAAGGAAGGAAGGAACAAAGAAAGAAAGAAAGAAAGAAAGAAAGAAAGAAAGAAAGAAAGAAAGAAAGAAAGAAAAAGAAAGAAAGAAAGAGAAAGAAAGAAAGAAAGAGAGAAAGAAAGCAAGCAAGCAGGCAGGCAGCTTAGTGCTTTTTCCCTACATTTTCAGCCTGGTGGTTTTTGTGTGTATCAATTCTTTTTAGATTGATCATCCAAGAATGGAATTTCATTTCTTTGACCAGTGCCCTACTGCCCATATTTTAACATCACTGAATTTTTGGTCCATTGCGTAGAAGAATTTCTCTACTAATAAAACTGCAACCCATTAAAGATTAACTTGCCCCCAGGACAGTCTCTCTAGAAACAAATTCCAAGCATTATAATCACTGATTTGCACTATGTAGACTTAAAGACAATCTTAGTTATCCTGATTTGAACTGAAAATCTACACATTATTTTAAGGCAATTAAGAAAAATGGCAAACCAGATTCACAATAATGAGAAATCCAACCAAGCAAATACTATACTTACTTAGAACTTTTCAATGATAGTTTTACACCCAAGAATATCTAGCAATATTAGAATATTTGTTGACTTACCGAACTTCCTATCTTGGTGTCTGTTTTACTTCTACAATATGAAATTGCACTACAGGTCAGAAATTTTAATAGGTGCTGGAAATCTTTTGAATTCATGATGTTTTATTATTAATAACAAAACCAATATATATTAAGCTCTTGTTTACCAACAGTGTGGCAAGTTTTTAGCTTATCAGGCATAATCTCTTAATTCTCACAGTACCATAAGAGAAATACTAATATCAGTCCCATTTAAAGACAAGCAAATTGAGAAAAAGACAGTCCCAAGATCTGTGGGATTCGAATCTAGGTCTAAGTGATTCTAAAGCCCACTCTTGCTATAATCATCTGGTTTAAAACAGTGAGACACAGGACTGTATTTGGTTAAGAAAATCAGTCTTATTCCTTCAAACACAGTAGTTCTACATAATTTAACACTAGGAAGCATGCTTTACAAAATGCCTTGTACACTGTGCACTAGGTTCTATTGTCAAACATGTTCAAAATTTACTTTCTCAGAAGGCATAAATCACTTACTGATTATTTCTAGAAAGCTAATCAAAGCACTATGTTCAAGCACTAAAGAATTCTTTGGGGCTGAATTGTAACTGTTTCATTATATATAGATTGTTGAAAAAAATATTAACTCTGTTAGGACTTTCTATAAAAGAAACTTCACCGTGAAGCAATTTTAAACCATCTCATGTCAGAATATCATACTTATGAAGGAATAACCTTCAAATTTAAGAACTGTATAACCCACATTTCATTTTATTCTAAATGAAAAAATTAATTTATTCAAAAAAGAAACCCATTTCTACCGAGGTGGCTCAGTCAGTTAAGCAACTGACACTGAATTTTGGCTCAGGTCATGATCCCAGGGTTGTGGGATGCATCCCCTAAGTCATGCTCTGCACTAAGCACGGAGCCTGTTTAAGATATTCTCTCTCTCTCTCTCTCTCTCTCTCTCTCTCTCTCTCTCTTCCCCTTCAGCCACTGTCCCCTCCCCCATACCCAGCTCATGCTCTTTCACTCTCTTTCTCTCAAAAACAAAGAAGAAAGCCACTTCTAAAGCTCAAGTTATACACAGGAGTTTCCTAGAAACTAACATCACTGTTACTACCTGTGTGTGAACAGGTAAGGAAGATACAGTATTATTAGAAGATCCAACTTACACATCATTCCAAACTAATGTAGGAAATAAACTGGAAACATGGTGAAAGGATGGGTATGTACTCTATCAGTTCAATCCAAACAATCTCAATATTTTTCTGAATATACTTAATACTTTGTTTTACAATCAGAAACGAGGCAAAAAAAAAAACCCATGGAACAAATGAAATACAATGTATTACTAAAATACAACTTTAATTTCCAAATCCACTATAATTTAATTTCTAAATCCACTATAATTATTCTTATTTGAACAACTTATCACAGAAGTAACTCTCCTCAAAAATTATATAGTTTAAGGTGGGTAGGGAGGAAAGAACACGAGGTATGTTTATCAATAAAAATAAGCAACAAGGGAGATGAGTTTGCAATTTATCCACGAGCGCTGGCCAAACACTCCTGCCATTTGTTTCTACCAAGTTACTGTCTTGGAAAACATGTTGTTCTCCCTTTAAATAATCTGCTTAATTGTTTTAAAAGCCAATGAATTTCCAGGGAGAGCTAAACAGCTCCCATGTTGTGATGCACTGACTGATAAAGTCAAAGTAAGTTATGCACAAAGCCACAAAAGATAGTTGGAAAGCTCCAATCCCCTAATGATATAAGGGCACTAGCCACTGAATGAACCCTACATACACCCTTAGTCAAATGAATGCCTGGTCCTCTACAGTATTTTAAGAATGACAGTCATTCAAACTACTCTATTTTTCTGGAGAAGGAAATGACCACATTGGTGGCTTATAGGTAGGCTAGTAATTAACATTTTTAAGGAAGGTCAAAATGACCTTGGACATTTTAGCATTCACTCTGAAAAATCCAATCATCCCATCAAAACTCACAATTTGTTTCCAGTCCGATATGGTTAAAGCTGTGGTGCCTGGGAAAATCCCAGTGAAACTAGGAAATTAAACACAGACACACACACACACACACACACACACACACACACACACACACAAACTGTGTAAGACAGACACTCATAGTACAGGAAGATTTTTATGAACTGAGTGTAACTCAGGGTGTGTTTTATAAGCCTATCAGGAGATGAACACATAGAGTCCTCTAACCCAGAAGCACTGTCCTGACACAATCCCCACACTCTGGCTGCTTACCCCCATTCAGGCCCCTCTTGCTGCTGGGTGGAGGGTGAGGGGCGGGAACTCCTATCTTAAATCCTGACATCTGCAGCGTTTCCCAATAGCTAGACAAGGCCCCTCAGCTGGAAGAAGTGGATACTGACAGGAGGAGAAACAGAGAGGGGTTCTGAGCTAGAATTCAAGGCTATCAGAGAGTAAGGGTAGAGTCACTCATACTCTGTGTGGTCCTAGTGGGTCCTGATGGCACAGCCCGGGTGTTAAGGATAAAGTTGGCATCTTCAAAGTATCCAAGAACACAACTCGGGCGCGCCAATACAAACTTGGCCTTTGGCTTTTCTGAAGCGGGTCAAGTTTGCACAAGACTCCCGGTGCCTGGAGACTTGAGAAGTGTGGAAGGGTGGAGAGTCCGTGGTGTCCTGCAGCTCCGCGGGGAAGGGGACCGGGGAACTAAGTGGGCAATGGGCTGGACTAGGGAGCTGGGCGCGGGACGGGGATGTCCAGGAAGGAGTGCGGGCTCAGTCGGGGAATTGGAGAACGCGGGGGATGCCTACCTTGTAACATGGCCTCAAGTTTCTTCCTGTCCACGCGGAAGCGTTCCTCGCTCCACTCGGGGCTATGCAAGGGCGCCCCAGCGACCAGGTCGTCCTCGGAACCCGGCATGGGCGAGTCTGTGCTGCGCTCGCTGTTGGAGCCCGGGTCCGACTGCGCCGCCTGGTAGCAGGGTTCTCCCTGGGCGGCCATGGTGGGCGCGCGGCGCTCCGGCTCCCGTCGCAGCTCTGCCGGCGCCGCCGCCTCCGCTCGCTGGCCCGGCCCGACTGGCTCC
>NC_043701.1:121396173-121414023 GCF_006229205.1 Suricata suricatta | reverse complement strand
GGGGAGCCGAGGCGGGCGGGCGCGCGGGCGGGCCGCCGCTGGCGCTCGGACACGCTCGCGCGCGCACAGTCACCACGTACACACTACCGCTTTTCTGCACTTACTCGTACAACTTTTGTCCCGCGTGCAAACTTTCATAGTTCTTCAAACCCAGACACTCGGCAGGCTTAAGCAAGACACTGAACGCACACCAAGCGCACACACGATTCCCCTTTACATGCGCTACACCCTGAAACTCTCAGCCCCAGTCGGTTCCACAAGTTTGAAACAGGAGGAGAAAGGAGAAGACTAGCGGAAGAAACAATGTCCGTGTCTTGCAGACATCACTGTGGTCATTGCTTACACGCAGTTCATTCTTTCGCTGAAATTCAAACTTACTCCTCTCATCACAGCAAAGTGGCCAGCTTTGCCACGAGAAGCGGGCAAGGGGCTTACTCTTTATTGTGAGGAAAGGGATTTTTTTCCTTGAATGAGATGAAGAGGAAGTCATTTTCTATGTGACTTTCAAGAAGTGGATTCAGCTAATTTAAAAAGGATGGTGGGGTGGGGACGGATAAAAGAGCCTCTGAGATCGAAATGGTGGTAGTTGGATGCAGTTGGCATCTGGGCAGCCTGTCTTATCAGGTACTGAGGGCTCTTCTCTGTCAGGGTCCGTCTCATAGATGAGAACGAACAAAAGACCCTATAATCTTAACTGTGCAGGCCAGCCCACCCACTGCCACCTTCAAACTTGGACTTGAAGCACCAGGGAAAAAGAAACTTGCTTGCACCAGGAATGCCTTTGGAACTCGGCTTTCACACTAATTTATCACTGTGTGTTTTGTAACCAAAAGCACAGACTTTCTTTTTTGTTTAACTCTTTTAGGGGGTGCGGGTTGGATGGGAAAGCAGTTTGTTACTGTGCCACAGAGGGAGGCTTACTGACTTACACAAAGGGCAGGCTATACTTAAGGTCAGTCGAAACTCATGTCGGCTCTGTTGCCAAGGTAACAAGAATTGACTGTGCTGTGTACTGTGGTGTACTGATAGATGAGGTAACTAAGACTGTGGGAAGTCAAGTGACATGACTAAGGTCACACAGCATCAAATAATAGAGCCAAGAATCAAACCCAGGACCATGTACCTGACACATAATTTCCACAAAACCTCTACTTTATTAAGCATAAAACCCTTCTGTTCAGAATCCCATGCTAAAAAAAAAACTGAGAGCAGACATAGAGGTTAACGGTTTGATTGACTATCATGCATTCTTCCTCTGAACTTATTAATTACTATGCAAAGCACTCACTTAAACACCGAAAGAGGTTATCAAGGAGCCTTCCATCAGGAATGTTTAGCATCTTTTTCTGTCAAGAAATAGTTTGGAGGAAACTGGAATGTGCTGGATATTGTGTTAGGCCCAAAGAAGAGTTATCAAAAACAAACACCATCCCCAGGCTCCTGGAGCTTACATTCCAGTGAAAAAGATAGACTGTTGACCAAAATAAATCATTCAGAAAAATATAAAATTGCACCTATATTAAGCATTACAAGTAAGACACTCAAGATATAAGAGCAAAGCTGTAAGGGAGTAACTGGATTCGATCAGAGAGGTCAGTGGAGGCTTCTCAGAGAAAGTGAGTCTGGGGCTAAACTGAAGTGTGAGAAGAAATTAACTGGGCAGGAGAGAGGAGACTGGGGCCTTCCCTGCAAATGATTATTTGATCATCCTAATATCCCTGATGGTGATATTGCAATTATCCTTGTTTTCCAGTTGAGAAAACTGAGGCACAGAAGGTAAAATGATTTACCCAACTTTACACTACTAAAGAAATTGTAAAATCAGGATTTGAATCCAGGAAGTCTCCCTTAAATATTAGATTTCAGGTGCTGTATGTTTAGCCACTAAACTATATTGGCTCTCAAAAGGATCAGCATAAGCAAAGGTCTTGTAGTTGGAGGAGACAGTGTACATTCATCCATTGGAGGACCTAAAAGAAAATCAGCAAAGCTGGCACAGGAAAACAAGGAATTAGATGGTGCTACCTGAAGGAGAAGAAGTAAGGAGTAAAGTATGTAAGCTCTGTAGTTAAGTTTTGTCTTTATCCTTAGAACAGAAAGAAGTCATGTAGAGGCTTTAAGTAAAGGATAATATACTAAGATTTGCATTTTAAAAAGATGACATGGCTATAATATGGAGAGTAGATTGAGGAACAAGGACAAGAAGTAGACCAATTAAGAGACTGTGTAGGAAGTTTAGATAATAGATATTGGTAGCTTACCTAGTGTGGTGAAGATGGAGAAATCTGAGAGGATTTGAGAAATACTGTGACTGTAAATGTCACAAGCTAGACTGGTGATAGATTGGGTAAGAGGTGATGGAAAGAGAAATGTCAAGAATGACTTTGGAGTTCTGGCTAACATAATTGGAGAAAGATAGGTACCATTAGCTAAAATAGAAACACTGGAAGGGGACTGACTTCACGGAAAGAAAGATGAAGTTGAATTGGGCATATTGAGACCCCCAAGAAAAGATGTCAAGTAAGCAACTGGATATATGGTCCAGAGTTCAGAAAAGAGATCTTGATTGGAGATAAAAATGTTTTATTTGTTTATAGGTTAGTAATTAGCCATATACATGGGTAAAATGTCTAGGGAAAGACAATAAGGGAGAACCAAGGAAAGTGCCTTTCACAAATTCTAATATTTGTAATCAAGTAGATGACAATATAATAAGAAAGGAGATAGAAGGAGTAGTAGTAAGAGGGGAAGGAAAAAAACAAAATAAAGTCTTATCATATAAGCCCAGGGAAAAAAAGAGTACTTCAAAAATGAAAGTGTAGTCATCTTTGTATAGTAGGGAGATCAATATTGTTGAATGGAGGTCACTAAGACCTTAGCAAGAAAGTCGGAAAGGAGTGGTGGAAGAATGAATACAGCTAATGAAATGAGGAGTAAAGAAAACTCTTTGGGAGAGGTTTGGCTGAGAAGGGGAGCAGAGAGCAATAGCTGAAGGACAAGGTAGGTAGGAGTAGGGCTGTTTGTTTTTTAACGGATTGTTTATTTGGCAAGTAGGTTAGATGGCTGATTTAATGGGTGAGGTTTGAGCACTGGAAAAACCTCTGGAAATGATCCATATGACAGAAATTGAATATACAAGAAAAAAACAGGAGGAATCAATATTACAGGGCTTTGAACACATGAACAGAATAGACTCCAAAACACAAGGAAAAGAAAACAGCTCATTAGAGGATGGGCATAGATGTAAATGTGGGTCAGTTTGTAGGTTCCATTTCTAAAACTCCAGGGAATTCTCACCTGACGGCTTTTATTATCCCAAGAGCAAAACTCAGAATAACCTGCTAGAGGTTTGGGGAAAGTAGAGCATTTTCATATTTGTTTGTTTACAGAGGTTTTAAAATAGCCCTCTGCTTCTGTAAAAGGATGAATTGGCACTGTTAAGAGTCCAGTTGATATTGGTAGTCACAAGTTTAGAATAGGACCAGACTGCTTGTTCTGAGTTTCTCAACCAGTACTAAGCTTCTTGTGTGCAGGTACAGAGAAAACAAGGAGCCAAATGGATGAAATACCAGGAACTAAAAGGCAATGGAAAATAACTTCCAATGTAGAAGTTTATACTCAACAAAAATATCAATCACACATGACAAATTCATTCTTAGATTAAGAGGTCCCAAGATTATTTTCCTTATATTCTTTCTGAAGAATCTGAGCAAGCTACTGAAGATTGTGTTCCACCAAAGCAAGGGAGTAAAACAAGACAAAGAGAAAAACATGGAACACAGGAAATCGGAGATCCAGCACATGATAGAGATAAAGGGGATCCTCAGGACAATAGTGAAAGGAAAGCTCAAATTGGAGTAGGTCATGAGTTTTGGGGTTGAGATTTTTTTCTAGATTAAATAGAATTCTTGAAGAGCATGAACATATTCAGAGGAGTAGTGGGGGCTTTGCGGTGGGGGGACGGCGCATGGTGAAAAAGTGCTGTAGGAGAACATCAACAGACAATGACAAACTTAAAAAAATTAAGAAGTAGCAATATAAGCACATTATTTGGAGACATAGAGGTAAAACTGTTGGAAGTGGTTTCCTGTAAGAAATAGGAAATGGGAGGAAAGCATATGATACTTCTGGTTTTTATACAAGTCTCCTAGAACAATTTAATTCCATATGGATGTATAGCTTTAAATTTAGAAAAGCTAATGAAGTAACATATGCTTATAATACCATTATTGAAATGATAAATAGCAAAATCCTTAATTCACAACTTCTGAGTCTTGCTCTTTCTACAAAAATTAAACCACAATTAGAATAATTGACAGCCTTTTTGTTTTTAAAGAGCATGTTTGTGGGGCACCTGGTGGCTCAGATTTTGACTGTCTCTTGATTTTGGCTCAGATCATGATCTCATTGTTTGTGAGATGGAGCCCATGTCCGGCTGTGTGCTGACAGCACGAACCTGCTTGGAATTCTGTCTCCGCGTCTCTCCCACTCATTCTTTTCCTCTCTTTCTCAAAAAAAAAAAAAAAAAAAAAGCTTTAAAAAAAAAGAGCATTCTTGTTTTCTTTGTCTTTATCTTTCCATTTCATTGAAGAAAAGAAAAATTTTCAACTCACTCAAAATATAGGAATAGATCATATGCTAGGTAACCAATTGTGTAGATTTTTTTTAATAGATTGAGGCACTCAAAAAATATCACTGGGAAATTTTTAAATAAAATCTGCAAGTTCACAAATTATGAAAACCCATAAGAAAAATTTTTTGAAAAGGAGTATTATCTTACATTTCCCTTAGAAATTCATGTCTAACTTTGATTAGTACTCATCTCATGGGAAAACTTCTCAGGAAAAATTTTAAAGTAAAATGAATTGGTGTTCTTTTCCAGGCACTCAGTTAATTTCCCTAAGCCAGTTTCTTCTAACACAAAATACAAAACTATTGATCCTTGACTCCTATATTTTTGTAAGAGTTTCAGAAGTTTATCTCAAAACTGCTTTCCTATCTTAATTTAAAACCTTGGCATTTCAGTGATATTCTAATAATCTCAACATATGGCCAGATATTACTCAATTAAGTTAGCTCTTAGCAGGTCCGTGTTCAGCAATCCACCTCATTCTCCTTTTGTATTTCATACTTCAGCAACTCTAAAAGCTTTGTAATTCTTAGTCCAGTCCTGCTCTCTCATCTAGTGTTCTGTGTTTTGCAATCAGTATTCTTCCAGCCTGGAATATTCTCTCCCATTTTATTACCCTGGCCTTTACAAACACCCCAGCCCTAGACTGCTTTGGGTTTTTTAACTTTTATTTCCAGTAAGTGTTGTGCTTATTCCAGCTAAAGCAATGATCCTTGCATTTACTATCGTTATTTTCTTCATCATTATCATCATCACTATCATCATTATAGGTCTGATGTCTGAGTTCCTGATAGCAGAAAATGTGTCTTTTCATCGTTGTGTCCTGGTGGACACCCAGAATTTGCCTGGTACAGGTGAATAAGCTTTTAACCATGCACCTAGAAATATAAACCTAGAAATTATTTTGTGATACACTTTAGATGACCATGTATCCAAAGAGTTACTGAGAACCATCATAAAAAGAAAAGTGAAAATTCTAATGCTAGAATTAAAGTTAACTGAAAACTAAAAAGTTCTTTTCTCAATTTGTAACTGAGTAAACAGATTCCTGGAAAAATGAGACAAATTGATTGGAATGCCATACCCTGTGACAATAATCTGAAAACTTAGAAGATCATCAATATTGAATCTTAAAAATTACCAGGTCCAGTCCCTTTACCTTGTAGATCAAGAAATTGAGACACAAAGACTCAAAGAAAAATAAAGTTCTACAAATATATGCTTATATAAAATCTGATTTTCAACAAAGCATCATCCATAGAAAACATTCATTTCATCTTAAAGTTTTTTCATTTTAACTTTTCACTCCAAACTTTTGGCTGAAAACCTACATACCATGTTATGGTTACGTATATTTTATGGATCAGTTTGCACTTAGGTGAGCATTCTAAAATCATATAAATGTTCTTTTGATGTCAAGCTAAAAGTTAGCAGAGTACTAGATATTCTATTTTAATGCCTTTGGAATTGGTTCTAGGAGAATCTTATTTGACATAAACATAAATGATGTAATAAAGGAAGATGTGTATACCATAGATAATGCCAGTGTTTCTTCAGATTAATAATAATGCCTAACACATATTGCACATTTATGATTTGCTGAACACTGTTAACTATCTCATTTGGTTATCACCATAATCCTATGAGATTGATACAACTATTATCTCCACTATAAATAAGATAATAACTAAGTCGTTGATAGGATAACATTCCTGGAGGCCCTCTGTAGGGTATGGTTGTGATTCAAAGACAAAAACATCTGATAGAGATGGTGTTCTTAACCATTCATTACATGGAGCTTTCTCTCCAATCTAGGACCAATCTATCTGATTACATGTAGGTAACATAAAATATTAGAAGTAGAAGGAATCTAAGGTCAATGATGCTGGTAGTTTTTACATTTAAAACAATCGAAACCATCTTTCAAATAACTCTAATACAGAGTTTTAGAAAGCTAATAATAACAGAATTGTTTGAGTTGAAAAAGGACAGAGGATTCTCACTAGTTCAAACTTTACTTCTATAATCTCAGGGTTTTAAAGGCTCATAAAACTACTGATCTCATTTTCTCTCTCTGTTTCTCTCTGTGTCTCTCCCCCAACACACACACATTGATACCTAGGGACAAATGAATCACATAGACCCCAAGTGACTTGCTCAAGTTCTAAGACTCAAAGCATTGAGTATGCTCAGGCTTTTAATGTTTTCTCATCAAAAAAGGAGTGGTTTTGTGTTTTCCAGAAGTCAAGGGCAGAAGATACCTTGCTGCCAGAAGGCATCCTCAGGTTCTTACTATTTCAATAATATAGGCTTCTGATAAAAAAAAAATTCTGAAAAGTAAAAATTTTCATTGAGGTTTCAATACTCCAATGCTGAAAAGTAATAGAGAAAACATGAATCATTGAAAAGAGAATAAGATGATTTGAAATGGAAGAAAGTTAAGCAGCAGGCAGAAGAATAGAAGGAAATTAACTAACGTTGCCCAACACTTCAACACTTGACTTTGCCAAAGTGGGAATAAAAAAGAAAAAGAAAAAGTTGGCAGTACTACGTTGAAACTGCCACCTATGGATATATTTAACCCCAGCCTCACAACTCCTGCAGTTGTCCAAATTCCAAGGCACTTGTTAATTGTGCTTTTGATCTACAGGACCAATATTTTGCCCTGTCATCCAGGATACCTGGATTAACACTCATCCATAAATTTATTCTCATGACCCTCAGGGATTGAGGAAGATGGAGTGTTTTGCAAAAGACAACAAAATAAGCACTTGCATAATTGTATCTTCCTGCATTTTTTTTCAATGGGCTGAAAGTCTGCTGGAAATATGACTTTTAGATCCAGCCAGAAATGAAGACTATGAAGCCATAAAAGCATCCAACCTCGGGGATGTGAGAAATGGCTCTGCTTCTAACACAGCATTCAATTACAAGGTAGATTCCACCAATGCCACTTATATGCTAAAGCTCACCATCAAATAAGAAAAAGATTACAGAAATGAAGGCCAAGGAAGCATTGAAAGGTGACCCTTCCTAGGCAGCTGGTGTGGCAAGGTTTCATAGCAGGAAAAGAGTGGGGTATCAAAGGAAGGACCAGGCTAAATCTGCAGAAATATCAATGGGCATGGCACATGCTCCACCACACCCTCAACCTCCTCTTATGGCTGACATTACTGGTTGAACACAACCCCCTTCCACTGCAGCTCAGGAAATACTTCTCAATGAAAAGTCTGAAAAAGCGAGACAAATCATTTGGAGTTGGCTCTCAGTATGAAATTTCATTGCCATGTTGAATTCAGTGGTGTGGTTAAGGGATTGGAAGATGGACACAGGAGGTTAATCCCTCTTTCAGGGGAGGTGAGCCTAAGAGCAAAGGAAATAAATATCCTGCTCATTATTTGTCAGCTATTCCCTTGGTAATCCTTGTGTTTTTGTACACTAAAATGAATGGGAATCACACTGAATCTACTCCTTGTGCAGAATATGGTAGTAAGCTATGACCACGTAGAACTATCAGTATTGACCTGCTCACAGCCTAAACTGGACTTTAAGAGACTTGGGTTTTAATCCTCATTATTTCACTAATTCTGTAATTTTAGGAAAGTCTCTTAGTTTTTCCGAGCCTAAGTTCTTCATCTGTAAATATTGGGAACTGATTGATTTGGAGTATGTGAATTTTCAGGGTTCTTCTAAGTATAAATTTCCATGACTTAAAGAAAATACTCACTTATTACTCAGTTCGGGAACAAGCAGTATCTAGTTAGAAAAGTTTCTTTCAAAGAAGAATGAACAGAATAAAAGAGATATAGTATTGTTAAATTCAGTGTGGTAGAAATAGTGGCCTATAAAGGTACAGGTTAATCAAAGTCAGTGTCATACACAGGTGAACAGATTGTTCCCTAAAATCTGATCCCCTAGGTTCTAAGACAACAGGGCTACTTTTATTACTTTTATACTTATTACTTAACCAGCTGAGCCACCCAGGTACCCTTAAGGGATAAAAATATTTTAAGGCAAAAAGAAATTTTAAAAAATAGTTTTAAAAGATATTTGAGAGAAAGTGATAGACATAGAATATAAGGAGGGGGACTTCTATATAATAGGAATCTCTGAAGAAAAAAATCAAAGCAATGGGGCAGAACAAACACTAAAAACTGTAATTTAAGGAAACTTTCATGAAATTAAGGATGACATAAATCTATGTATTTTAAAGAAATTTCTTGAACCTAGAAAAATCAACCTAAAATAGCCAATGCTCTCCCCATGGTCCTCCATTAGGTTTCTCTTGTTCTCCTGTTAGACCTATGAGTGCAAATATATGGTATCTGTCCTTCTCCACCTGACTTATTTCGCTTAGCATGACACTGGGTGTTATATGAAAATCAATTTGACAACAAACTATTAAAAAAAAAAATCAGATGCTTAACCGACTGACCCCCCCAGGTGCCCTACTACTTCCTTATTCTAAAATTGTTTTTAGCTATTCTAGTTCCTTTGCTTTTCCATATAAACTTCAGGAAAATTATAGTCTGTGTTTATACAAACTTTTTTTGAGATTTTGAAAGGAATTGTATTAAACCTATATATTGATTTGGGGGAAACTGACATCTTTATTGTGTCGAGCTTTCTTATCCATCTACTCAGTATGCCTCTGTTTATATAAGTCTTCTCTTATTTCATCAGCATTTTGTAATCTTTAGATATACAGATCTTTTACATGTTTTGTTAAGTGTATATACAAGTATTTCATTTTATTACAGCTGTTTGTAAATCATATTGTATTTTTAAAAATTTAAAAAATAAAATAACCAATGCTGAGACACATCCTAGTAAAAGGTATTAAATTTTAAGTAAAAAAAAAGTTATCTGGACTACCAGACAAAAGAACCAAGTCATTTATAAGGAATAATAGTGTGATTGTCATTAGACTTTCCAGCAGCAACACTTTATGCCACAAGACAAAGTACTCACGAAGAGAAAAATTAAGGTGTTCCAGAAAAAAATAAGAAAACTCCCACATCAGGTATTTTATATAGAGCTGAACTTATTTGCTAGTATAAAAAGGCTACAGGTAAACTGTTATGAGTATATTTAGGAAATATTGCTCCCATGAGCCTTTCTTACAGAATCTCCTGAAGAATCTACGTTAAGCCTTTGACATACAAAATGATATGGGAGATATCCAACATAAGAACCTAACATTAAATATACATCACCTGTAGAACTAGGTCTAAATAATGGTTATAAAGGAGATAGTGTAGTATGTAATGTCTGTACATACTGACAATGTAGACATAATACAACCAAAAGAAAGGAGGAAGAATCAGGAGAGGGCATGAAAATTAGAAAAATCTGGGGCCCCTGGATGGCTCAGTGGGTTTAGCATCCAAATTCAGCTCAGGTCATGATCTCGCCATCTGTGAATTCAAGCCCCAAGTCGGGCTCTGTGTTGACAGCTCAGAACCTGGAGCCTGCTTCAGATTCTGTGTCTCTCTCCCTCTCCACCCCTCCACTGCTCTTTCTCTCTCTCTCTCTCAAAAATAAATAAATGTTTTAAAATGTTTTCTTTTTTTTTAATTTTTTATGGTTGTTGTTTTTTTTTTTTTTGAGAGACAGAGACAGAGCGAGCAGGGGAGGGTCAGAGAGAGAGAGGGAGACAGAATCCAAAGCAGGCTCCAGGCTCTGAGCTAGCTGTCAGCACAGAGCCCGACGTGGGGCCCGAACCCACCAACCATGAGATCATGACCTGAGCCCAAGCCGCAGGCTCAACCGACTGAGCCACCCATGTGCCCCAAAAAAATTTTTAAAGAAAAACAGAAAAACCTGAAGACAAAGAAAGGGAACAAATCACCAACAAGGCCATACACAATCATCACCCTCATGCGGATAAACTTTAATTAAGTAAGGAAAGTCCTCTTTCTTCAGCACAAATCACTAATAGGAATATCTATTAGAATTGTTCCGAGACTTTTACCTGCCAATAGTTCTGTATTCTGCATTATGAAAAATAAGTTTTAGATATGAAATTTTTCAGAAGAAATTTCTATGGGTTTTCTTATAGTCCAAGGACATCTATATTAGAATCGCTTGATGTGCTTCCTTAAAAAATGCAAATTTTTGGAACTTTTCCCAAACCAATTGAATCTGAATCTCACAGTGGGAGATAGAGTTCTTGAAATTCTACATATTAACATGTTTTCCAGAAGGCCCAAAAGTCCTTTGAAAATCACTATTCTGAAATCTTATTTCAAAAAAAAAAAATCTCTATGTCCAAATATAATCCCTTCCTCTAAAGCCAGGTCTTGCTGGCTGGAGACCAAATTACAGTGGAATATAGTCAGTACCTGCAATATGTCTTTCACTGAAGTAACAAGGTATCCAATTACGTATTCTTTTTTTCAATAAAAAGAAATTAAGGGCACCTGGCTGGGTGAATCGTTAGAGCCTGAGACTCTTGATTTCATGAGGGTTGTGAGTCTGAGCCCCACAGTGGGTGTAGAGATTACTTACATAAATAAATCTTTAAAAAAAAAACAAAAAAAACAAAAGTAGCACTTTGATGATATTTGTCCTATTGAAAATCACTAGGAAATCTCCCCAGACCCATCCTTCAACCCATGCTTAAATACACTTTTCAAAAATTCAAACTACTCAAACTCCACGTATTTGTAGTTCAATCCCTCCCTCAAATATGTTTCAGTTACTGCCATATTTTAACTCCAAGCTAAATTCTACCATTAGTAAAACAAACTGAGTCTGTATTTAATCCCTACATTAAAATTGCTTTTGTACAGTATAATTTGCATTCTATAAGGCCAAAGACAAAATGGCTAAAATAGCATTCAAAGGGGACATGTGATTAGCTAAACTGATTATGAAATAATGTATTATAAAATTTCAAGGCCACATATACAAAAGCTTAGCTTATCTTTGGCTAGTTTTTTCAATGCCAACAAATTTAATACATAAATTTCTCAATTTAAAAAACTTGCTCTTCTTGGCAAAGAATTTTATATTTTTGATTCTTTCTTCTTCCTTTCAGTCCTGATACCACTGTGGTTTTCTTCTTACTCTTCCACCAGTCCAATAACTCTACATTTCCACATACAACATCTGATCACAAAGTAAAAAGAAAAATCAATGAAGGCTATTTACCTATGTTCATTATCTACTTGATAGACTTATTCTCAAAAAGTCACTTCCTCAGTGGAGACTTTCCTGACCATTCCCAACCCAAAGACAAAACTGAGCACTCCTCTAATGTTTTCATGGCACTGTTTACCTGACTGTATCATGGTATCTCTGATAATTCAGTTACTGCACACATATCCATCTTCATCTATTAGATACAAATCCCTTAAGTGCAGGGTCTATCTCTTTATCTTTATATCCCCAGCACTTTTAAAGTTGACACACTGAAGCCATTGAGTAAGTGAATTAATGTTCTACTTACCAACAAAAACAAATAAAAAGTGAAAAAGATAAAATAGCCAAGAGTTCTGCTCAAGCACATAGTAACATAAGATTTCTTTTTTTCTTGCCTTATTCTCAAGTTGCTGGCTGTTTTCATGGACTTTAAAAAGAGAGGTACCTCAAGGAAGAAATTAAATAATACAAGTAGAAAAAAAGGAATAGTCTTTGGGATATGGTGCCTATTAAACTTTATGGCCATTTACTACTAGCTTGATGCTGTTTCTAAACATATTCGAATGCAGTGTCAGGCTAAATCTTCTAATTTTCAAGTCCAAATAATACAAACTTTCCCCTAATTTATTTAAAAATAATCAATTGATATATTAATTTCTTCACTAAGTTTTTCTATCAAAAATGTTTCTAAAATTATTTTTGGAAACTACTACTATGGGTTTATTGACAAATCAATTAGATTTACTTACTAAGCATAGATTAGTGGAGAAGTCCATTACCATGAATTTATGTTTACTTAGACAATTTGTCTATTTCCTGGTCTTCTTTGCTCGTGGCTATGAATAACTTATAACCAGAGAAACTGGAATGTCCAGATCTGCTTTAATACCTTGTGACTACAAAATGGGAATCACATTTATATCCAAGCACTTTCTGTTCTGGATTAACGTATTATCTTTCAGCTACAAACTCACCTTTTTCTATTCTACTCTAGGAAGCTGGGACCTAGCTCTGCAAATACCATTCTCCTTTGAGGGAGTGCTTCCTTTTAGGTTCTGTAAATGGAAGTAATAGACAAGAATCCTGGAGGAAAAAGGGATTTTCTCTTTCCCTCATGCCCATTGTTCCTGTCATTGCTGCCCCAACAATATTGTTTTGCCCCAGCATCAAAGTGTAGTTCTAGTTTTGATCTTCTTCCGTCACTGCTAGAATAAGCCTTATACTCAAAGACACCACCATCAAGTGGTTGCACCCCCTCTGTAGAGCTTTTATTCTCAGCTTCTCAGGAATCTCCAAGCTTGCAGGTTTTGCTAATCTAACTCTCTTACGTGTTCTCCCAGGCACAGGGCAATAGTTTCTCCCTGCAAGTATATATACTATAACGTTTGCTTTTTGTCTAAATCCAATACTGTTAACTAACTTTCTTTATTAAATGTTCTGTTAAAAATGACTGGTGTGGTTTTTGTTTGGTTCATTGACTGAGCACTGATGCCTTGTTTGATTGTGGTTGTAAACGTATATTTCATACCTAAGGAAACAAGAGTATCTGGTCTCCCTTCAGCAGATTGTGGTGTAAACGGGGGTCACATTTATAAATAAGTACTTCCTCACCTGCTAAAGCAGTTTCCTTGGACATTATAGATTGCTACACATCAATCTAATAGCACAGTCTATTGTGAGACATCTACAATGTAATGTTCCAGGTCCCACTTATCCATGTCCACTTTTCACACAACTGTTTTGAAGATATCTCAGTGCTAATGTTTATGCTAAGCTTATAGTAACTGGATGCCTCCAAAACCATCAATATTTCTTGGCTTTCTGGGTCCTATACATAAATAGGAAATGCCAAAACTTCCAAACAGTGGCATGGAAACATGTCTATACCATTTACTATTAGGTTAAAAAAGCAGCATTAAGAATCATACTAATGGTATCATGTTTTAAATACATGCTATGGGGAGCATGAAAAGATGGTAGAGTAGGAGAACCCTCAGCTCACTCTGCCTAATGTTTACAACTAGATACCACTCACATCTGAGTAAATAAACCAGAGAGCATTTGGAAGAATGGCATTACAAACTACACAACTAAATGTAGAGAAGAAGGTGAATGCAAAAGAAAATTGAGGTATGGGGCACCTGGGTATTTCAGTCGGTTAAGCATCCGAACTTAGCTCAGGTCATAATCTCATGGTTTGTGGGTTCAAGCCCCACATCGGGCTCTGTGCTGACAGCTAGCTCAGAGCCTGGAGCCTGTCTTCAGATTCTGTGTCTTCCTCTTTCTCAGACCCTCCCCTGCCCACGCTGTCTCTCTCTCTCTCAAAAAAAATAAATAAAACATTAAAAATTTTTTAAATAATAAAAATTTAAAAAGAAAATTGAGGCAAATCTGCAAAAATAACTAAAGAGAAACAGAATAAAAGGATGAAAAATATGTTACCAAATATCTGAAATGTAGAGGAGAGAGGATTAAAACCTGAGTTCAAAATAAAATGATCATCACCTTTATATAGACTGCTATGTGCAGAAAATATGATATATAAACCAAATGGTAACCATAAATCAAAAAACAGTAATAGGTATGGAAAACATAAAAAGTAAGGAATCCAAGTATATTACTAAAGAAAACAAACAAACCATAAAATAGAGAAAGAGAAGAAAGCATTAGAGAAAAAGTACAAAAATACCCACAAAACAAGTAACAAAAATGGCAATATATACATATCTACCAGAAATGACTTTGAGTGTAAATGGAAAAAATGCTCTATTCAAAAGATACTGAATGACAGAATATATTAAAACACAAGACCTATCCATATGCTGCCTAAAGAAACTCATTTCAGATGTAAAGACATCTGTAGACTGAAAGTGAGCGGATGGACAAACATTTATCATGTAAATGGATGTCAAAAGAGAGCCAGGATAGCAATACTTATTTTGGACAAAATAGACTTTATAACAAAGTCTGTAAAAAGAGACATGGAAAGACACTATATAATAATAAAGGGACAAGTCAACAAAAAGATATGACAATTGTAAATATTCATGCACCCATCATGGAAACAGCCAAATACATAAAATAGTTAATAACAAACATAAAGGAACTAATTGTAGCAATACAATAATAGTGGAGGACTTTAACACCCCTCTTACATGAATGGACAGATTATCTAGGAGCACCTGGTTGGCTCAGTCAGTTAAGTTTCCGACTTTGGCCCAGGTCAAGGTCTAACAGTTCGGTGGGTTCAAGACCCACATCTGGCTCTGCATTGACAGAGCCTGCTTAGGATTCACTCTCTCTCCCTCTCTCTCTGCCCTTCCCCCACTTTCTCTCTCTCTCTCTCTCACACACACACTCTCTCTCTCTCTCTCAAAATAAATAAACTTTTAAAAAATGCAGAATCTAAACAGAAAATCAACAAGGAAACAGCAGCTTTGAATGATACACTGGACCAGATGGACTTCACAGATATATTCAGAACATTCCATCCTAAAATAGCAGAATATACATTCTTTTCAAGTGCATATGGAACATTCTCCAGAACAGATCACATATTAGGCCACAAAACAAGCCTCAACAAATTCAAAATAACAAAGTCATATCAGGCATCTTTTCTGACCACAACCCTATGAAACTAGAAGACAACCACAAGAAAAAATCTGGAAGGACCACAAACACATCAGGTTAAATAACATGCTACTAAACAGTGAATGGGTCGACTAAGAAGTCAGAGAAGAAATTAAAAAGTACATGGGAAAAAAAATAAAAGTGCAATGGCTCAAAATCTTTGGGACACAGAAAAAGCAATTCTAAGAAGGAATTTTATAGCATTACAGACCTATCTCAAGAAGCAAGAAAAATTTCAAATCAACAACCTTACCTTATACCTAAAAGAGCCAGTAAAAGAACAATAAGCAAAACTCAAATCAGCAGGAGGATGGAAATAAAGATTGGAGTAGAAATAAATGGTACATAAATCAAAGAAACAATAGAACATATCAAGGAAACCAGGAGATGGTTCTTTGAGAATATCAACAAAATTGATAAATCTCTACATAGACTCATTAAAAAAAGAAAAGGATAGCAAGGACTCAAATCACAAATGAAAGAGCAGAAGTAACAACCCACACCACAGAAATACAAAAAGCTGTAAGAGAATATTATGAAAAAATATATGCCAACAATTTAGACAAACTAGAAGAAATGCATAAATACCCAGAAACATATAACATACCAAAACTAAAGCAAGAAAAACAGAAAATTTGGACAGGCCAATTACCAGCAAAGAGATTGAATCAGTAATCAAAAAACTCCCAACAACCCAAGTCCAGGACCAGATGGCTTCATAAGTGACTTATATCAAACAATTAAAGAATAATTAAAACTGATCCTTCTCACATTATTCAAAAAAAAAAAAAACAGAAGAAGGAAAACTTCCAAATTCATTCCATGAGGCTGGTATTACCGTGACACCAAAACCAGATAAAGACACCACAAAACAAGAGAGCTACAGGCCAATATCTCTGATGAACATAGATGCAAAAACTCTTAACAAAGTACTATCAAGCTAAATCTAACAATATATTTAAAACATCATACCCACAATTAAGTGGTATTTATTCCCAGCATGCAAGGATGGTTCAATATTTGGAAATCAATCAATAAATATATCTCATCCATAAGAGAAAGAATGAAAACCATATGATCATTTCAATAGCTGCAGAAAAATCATGTGACAAAGTACAATATCCATTCATGATAGAAGTCCTCAACAAGGTAGGTTTAGAGGGAGCATACTTCAACGCAAGAAAGGCCATATATCAAAAACCCACAGTGAACATGAGACTCCATGGGGTGAAAACTGAGAACTTTCTCACGTCAGGAACAAGAAAAAGATATTCACTCTTGCCATTTTCTTTTTAAGCTTATTTATTTATTTATTTTGATAGAGACATCTCGAGTGAGGGAAGGTCAGAAAGAGAGGAGACAGAGAATCCTAGGTAGGCTCCATGCTGCCAGCACAGAGCCTGACATGGGTCTTAAACTCACAAAACTGTGAGATCATGACCTGAGCCCAAACTAGGAGCCAGACGTGAAACTAACTGAACCACTCAGGCTCTCACCACTTTTAGTCTACATGCTATTGGAAGTCCTAGTTACAGCAATCAGATAATTTTTTAAAAAATGAAAGGCATCCAAATTGGCAAGGAAGAGGAGTCTCCACACTGTTTTCCAGAGCAGCGGCAGAGTTTACATTCCCACCAACAGTGTAGGAGGGTGCCGGTCTCTCCACACCCTCCCAGCATCTATAGTCTCTTGATTTGTTCATTTTAGCCACTCTGACTGGTGTGAGGTGGTATCTCAGTGTGGTTTTGATTTGAATTTCCCTGATGATGAGTGACGCTGAGCATCGTTTCATCTGCCTGTTGGCCATCTGGATGTCCTCTTTGGAGAAGTGTCTATTCAGGTCTTCTGCCCATTTCTTCACTGGATCATTCATTTTTCATGTATGGAGTTTAGTGAGCTCCTTGTATATTTTGGATACTAGCCCTTTATCTGATATGCCATTGACCACTATCTTTTCCCACTCTGTTGGTTGCCTATTAGGTTTTTTGATTGTTTCCTTTGCCTTGCAGAAGCTTTTTATCCTGATGAGGTCCCAGTAGTTCATTTTTGTTCTTGATTCCCTTGCCTCTGGGGATGTGTCGAGGAAGAAATTGCTGCAATTGAGGTCTAGGAGGCTATTTCCTGCTTTTTTCCTCAAGGGTTTTTATGGTTTCCTGTCTCACATTCAGATCCTTTATCCATTTTGAGTTTATTTTTGTGAATGGTGTCAGGAAGTGGTCTAATTTCATTTTTCTACATGTTGCTGTCCAGCTCTCTCAACACCACCTGTTGAAGAGGCTGTCTTTTTTCCATTGGACACTTTTTCCTGCTTTGTCAAAGATTAATTGGCCATATACTTGTGGGTCCAGTTCTGGGTTCTCTATTCTATTCCATTGGTCCATGTGTCTGTTTTTGTGCCAGTACCATACTGTCTTGATGATGACAGCTTTGTAGTAGAGGCTAAA
>NC_043701.1:121374401-121396073 GCF_006229205.1 Suricata suricatta | reverse complement strand
GAAAATGAACCATGGACTGAAGGGGGAGGGGGAGGGAGGAAGGGAGTGATGGTCATGGTAGGGGGCACTTGTGGGGAGAAGCACTGGGTGTTATATGGAAACCAATTTGACAATAAACTATTATAAAAAATAAATTAAATAAACAAATTGGTAAGGAAGAAATAAAATTTAAACTATGTAGAGAGACATATATATATAGAAAACCCTAAGGACTCCCCCCAAACCTACTGGAACTGATAAATGAAATCCTGAAAGTCACAGGATACAAAATCAATGTACAGGAGTCTATTGCATTTCTACACAGTTATAATGAAATAGCAGAAGGGAAATTAAGAAAACAACCCCATTTACAATTGCACCAAAAATAATAAGATACCTAGGAATAAAACCTAACCAAAGAGGTGGGGGAAAATGATACTCTGAAAACTATGAAAACACTGATGAAAGAATTTGAAGATGACATAAAGAAATGGAAAGACATTCCATGTTCATGAATTTGAAGAACAAGTATTGTTGAAATGTCTGTACTACCCAAAGCAATACACATATTTCATGCAATCCCTATCAAAATACCAGCAGTATTTTTCATAGAGCTAGAACAAACAAAATCCTAAAATTCGTACGGAACCACAAAAAACCCCAAATAGCCAAAGCAATCTTGGGGGGGAAAAAAGCTGGAGGTATCAAAATTCTGGACTTCAAGTTATGCTACAGAGGTGTCGTCATCAAAACAGTGTGGTACTGGCACACACGTGCACGTGCACAGACACACACACACATACACACACACACACACACACACACACAAATCAATAGAACAGAATAGAAAACTCAGAAATAAACCGACTAGATGGTCAATTAATCTTTGTCGAAGCATAAAAGAATATCCAATGGAAAAAGACTGTCTCTTCAAAAAATTGTGTTGGGGAAACTGGTCAGCTACATGCAAAAGAATGAAATTGGACCACTTTCTTATATTATACATAAACATAAACTCAAAATGATTTAAAACCTAACTGTGATACCTGAAACCTTGAAAATCCTTGAAAGGAACACAGGCAGTAAAGTCTCTGACATAGGCTGTAGCAACATTTTTCTAGACGCTTCCCCTAAGGTAAGGTACACATAAGCAAAATTAAAATATTGAGACTACATCAAAGTAAAAAGCTTCTGCACAGCAAAGGAAACAATCAACAAAACTAAAAGGCAACTCACTGAATGGGATAAAACATTTTTAAATGACATATACAATAAAGAATTCGTATCCAAAATATATAAAGAACTTATAAAACTCCACACCCCAAAATCGAATAATCCAATTTAAAAAATGGGCAGAAGCCATGAACAGACATTTCTCCAAAGAACACATCCAGAGGGCCAACAAACACATGAAAAGATGTGCATCATCATTTACCATCAGGGAAATGCAAATCACAGCTACAATGAAATATCACTTCACACCTGTTAGCTAAAATCAACACAAGAAACAACAGTGTTGGTGAGAATATGGAGAAAAAGGAACCCTTGTGTGTTTTGGTGAGAATGGAAACTGGTGCAGCCACTGTGGGAAACAGTATGGAAGTTCCTCAAAAAGTTAAAAATAGAACTACCTTACAATGCAGCAATTTACCCTCAAAATACAAAAAGAGTTATTCAAATAAATACATGCACCTCTATGTTTATAGCAGCACTATTTACAATAGTCAAATTATGGAAGCACTCCAAATGTCCCTCAGTAGATGAATAAATAAAGATGTGGGGTGTGTGTGTGTGTGTGTGTATGTGTGTGTGTGTGTGTGTGTATAATATGGAATAATAATATGGAATATTATTAGGCCATAATAAAGAATTAAATCTTGCACTAGACCATCAGAGAAAGACAATTACCATATAATTTCACTCATGTAGAATTTAAGAAAGAAAACAAAGGAAGAAAGGGGAAAAAAAAGAGTGAGAGGCAAACTAAGAAAGACTCTTAACTGTAATGAGCAAAAGATGGTTACCAGAGAGCAGGTTGAGGGAATGGGTTAAATAGGTGTTGGAGAGTAAGGATTACACACATGTGATGAGCACTGGGTGGTGTATGGAATTGTTGAATCACTTTATTGTACACCTGAAACTAATATAACACTGTATGCTAAATATACTGAAAATTTTAAAACATTTTTAAGCTAAATAAAGAATAAATGCTATTTTTTAAATGGTGGGGGAATGAAGGTTTGGATGTATATGTATTAAAATTAATCAATAACAGTGCTTACCTCTGGGTAAATAAGATTATAGATTAAAAATTGGGGGGTGCTTATTTGTATTTTCTATTTTATCTTATAAGAAAATATAGATTATCTGAAATTTTTTAATTTTTTAATGTTTTTATTATTATTGAGACAGAGAGAAACAGAGCATGAGTGGGGGAGGGGCACAGAGAGAGGGAGACACAGAATCTGAAGCAGGCTCCAGGCTTTGAGCTGTCAGCCCAGTGCCGGATGTGGGGCTTAAACCCACGAACCGCAAAATCATGACCTGAGCCAAAGTCAGCCACTTAACCAACTGAGCCACCCAGGTGCCCCTGAAATTTTTAACTTTATACATATACACATACATTTTGTCTCAGACTATTATTTTTTAAATCATAATTATTATGCATCTTCCTAGCAAAGAGAATTAAATTGACAGTTGTTCTCTCAAGAAGTTAAAAACAAACAAAAACAAAAACAAAAAACCTCAAGATATCAATATCATAATTCAAAAAGAGAGAACCAACCAACTTCCTATACTGTTTTATAACTTGCACAAAGGTTAGCTTTAAGTTGGTTAATATTGAAAGTCCTGAAAGTAGTACCCCAAGTGTAGTCAATTTGTTCTGTTAAACATGTGACTACACTGCTTCATGGAATTAAATATGTGATACTGACCCTTGGTACTTCCATTTTTTTTTCCATCCAGGAAGTACATTTTTTAAATTTATAATAGCTTATTGTCAAATTGGTTTCCATATAACACCCAGTGCTCCTCCCCACAAGTGTCCCCCTTCCTCCCCTCCCCCTGCCCCTTCAGTCCGCAGTTTGTTTTCAGTATTCAATAGTCTCTCTTTTACTTCAATTTCTTTAAAGCGTTTGGATCTATCCATAAGGCTCATAAAACTGGAAGTAAAATAAATTGCTTTCTTAAAATCAGCTAAATTCACTTGTCTAAGAAGCTGTTTACCCAATGCCTGGTTTCTGGTCTGCTTCACCCATTTTCTGTTTTTGGCATCAGCGAAATTCTTTATTGTGTACCACATAATTATAACCATTGCTAGCCAGGCAACACCTATTATTTGTGCCAAGTGAAAATAAATACCCTGGATGTGTGTCATAAATGTAACAAGGTTTTTTGTTACTTTTAAGAAATTTTACCCCAGATTTTCATTTTATTTTCTCAGAATGATACTGTTGTTAACCACAAATTTTTAGGTTATAAAATTTGAGACATTATGTACATTTGAGATTTATTTTCTATTTGCCTTATGATAGTGAAATTGATATTTATAAGTATGCCCTGCTTTAATACAACTTTTCACTTGGAAATTAAAACTGGAGGGGCTGGTTATTCTAATTCAAAAGTGATGCCCACATATCATGAACTTCTTGACAGAGCAGAGTAGGTTGCAAAATTGGAAAAGGGAAGTAATACTTTAAACCTTAAGTTTTAAATGTCTGTATAGAAGTAAAGTTATCTGAAACTATGTCTATGAAAAAGCAATACTACATATATTCCATTTATTAAAAGAATAATATATAGGACAAATTTTAGGAACATATCTGATAGGAAATCAACATTAATCTATAGTGAAAACTTGTCCTTCATTTATTAACACACTGATCAAATTCAGTGGATGCCTTGTTTTATATATCATACAAAATAAATGGATTAAGCTATTTAAGTTCTTTAAATGGTGGTATTCGTGATACCCACGTTTTTTTAGTTCTTAGGCAAAGCTAACAGTGGAGTTAGGGTCTGGGGAGCATGGATGGGCCTAGGAGCCAACAAAGTCTACTGTTCCTACATGAGTCATCTTTTGTTTTTCCAGAAACATATCAAATGTCAGAAGAGTATCTCCAAATATGTGGTTTAGTGAGAATCATGGAATTTTCACCATGCATGTGGAATGCTCACACTCAAAAACTCTCCCACTTTCAAATGGTCCAATCTATCTACAATTTGGCAGAGAGAACTTGCAATAATTGCAATGAAAAACTTGAAATCACTGAAATAAAAAAGATGTTATTTACTTTGAAAATGATGAATTGAAATCTGAGTGATCACTAAAATGGCAGTGTCTCGTTTTTAATTAAATGGTATATGCTTATGGTCATTTTAATGTAATTAACAGAAAATATTTATTGATAGCTTACAATGTGTCACTCACTATTGTATGTGTTTTATATTTATTACCTGATTTATTGCTCACAACAATTTTTGGAATAGATTCTTTTATTATGATCCTCTTATAAATGAGAAACCTGAAATACAGAAAAAAGAAGCAATTTAAGCAACTATACACATTAAAGTCTTAATTATTAGTGCAATTGCTCTGTTTTTCCAATCCATGTATGCCTTAAAGGATAACTATGTCTTTACAACTTTATCCAAGTGGTTTTTTTTTTTTTACTGAAACTTTAACAGATTCTCTCTGCCAGTTTTTCAATTGATCTTATGTATACCTCTCAGGTAGTTTAAAAAGTTTACTCTTCAAAGCAAGTACAAATAGAGCTGTTTTCAGGACTGATTTGACAAGAATTTTTTTCCGTAAGCTATTTTTTTAGTACATCACGGATTCTCAAAACATAATAAAAATATTAAAGGTCAAACACATTTGGGTAATAGAAGCTAGAAGTATGCATAATAGAGAATGGCTTAGCTTTTCCTTTTTGTACACCTCACAAAACATCTGAAAAAATTTAACCTTCTCCAAAAATGCTCACCTTTGGGCTGAAGCCAAGTAGAAAAAACTTCTGTTCCAAGGAAGCATTCTTTTCTTAAAATTCTAAGTGAATTAGATGAGGCAATTACCTGGAATTTGGTTGCATACAAAGCTACATTTTGTGCCCACACATGCTCTAGTGTTAACTTCCTGTTCAGTCAGCACTGGTAGTTATTTTTTTATAAAATAAATGTTTGCTTCCTGGGACTTTACAACCTGAGACCACCTCAAAATCTTTACTAGACTTCATTTCTTACAGCAAAGAGGAATGCAGCATCTTTTTTAAGGGGTGGTGGAAAAAAGATAGTGGAATATTTCCCCGCCTTCTAACTCAACCCAATATCTAGTGGCAACTTTATTATGACTTCCATGGAAAGCAATTGATTTTCTGTCCATAATATATATGGTAATTCCTCAATTTTAAACTCTCACCAATTTAATAATAATTTTTGGTTGTGGAGGAGGAAGATGGAGAAATACCACAACATAAATCATCAGATTGATTGTGAGGTATGACTGGATATCAGATACATTAAATTTTTTAAAAAGATGTTCTTAGAATTGAAGATATTTGAGTATTTGTTGAGTTGAATTAAAATAAAAACTCTCCAAAGGAGAAGTATAACTAGAAGATACAAAGCCCCATTCTTTTCCTCTTAAATTATATCAAAGATGGCAGCCATTGCTGCCACAGCTTTTTCTAAGAGAATCTACTCCCATTCCTAGTCACTAATGCATCTCTAATCAGGAATCATTGGATGATGGATGGGCATTTGACATGACCTGGGCCAATCAGATTTTTGCATCCAGGGAATTTGAAATTGGGACACTGAAAGACTGGATTAATTAGCTGGGTAACCCAAGTTTCAAAGACATTAAAACCCGAATTAGAAAAAAAGATCTGAATTAGAGTCCAGCTCATGGCCAGAGTGATCAACTACCTATAAGTCAAAATTATGAGAGAGCAGAGATAACCAGCATGCAGAGAAAAGCACGAGAATGCAGACCATGCTGCCTTTGAAAAGTGGTAGTTCTCAGGTTTTCACTTTTGTTGCCTGTATGACTCAGTTGTTTTTAATTGGCTGCCCTTTGCCAGTTTTAGCCCTAAAATCATCCTTTTTCTAAAATAACTTGACTGGACTTTTTTTTCAACAAAATGGTCCCATTTTCATTCTCAAGCCATTATTTGTTTTTTCCTGGCACTCACAATGCATAGACATGATAACCACTGCAATATTACCCAGGAAGATCCAAACAACCAAGCAAAGTTTAATGACTTGCCCAAGGTTTTGTCATTTAAGCCAGAACTTGATCCTAAGCCATTTTTCTTTACCACCTAACACTGTGAAATCGGTTCCAAATCTGGTCCTTTTCTGCTTGCATCTGACCCAAATCTGCATTCACTTGGAAATAAATACTAACTGTTCCCAAATTACCTTCCCAATTTTTTTGGTACACATTTCTTTTAGAAGTAATATTTTAATGGTGGCCAAATTTCAAGATTAGGCCTGTGTTTCATATTGTGAATCTGAAATCTATTTTGTTTATTAAGAATATATAAAACTATACTGTAGTAATGGTAATTATTAAATTGAGTAAGAATTCTTTTTCTGTATTTCGAATGGTTGGTTTGAGGAAGAACAGATTTTATTGGAGGCTTTATACTGATTCCTAAAAGTAGTTCGGGGCTTTTTCAAAGGCTTTTTAGAGTTTCAGCAAACCAACCATTCTCCATTATGCCTAATTACAACCTCAAAAGTTAACATTGCCAGAAAACAAACAGACAAACAAACAACTGAACCAAAATGCCCCAAACTGTTATCAATGGTTGCTTCTTATAGGTGAAGCTATATGAGAATCTCTCCTTCTCAATACAGGTTTATTCTGTTCAAACTTTTAAAGCCACCAAGCATTACTTTCATAATCTGAATAAAAGTGATAAAAATACAAAATCTTTGAAACTTCATTTTCCTGGATACTGTTGTTTTACCACAGTCTCCTGTACTTATTGTTTATGATCCAAATTATTTTAAAATTAATGAATAAAAGAACAAGTATTCTTTATTGTGCAGAGATGGAGAGAAAAAAGAGCATTAAAGAGCATTTAAACTATGTGAAAGAGTTATCTGAGGTAGAAACATCTGAGTTGTAGTTTGGCTGGGATACCATCATCAGGAGAAAGGAAGGAAGTTATAGTTAAAAAAGAGTTTCTCTTCCTTTAAAATTCTAGAATGTTTTTCTAGAACAGAGGAGTTAAATGGGAATAGCCTTTAGGAAGACAAGAGGTACAATTGGTATACCTAAGACCGGGATTGGCACAAAGTGGGCATTTAGAACCAGAGGAAATACCTATGTAGACAATAGGATCAACTTTAACTGAAGATGGAAGTAGGAGAGAAAGTGGATATGAAGATACTCCTCTGCACCTCTCTACCAACATACCCCATGAAATTACTTCACATAACATCTTTCAATATAAAAAAGGTCATTACACTCTGAAAAAAAAGAAAGAAAGAAAGAATAAAAACACTGTTGGGGGAGTAACAACCTAAAATCACACAAATACCACTAATTACTATTAAAAGCTATAAATATAGAGAGAATAAATTTGCTATAATGGTGAGAAATTGTAATATTATACATGATGAAGGAGAATGGGGACTACCACAAGAAAATAATAAAAGTAGCTATCATTTTTTTCAATATTGGTTGTGCCTGACATCAAAAAACGAAAAGACTTTGTGTACATTATTATATTTAATTTACTCAAAAGCCCCATGTGTGATAATTCAAACTATGCCATAGTGCAAACTATGCTTCAAGATTCCCCAAACCAGGGCACCTGAGTGGCTCAGTCCATTAAGAGTCCAACTCCTGTTGATTTGGGCTCAGGTCATTATCCCATGGTTTGTGAGATCAAGCCCCACATTGGGCTCTGTGCTGACAAACAGAATCTGGTTGGAATTTTCTCACTCCCTCTCTCTCTGCCCCTTCCCTCCTCCCAAAATAAAAATAAATAAACTTAAAAAACACTCTCAAAGTTAGATGGCTAAAATTGCAGTAACAAAGGCTGAAAGAAAAGTATCACTGAACAAGAGATCCTGAGACATCCTATTCAGGTATGTCACAATTTGATGTGAGGATGATCAGAATATGATTCAATTAGGAGAAAGAAGAAACTGTGGGGAAGAAAGGATTCATTATCAATTGTAGTGAGAGAGCTAAAAATGAGGTGAGACAATTTTATAGCCCTCAGGAAGGAAAAAGATGGCCATTCTCTTTCATTCAGGCCACTCGAACCCACATCTACACTTAAATAACAAGCACAATTCTGGCTCATCCCCACAAGTGTAGCGAGAAAACACAGTACTACAGTTGTCTCTTTGTGATCAAGAAGATCACATCCTCATACAAAGGGATAACTAAATCCATTACCTTTATTATTATTAAACAAAATCTTTATTAATATATTTCTCTGGATACCATATTGGGTATTTTTCTTCATAATCATACCAGTAGAAACAGAGGTCCATCTTTGTTGCCTTTCCTTCCTCACCATTCATTCATTTATCTACCAAATGCAATCTGCCTTCAGTGTCCTCCAATGCCACCAAATCTGCTTGTGTCCAGGTCAATAATGACTCCAAATTTTAAAAATCAAATGGAAACTTGTCAAACAGTATCTTACCTAACCCTTCTGAAACATGAACAACTTCATTCTTTTGTTTTGTTTTTGTTTGTTTTTTCAAAAAGAACATTTTTTACTTGAAGCATATTTAAGTTGGTATGCTTGTGAAATGAGACCTGACACCAACTCCATCAGAACTGAGGCCCCCCAGAACTCTCTGGTTGGAAGACATGGTGTGGTCAGGGGCCCAGACTGATCTTCTGGGGGAGGGGACCACCACACTGGGACTGAGGCAAGCTTGACCGAGAAGGGCAGTCCTGCCGGAGTGCAGGAGCGTGGGTGTAAAGAATTTAGGCAGCCAGTACATGCTAAGCTACTTCCCTCAGGTAGCTCTGTGTTTATGCTGAGGTATGGAGGAGGGAAATGATGCTAGCCAGCTCTCCTGTTCCCAGAGAGACATCTCTATGAACATTGCCTCCCAAGGACTTTCCCCAAGATAAGTGAATAATTTCCCCACTGTGTAGCCCAGATGTTCTGCAAATGACTATTTCCACTCTGCCTCAGGGCAATGCCCTCTGGGCTCTATCCTGGCCAAGCCACTGACCTTTACACTCCAGTCTTTAAGCCCTGCTGTTTGCAAAAACTTTCGAAATTCAGGCCCTTTCATTTTCTAAGCCAATGGCTATGGGGAAATGTTCTCCTTGTGTATTCCCCTGTGTGTTCCTCTCTCTCTCTTCTCCACAACCACAGCCTTCTCTTCTCAGCAGCACCTACAACCCATTACTCCTCTAAACCACATCTCTGTGCTTTCTACCTTCTTTGATGTGACCTCTTCTCTCCCTTTAGTTGCAAAGTTTGTTCTGTCAGTCTTCAGGCTGATTTCTGAGGTATATAGGATGATTTAATAGTTATTTAGTTGTGTTCATGGGATGAAATAAGTCCAGCTTCCTCTTACTCTGCTGCCATCTTTGATGACTCAAAATTCACTATCTTATTATACCTTGCAACCATTTAAAGTGAAAGGAGAAAGAAAGAAAAAAGAAAGAAAAGAAGAGAAGAGAAAAAGAGAGAAGAGAAAAGAAAAAAGAAAAGGAAAGGAAAGAAAAGAAAAGAAAAAGGAAAGGAAGGAGAAAAGAGAAAGATTTCCAGTCAGAAAAATCAAACCACACTAATACTTACTGATTGCCCTAGGCCATTATCAGTGTCTCTATCCTCCATTTTCCTTCTTATTCTGTGGAATAATTTACCTAGGGGCACTTTTCCACAGGGCACAGCTCACTCTTGTTTCTTCCAGCTCCAAACATACCCCATTTCTAGGGCTCCCAACACATTGTAATTTGTAAATCATTTGTGGGAAGTGATGAACACATAGATGTGCTTTGAAGGCTCATTCAGACCACTGCTCCTCAAAACCATGTGATGGGGACAAAGTAACCTAATTCATAAGGGGAATGAAGTAGAATGAAGACATTGGGTTCAGTAATCTCTAAGATACATTCTCAAAAAAATTAATAAATGGAAAGTAAGTGAATAGCTTCTTTATCCATTCATTCATATCTTCCGATTGGGACATTCAGTCCATTTATGTTTAAAGTAATTATTGATAAGTATGTACTGATTGCCATTTTATTAGTTGTTTTCTGATTGTTTTTATAGTTCTTTTCTGTTCTTCTCTTTTTCTCTTATTCACTTCCTTGTGGCTTGATGCTTTCCTTTAGTGTTAGGCTTAGATTCCTTTCTTTTTTGTGCATTACAGGGTTTTGATTTGTGGTTACCATTACCATGTTCATATATAACAACTTATGCATATAGAAGTCTATATTAAGTTGATGAGTGCTTAAATTTGAATACATTCTAAAAGCACTAAATTTTTACTCCTTTCCTCATATTTATGTATACAGTGTCATATTTTACATAGATACTTAGATATAATTGATTTTACTGCTTTTGTGTTTTAATCTCCCTACAGGTTTTATAAGTGATTAATCTACTACCTTTACTATATATTTGCTTTTACCTGTAAAAATGTTCCCTTTCATAATTTTCTTATAGTCATGTTTTTTTCTTTCCATTCAAAGAATTTCCTCTAACACTTCTCATAAGAGTGGTTTAATGGGGGATGAATTCCTTTAGTTTTGTTTGTTTAGGAAATAGTTTCTCTCTCCTTTTATTCTGAATAATATCCGTACTAGATAAATTATTCTTGGCCGCATGTTTTTTCCTATCAGCACTTTGAATATATCATACCACTCCTTTCTGGCCTGCAATGGTTCTGCTGAAAAAAATCAGCTGATCTACTTATGGGGCTTCCCTTATATGTAACTGCTTTCTTTTCTCCTATTGCTTTTAAAATTCTCTATCATGACTTTTTACTATTTTGATTACTATGTGTCATGGTATTCACCTCTTTGGGTTAATTTTGTCAGGAGCTCTCTGTGATTCCTGGATTTAGATATCTATTTCCTTCCCCAGATTAGGAAAAATTTCAGCTATTATTCTTCAAATACGTTTTCTGCCCCCTTATCTCTCTCTTCTCCTTCTGGGATCCTTATAATGCAAATGCTATTATGGTTGATGATGTTGCTGAGTTCCCTTAATCTATTTTCATTTTTTATTATTCTTTTTGTTTCATGCTGTTCAGCGCAATTGCTTTCTATTAGCCACCTTCCAGATCCCTGATTCATTCTTCTGCATTCTCCAGTCTGCTATTGATTTCCTCTAGTGTATTTTTTATTTCAGTTATTGAATTATTCATCTCTGACTGGTTCTTTTTTATATTTTCTGTCTCTTCATTGAAAGTCTCACTGAGATTATCCACTCTTTTCTGAAGTCCAGTATCCCTATGACTATTATTTTGAATTCTTTATCACACATATTGCTTAGCTCTATTTCCTTTAGCTCCTTTGCTGTGACTTGGTCTTGTTCTTTCATTTGGGACATATCCCTCCCTCTCCTCGTCTTGTCTAACTGTGTTTGTTTCTATGTATTAGTAAGGTAAACTATATTTCCTGATGTTGAAAGTAGTGACCTAGGGGCACCTGGGTGGCTCAGTCGGTTAAGCCTCTGACTTCGGCTCAGGTCAGATCTCACATTCGTGGGTTCTAGCCCCATGTCAGGCTCTGTGCTGACACTTAGCTCAGAAACTGTAGCCTGCTTTGGATTCTGTGTCTCCTTCTCTCTCTGCCCCTCCCCTTCTCATGCTCTATCTCTCTCTGTCTCAAAAATAAATAAAACATTAAAAATTAAAAAAAAAAAAAAGAAAGTAGTGACCTAATGAAAAGGTCCTGTGGTACCCTATAGCACAATGCCCTCTCTTCACCAGAGCCAGTTGCTTAAGGGGTGTCTTCTATGTGGATTGTGTGCACCCTATCACATGCACCCTACCACGCACTCAGGTTTGCCTTCAGTCTAGTTGTCTGGTATGGCCCACTTTGCTTGCTGTGGGCACACTGAGGAGGGTTTGGTCCCTGCACTGTTGAGGGGCATGTTTGAGGCTAATATGGGCACCTAACTGAGTAGTTTCAGCCATCAGGCTAACTTTCAGTACTCAGTCTGTCTGCTGAAGTTGTGTGGCCACCAAACTGCAGGGCACTCTCCCTGCACTACCCCCTGAACAGTTTTCATTTTTTGGCAGGGCCTGCAATTAGACCTGGTATCTGCTCTCAGGCCATCTGCTGGGACTGTGGTTACACCAAACTGCAGGGCACTCTCCCTATGCTGCCACCTAAAATGTTCATGTCCACTGGTGTGCATGGTTATGTCCCCTTCTCCTTAAGGCAGGCATCACTTTGGAGTGGTGCCAGTCCCTGCCAGTGCTGCTTATAAAGTGTGTCAAGGCAGGGGCCACCTTGAGGGGACACACGCTGAGGCATGAAAGTTGGATGGGGCGGGTCTCTAGGGGAACATGGGGGTGCGTTATGAGGCACTAGCAAGATAAGTGGAGAGTGTTCATGCTAATTCCCAAAAGTGTTCAGCTATCTAGATTGAGGAGGGGAAAAGAAGGCATCCACCAGCACCTTTCTTCTTACAGAAGTCTTATAAAAATCTCTGCCTGTCCAACACACATTCTTAAATTAGTAAATATATCACCTTTACTTATACCTTAGATGCTCTTCAAATTACTGTTTCTGTTCTGTGTCTCAGCCAGGTTATGCTGGCTCTTTAAAGTCAGAGACTCAATTTCTTGTTGCTCTCCAAGAGCTAAATCCACTGATTTTAACTATCCAGAGTTAAACACCCCCATCTCCACCCAATTTAAAAACACACAAAGTTAAGCCCTAATGGTTTTCAAAATTAAATTCTATGGAGACTTGTCTTATCAGTGCGGGTCCCCCTGATACAGGTTCTGCTCCTTTCACTTCTCTGTGCTTGTGATGGCCCTCCTGTTTATGGTTAGTCTTACCAGGAGTTTTGGTTCCTGACCATGTTGCTGCCCTTCCTAGGCTTTTCAGTGTGGTCTCCTCACTACATTTATATAGTGAAAGGTCTCTTGTGTCAGGCATTGGGTCACTTTCAGGGTTAGTTAATACAAAGTTAGCTGCTATCTCAATGTGCTCAAGGGAGAAGATGAGCTCAGGATCCTCCTATCCCACCATCTTGACCAAAACTCTTGTATATACTGCTTATAGGAGACCCAGTTAATACCTAAAGACACATGCAGACTGAAAGTGACAGGATGTAAAGATATTTACCATGCAAATAAAAGTGAAAAGGAAAGGAGGTGAAAGATATATATGCTAAAAACTATAAAAATTGAGGATGACACAAGTGAAAAAACTATTTCATGTTTATAATTTAGAAAAATGAATATTCTTAAAATGTCTATACAGTCCAAAGTAATCTACAGATCTAAAGACTGTATACAGTCCAAAGTAATCTACAGATCTAATGCAGTCCCTATCAGAACACAAAGAGGAGCTTTCACAGAACTATGATTATTTAATCATAAAATTTATATGGAACCATGAAGGACACCAAATAGTCAAAGAAATCTTGTGAAAAGAGAACAAATCTATAGGTATCACAATCTCAAATTTCAAGATATACTACAAACTACAGTAATGAAAGAATTATGGTACTGGCACTACAAAAGACATACAAATCAACAGAACAGCAGAGAGATTCCAGAATAAATCCATGCTTATATGGTCAATTAATCTATGACAAAGGAGGCAAGAATACACAATGTAAAAAGTCTTCTCAACAAATGGTTTTGAGAAAACGGAAGAGCTACATATAAAAGAATGAAATTGGACAACTTTCTACACTATACACAAAAATAAACTCAAAATGGATTAAGGACCTAAATGTGAGATATGAAGTCATAAAACTCTTAGAGAAAAAACATAGGCAGTGTTCTCTTTTGATATCAGCCATAGAAACATTTTTCTAGGTATATCTTTTCAGGCAAGGGCAAAAATAAACTACTAAGACTATCCCAAAATAAAAAACTTTTGCACAATGAAGGAAACTCAAAAAATGAAAAAGCAATCTACTGAACGAAAGAAGATATTTGAAAATGATATATCCAATAAGGGGTTAATATTCAAACTATATCAAGAACTTATACAACTTAACACCAAAAAATCCCAAATAATCCAATTTAAAGATGGGGAGATCTGAATAGACATTTTTCCAAAGAAGACATATAGATGGTCAATAGACACATAAAAAGATGTTCAACATTACTAATCATCAGGGATATGCAATTCAATTGATGATACAATGATACACCTGCCAGAATGGCTAGAATAAAAACAATAAATAACAAGTGTTGGTGAGGATGTGGAGAAAAAGGAACCCTCAAGCACTGTTGTGAAAATACAAATTAGTGCAGCCTCTATGGAAAACAGTTTGGAGGTTTCTCAAAAAAAATTAAAAATAGAAATACCATATGATCCAGTAATTCTGCTACTGGCTATATACCCAAAAAAAAATGGAAACACTAATTCAAAAAGATACATGCACCCCTACACTTATTGCAGCATTTATTTACTATAGCCAAACTATGGAAGTAATCAAAGTGTCCATTTGTAGATGAATGAGTAAAGAAGATACACACACACACACACACACACACACACACACACACACACACACTGAAATATTAATCATAAAAAAGAATAAGATCTTGTCATTTGTGACAATGAGGATGGACCCAGAGAACATCATGTTAGGTGAAATAAGTTAGAGAAAGATAAATGCCATATGATTTCTCTCATATGTGTAATTTAAAAAACAAAACAAATTAACAAAAAGAAAAAGAGATTAACAAAAGGAAAACTCTTAAATACAGAGAACAAATGCAGGGGAGATGGGTGAAGTAGATAAAGGGGATTAAGATGTACAAACTTCCAGTTACAAAATAAATAATTCATGGAAAGGAAAAGTATAGCATAGGATTTGAATTCTGTGTCTCCCTCTCTTTCTGCCCTCCTCTGCTGGCTCTCTCTCTCTCTCTCTCTCAAAAATAAATAAGCATTAAACAATTTTTAAGGTACAGCATAAGAAATATAGTCAACAACGTTGGAATAATGTTGATGACAGATAGTGACTACCTTCATTTTGCAAGCCCTGCATAATGTACAGAGTTGTTGAATCATGTTGTACACCATTATGCTTAAATATAACAGTATATGTTAATTATACCTCAAAATATATACATACATACATACATACATACATACATACATACATACATACATAAAGTTACCAAGGCTTAGGAGAATAAGGTGTTAGAGTTTAATAATTACAGAATTCTGTTTGGAGTGATGAAAAGTTTTGGAAATAAATAGTGGTGATGATTGTACAACGTTGTGAAAAGAACATTAATACCATTAAATTGTACATTTAATAATGACCAAAAAAAGTTGAGAAAAGCAGGCATTAAGGTAAGTGGAATAAGTAGTCAATGTATTCTTTCAGACATTTCCTGTGATGAGATAGTATTCACTCTCTCCTTTTCCCTCTCTCTCCCTCTCTCACACACACATCAAGTTGAAGATACTGTAGATTTTAATATGCATAATTTCTTTATGGACCAATAATCAGGTGGGAAATGCTGCCAACTAAACCATGACACTCCATTGACTATAAGATACATCTCAGTTTCAGAGATGTTAAACTGCAAAACAAATAGGTCCTGAAAACAATGACATGCAGTGTATATGTGTGCACATGTGCACATATGTGAGATAATGAGGTCTTGGGATACTATCACTTCCTGCGCTATTGGCATTTACTACAACACAGCTATACAATTCTGTCATGTGGTGCTAGGTTCATTTTCATTTCTCCCTATTACACATCCACTTTCCATCAATACCTCTTCATACCCTCAGTCCAGGCTCCCTGAAGTCTCAAGCTCCCTTTGGTTTCCAAACGTCTCCAAAATTTCTTAGAAGTAACCCTATTCCAAACATGATAATCTTGACTTTTCTAGCTACCTTGTTCCTTTGAAAATAATTCAGTCTTCTATCTCATTCTCTTAGTATTACTAATTGACTGGAATAATTTTTTTTAATATTTTTTTGTTTATTTTTGAGAGACAGGGAGAGACAGCGCAAGCAGCGGGGAGTCGGAGAGAGAGAGGGAGATACAGAATCTGAAGCAGGCTCCAGGCACTGAGCTAGCTTTCAGCACAGAGCCTGATGCGGGACTCAAACCCATGAACTGTGAGAACCTGAGCTGAAGCCAGATGCTTAGCCAACTGAGCCACCCAGGTGCCCTTGACTGGAATATAATTTATGAGGTAATTATGGCTAGTGTTTCATGGTTTGCAATAAATTCTTCATTTAGATTTTTGTCTTAATGTAAGTTTCCTTACCAATCAGCCAAGAAGCAAACAAAAAAGTGTGCATTTATTAAAGATTAAAAAGAGTTGTATATAAAGAGGAAGTGTCTTGTTCCTTTCAAATCATACTTGTTAATATTATTTATTACCTCAAACATGTATATCTGGGTGGCTGAGGGGCTACCAAAAGTCTAAAAAAAAAAAAAACCCTCACTTTCCTTTGTGTCCTGTAGGAATGCAAAGAAAAATTTCAGAAATAAAGTAAATCTAAGCAGCTACTTAGGCCCCCCATTCTCACACTATGAGATTTTCTTCCTTTTTTTCCTCCCCTTCATGACCATCATCATCATCATTATCCTCTTACTTTCATCTTTGATTTGCCTCCTAAAAAATAAAACCTCAGTATAAAAGTAATTCCTGTTACCAGGATCTAAATAGCAACCCAGTGCCTACACTTTGAATACTAATCTTATTTCAGGTTGTACCCAAATTTTGGATCCTTATATACTTATTTTTATTTCTACATTATTTTCTTATGGTAAATATAATTTGAAAAGGAAGTTTGCTTTTACTTTAAATAGAGGTGGCATTCATTAGTCTGTCTTTTACATTTTTTAGCACTTTTCTCCATCTAAGAAGCCCTTTTGGGAACAAAATTTGATAAAACTTCTCATTGATAAAACTTCAATGCGTCCTTAGGTTCAAAAACCTTAATAGTATGCAACAGATTTAAAACCAGAAATTTCACACCTAAGAACTTATTTTAAGAAGAAAATTTTCCATAAGTACAAAAAGTAATGTTTTAAGATACTCATTAACTGCATCTTATAATTCAATCAATATGAATTTGGTCAGATAAATGCTAGTGAATGGATTATTCAAGCAATGGGCTATCAGATATCCATTTTATGTTCAGAAATATTATCGACACATGGATGTTTATAATAAATTGCTTGGCACAAAACACAAGCTACAAAATAAAATGTCCACTATTTACCATTTTCACATGGAATGAGGGTCAAAATGTTTGAAGTCAAAGACATCTTGGTTCAAACCTTGTTTCAAACATTCAGTTCTAACACTGGCTCCTTAAACAAATATGGGTAGGTTTTCCAGCTTCACAGAGCCTCAGTATCATTAATAAATAATATTTACCTCAATGCTTTTGTAAAGATTCATTTGAATAATGTATGCAGAGACCTACAGACATGGCGCCAAAATAATAAGCATTGTATAAGTGGTTTCCCACAATGAATGTGTGACATGTGGGATTTTTTTATTGTAATTAACAGAAGTAAATTTTGGCTAACTCAAACAATAGCAAACTCGTTAAAAATAATATGGAAAAGTTGGAGAACCAGTCTTGGAAATAGGCAGAAACCAATTCAGCTTCAGTGGCAAGAAAGCAGAAATTATAGGATTACTCTTTTAGTGCAACAATCTGGTAGGGATATTGGTACCCAGATAAGAGAATGCCAATCACTTCCTTCACTCACCAGTTTCACACACTCAAAAGTCAAAGTCTCAGCAGAGGGCTTCCATGGGCTGATCTGATGCCATGGCCTACCTTCTGGCCATAGAAGGCAGGGAAGGTGCAATCTGGGTCTTTGGGGTACAGGCAGCTGGACTTTCCCTCTCAGACAGATTATATACAAAATGATAGTAGGTCAACTCTCCAGAAGAAATTCAGGTTCTGTTGAAGGATGGTAGATGCTTTTGAGTGCCCTAGAATGATACATGTTCTTATATAAAATAAACACAAGGTAATTTTGAAGTGGGAAAAACACAAATCAAAATTTTATTTTAAATAAAAGCTCTTCGGGGGAAGGAGCCAAGATGGCGGAGAAGAAGGGCACTCTGTAAACTTCATCTGCCCAATCTTTCGAACTAAGGACATTACCCTCATCTGCAAGAGTGGAAGGAGAAAATACAGACTCCAGAAAGAAGACTCAAAGATGACTGAGTGAGTGAGTGCGAACTGGAGACATTGGAAAACGGGCCAGCCAGGAAGGGCAGGGGATGTGGGAGCCCCAGCCCAACATGGAGAAAGTGCGTGAAGACCCTGAGAGACAAAGGGAAGAGAAAGAGAAACTTAACAGCTTATAGTACTGTCTCCAGAGAAGAGATAAAGAGCGTGTTTCCCCACACGGAAAGAAAAACTCTCACTCCATATATAACCACTGGGCAGCCCAAATCCCAAACCCGGGTGGCACAAGGGAAAAAACAGAACTTCACCCCTGCACGATCCCAGCAGGGAGTCAATGGACAAGGCGGACAAAGCAGACAAGGCAATAGTGGCGGAAGCCACAGAGGTGCGCATTTCAGCCTCAGCTGCAGGAGTGGGAGCACACACCTCATTTCCACAGCACATCTTGCCTCCAGCATTGGCCAGGCGAATCCCGAATCCCTGGTGCCAACAGAGAAAAAAGAGTCCCCACCCCTACTCAATCCCAGCAGGAAGTTGGCAGTGGTGGAGGCAGGGGCTCATGCATCGGCTGCAGGAATGCACAGCTCATATCCAGCAGCGCCCTGCACCTCAGGCAACAGCAGCACAAATCCCAGCCAGCGCCCAGAGAAATTTATCCCTCCCCCTACTCGATCAGGATCCCATCTGGGGGCTGGGAGTTGGCAGAGGTGTCTGTGGGGGCACAGACTTTGCCTCCTGTAACGCACCTCCTCTCCTGCAGCTGCAATGCAAATCCCTGCTGGAGACAAGAGAAACTGCTCCCTCCCACTACGAGATCCCGGCTAAGAAGACAGCCTCCAAAGCAAGTACATCTCCTCTGTGGTAGCATAAAAGTGCAGGGACTAGGAATTTGAAAAGAGGCAGGCCTGGAAAATACAGCTTGGCTCAGTTGCGGCACAAGGTGATCGGACTCATTAGAGTGGCCTGCAGCACTTAGTTGCAGTGGAACAAGGGGCACCGCCATTCATCCTACATAACCACCAAGGCTAGGCCTCCAAGAGCAGCCCGAGACCTACGTATACCAAACCACACCTATCCGCGCGGGGGAGCTGCTGCTTTTTTTCTTGTACATATTTTTTATTATTATTTCCTTTTTTACTTTCATTTTTTTTTTAATTTTTTCTCCTTATTTTCCTTTTTCCTTTCTCCCTTTTTTTTTTCTTCCTCTTGCCATCCAGAAATATTCTCCCATATCTCATCCTTACCTCTCCCCTTGACTGGTTATACACTTTTAGACTCTCCATTGTCCTTTGTTGTCTTTGCCCCCCCCTTATTTTTTTCTTCTCTTCTTTTCTTCTCTTCCTCTCCATTTTCTTTTCTTCCTTTCCCCCTTTTTTATTTGTTTGTTTGTTTGATTTGTCTGTGCATTTGTGTGGTTCTATTCCCTCTGTGTTTGTCTGTCTGTTTTCCTTCTCAGGATTACCCCAAGAAACAAGCCAAAGTGCACATGACAGCGAGTCCCAGATAACACTGAGTAGGGAAATAAAATAATCAAAGGCACAACAAGAGAAACTTAGAGACACCATTAAAAGAATATTTCCTGAAATGTCAGGCCCAGGAGAGTCAATAAGCCTCCTTTAACAGAGCAATAATAACAGGGGCACAGTGCATAACGAGCTTTTTAAAACTGACAAGAGACAGAAAACTAGACAAAATGACAAAACGAAGAAACTCTCCCCTGAAGAATCTCCAGGAAGAAGACACAGCCACAGAACTGCTCAAAATAGATCTAAACAACATACCTGAACAAGAACTTTTAAAACTTGTCATAAAATTAATCGCTAGGTTGGAAATAGCATCAGAGAAGCAACTGACACAATGACAAGGAACATTGAAAATAGGTATGACAAGTTAAAAGAGGTGAATAATAAAACGGAGGCAGCCACCTCAAGGATGGAAGAGGCAGAGAAAAGAATACGTGAACTAGAAGATATAGTTATAGCAAAAGAAAAAGCTGAAGAAAAAAAAAGAGAGAAATTGATCCAAGAGCAGGAAAGGAGAATTCGAGACCTCAGTGATACAATCAAACGGAACACCATCCAAATCAATTCCTGAAGAGGAAGACAGAGAGAAAGGGACTGAAGGGATACTTGACCAAATTATAACTGAGAATTTCCCAAATCTGGGAAAAGAAATAGACATTCAGATTCAAGAGGCACAAAGAACCCCCTTAAGACGTAATATGAATCGGCCTTCTGCACAACATATCATAATGAAACTGGCAAAATATAAAGATAAAGAGAGAATACTGAAAGCAGCTAGGGAGAAAAGGGCCCTAACATACAAAGGGAAACCTATCAGAATGGTTACAGACCTATCTAATGAAACTTGGCAGGCCAGGAAGGAATGGCAGGAAATCTTCAATGTGATGAACAGAAAAAAAATAGGCAGCCAAGAATCGTTTATCCAGCAAGCCTTTTATTCAAAATAGAAGGAGAGATAAAAGTGTTCCAAAATAAACAACAATTGATAGAATTCATCACCACCAAACCAGCCCTACAAGAAATTCTAAGAGGGACTCTATGAGGGAAATGTTGCAAAGCATACAAGGTGCCAGAGACACCACTATAAACATGAATTCAATGAAGAACACAATGACTCTAAACTCACATTTTTCAATAATAACACTGAATGTAAATGGACTGAATGCTCCAACCAAACGACACAGGGTAGCAGAATGGATAAAAAAACAAAACCCATCTATTTGCTGTCAACAAGAGACTCATTTTCTACCTGAAGACACCTTCAGGTTGAAAGTAAAGGGATGGAGAATTATCTATCATGTGACTGGAAGCCAAAAGAAAGCCGGAATAGCCATACTTATATCAGACAAACTGGACCTTAAATTAAAGCAGTAACAAGAGATGAAGAAAGACATTATATAATAATGACAGGGTCTCTCCATCAGGAAGAGCTAACAATTATAAATATTTATGCACCAAATTTGGGACCACCCATATACATAAAACAATTAATCACAGAAAGAAACAATCTTATTGACAAAATGTGCTAATTGCAGGGGACTTTAATACGCCACTGACAGCAATGGATAGATCAACCAGACAAAAATCACTAAAGAAGCAATAGACCTGAACGACATATTGGAACAGATGGAACTGATAGATATATTTAGAACTCTGCATCCTGAAGAGAGGAAATTCACCTTCTTTTCGAGTGCACATGGCACATTCTCCAAGATAGACCACATACTGGGACATAAAGCAGCCCTCCATAAGTATAAATGAATAGAGATCATACCATGCACACGTTCAGATCACAATGCTATGAAACTTGAAATGAACCACAGGAAAAAGTCTGGA
>NC_043701.1:121371229-121374301 GCF_006229205.1 Suricata suricatta | reverse complement strand
CTCTCTCCCCAACTCTCTTTCCCCCTTCTCCTCCCCATGGTCCTCCATTAGGTTTCTCCTGTTAGACCTCTGAGTGCAAACACATGGTATATGTCCTTCTCTGCCTGACTTATTTCACTTAGCATGACACCCTCGAGGTTCATCCACCTTGCTACAAATGGCCATATTTCATTCTTTCTCATTGCCATGTAATACTCCACGGTATATATATATATATATATATATATATATACCACATCTTCTTGATCCATTCGTTAGGTGATGGACATTTAGGCTCTTTCCATGATTTGGCTATTGTTGACAGTGCTGCTATGAACATTGGGGTACATGTGCCCCTATGCATCAGCACCTCTGTATCCATTGGGCAAGTCCCTAGCTGTACTATTGCTGGGTCATAAGGGAGTTCTATTGATAGTTTCTTGAAGAACCTCCATACTGTTTTCCAGAGCAGCTGCACAAGTTTATATTCCCACCAACAGCGTAGGAGGGTGCCCGTCTCTCCACACCCTCACCAGCATCTATAGTCTCTTGATTTGTTCATTTTAGCCACTCTGACTGGAGTGAGGTGATATCTCAGTGTGGTTTTGATTTGTGTTTCCCTGATGATGAGTGATGTTGAGCATCGTTTCATGTGCCTTTAGGCCATCTGGATGTCCTCTTTGGAGAAGTGTCTGTTTATGTCTTCTGCCCATTTCTTCACTGGGTTATTTGTTTTTTGGGTGTGGAGTTTGGTGAGTTCCTTATAGATTTTGGATATTAGCCCTTTATCTGATATGTCCTTTGCAACTATCTTTTCCTATTCTGTTGGTTGCCTATAGCTTTCTTGATTGTTTCCTTTGCATTGCAGAAGTTTTTTATCTTGATGAGGTCCCAATAATTCAGTTTTGCTTTCATTTCCCTTGCCTTTGGGGATGTGTCGAGTAGAAAATTGGTGCGGTTGAGGTCAAGGAAGTTGTTTCCTACTTTCTTTTTGAGGGTTTTGATGGTTTCCTGTCTCACATTCAGGTCCCTCAGCCATTTTGAGTTTATTTTTATGTATGGTGTAAGAAAGTAGTTTAGTTTCATTCTTCTGCATGTTGCTGTCCAGTTCTCCTGGCACCACCTGCTAAAGAGGGAGTCTTTTTTCCATCGGATACTCTTTCCTGCTTTGTCAAAAATTAATTGGCCGTACATTTGTGGGCCCAATTATGGGTTCTCTATTCTATTCCATTTGCCTAGTTGTCTGTTTTTGTGCCAATACCATACTGTCTTGATGATGACAGCTTTGTAGTAGAGGCGAAAGTCTGGGATTGTGATGCCTCCCGTTTTGGTTTTCTCCTCCAATATTACTTTGGTTATTCAAGGTCTTTTGTTGTTCCATATAAATTTGAGAATAGCTTGTTCTAGCTTTGAGAAGAATGTTGGTGCAATTTTTATGGGGATTGCATTGAATGTATAGATTGCTTTGGGTAGTAATGACATTTTCACAATGATTATTCTTCCAATCCATACGCATGGAATGTTTTTCCATTTCTTGGTGTCTTCTTCAATCTCTTTCATAAGTTTTCATCATATAGATCTTTTACATCTTTGGTTAGGTTTACTCCTAGGTATTTTATGTTTTTTCGTGCAATTGTGAAAGGGGTCAGTTTCTTGAATTCTCTTTCCGCTGCTTCTTTATTGGTGTATAAGAATGCAACCGATTTCGGTATATTGATTTCATACCCTGCAACTTTACTGAATTCATTAATCAGTTCTAGAAGGCTTCTGGTAGAGTCTGCTGGGTTTTCCATGTAGAGTATCATGTCATTTGTGAAAAGTGAAAGTTTGACTTCTTTATCAATATTGATGCCTTTTATTTCCTTTTGTTGTCTGATTGCTGATGCTAGGACTTCCAGCACTATGTTAAACAACAGTGGTGAGAGTGGACTTCTGTCGTGTTCCTGATCTCAGGGGGAAAGCTCTCAGTTTTTCCCCATTGAGGATAATATTGGCTGTGAGCTTTTCATAAACTGCTTTTATAATGTTTAGGTAAGTTCTTTCTATTCCGACTTTCTCAAGGGTTGTTATTAAGAAAGGTTGCTGTATTTTGTCAAATTCTTTTTCTGCATCTATCGACAGGATCATATGGTTTTTATCTTTTCTTTTGTTAATGTGATGGATCACATTGATGGATTTGTGGATATTGAACCAGCCCTGTAACTCAGGAATGAATCCCACTTGATCATGATGGATAATTCTTGTTATATGCTGTTGAATTCGATTTGCTAGTATCTTGTTGAGTATTTTTGCATCTGCATTCATTAAGGATATTGGTCTGTAGTTCTCTTTTTTGGCTGGGTCTCTGTCTGGTTTGAGTATCAAGATGATGCAGGCTTCATAGAATGAGTTTGGAAGTTGTCCTTCTATTTCTATTTTTGGAATAGTTTGAGAAGAATGGATATGAGCTCTGCTTTAAATGTCTGGTAGAATTCCCCTGGGAAGCCATCTGGCCCTTGGCTCTTATTCGTAGGGTGATTTTTGATAATGGATTCGATATCTTCCCTGGTTATTGGTCTATTCATGCTTTCTATCTCTTCCCGTTTGAACTTTGCCAGTGCATGTGCATTTAGGAATTTGTCCATTTCTTCTGTGTTGTCCAGTTTGTTGGCATATAATTTTTCATAGTGATTCTGATGATTGCCTGTATTTCTAAGGGATTGTTTATAATAGATCCTTTTTCATTCATTATTTTGTCTATCTGGGTGCTCTGCCTTTTCTTTCAGAGGAGCCTGGCTAGAGATTTATTGATTTTGTTTATTTTTTCAAAGAACGACTCTTGGCTTAACTGTTCTTTTAGATTCTGCCCTGATCTTTGTTCTTTCTTTTCTTCTGCTGGTTTTGGAGTGCTCTTGCTGCTTCCCTTCTAGTTCCAGTAGGTGCTCTGTTAAATTTTGAATTTCCACTTTTTCTAGTTTGTTGAGATTGGCCTGGATTGCAATATACTTTTCTCTTAGGACTGCCTTTGCTGCATCCCAGAGATTTTGGATTGTATTTTTATTTTCATCGGTTTCCATATATTTTTTAATTTCTTCTCTAATTGCCTGATTAACC
>NC_043701.1:121367508-121371129 GCF_006229205.1 Suricata suricatta | reverse complement strand
TACACACAATGGAGTATTACATGGCAATGAGAAAGAATGAAATATGGCCATTTGTAGCAAGGTGGATGAACCTCGAGGGTGTCATGCTAAGTGAAATAAGTCAGGCAGAGAAGGACATATACCATGTGTTTGCACTCAGAGGTCTAACAGGAGAAACCTAATGGAGGACCATGGGGAGGAGAAGGGGGAAAGAGAGTTGGGGAGAGAGAGGGACACAAATCATGAGAGACTATTGAAGGGAGAGTGGAAGGGGAAATGGAGGTTCTGGTAAGGGAGGAGGGCACTTGTGGGGAAGAGCACTGGGTGTTATATGGAAACCAATTTGACGATAAACTATTTAAAAATAAATAAATAAATAAATAAATAAATAAATAAAAGCTCTTCTACATACATGTGACCATCGTAAAATTCTGTGAGGAAAGCAGAAAAACAATTATTTTCATTTTACAAAGGAAGACTAATGCTTAGGGAAGATACAGGACCAACCCAAGGACACTACACTTAGTTTGTGAAGAGCTGAAACAGAGGCCTGAACCATAGTCCAAGGTTCTTCTCTAGGTACTCACTGAAAATTGTGAAACATCCCCCAGCCTTCCATGCTTCTTATCCTAAACTTCAAAGGACACAGCTTACTAGCTGATTGTATTTTCCATTTCATATAACTTGCTGGTCTGTTCCTCCCACCATGACCACCACCCACCTCACTGCTTGAAATTCAGCTCCCCCACCATCACCAGCTGGATGCTCAGCTGGAAGCAATACAGTTATCCTGTCTGAGGATGGCTGAGAGACTTGGCAATCTGCCTCCACCTCTATCACATTTGAAGGAAAGAGAAGGTGGAGAACAGAGAGTGGAGAAAATACTGGAGAAAGAAAGGAGTCATGCTGGAAGAAGACAAAAAGGCAGGGTCCAACCTGGAAAGGAAGTGGTATGGAGGGCAGGCAGGGGAGAGACAGAAAGAATGATTTGTTTTTTAAGCCAAAAAATTCGTAAACATTTTAAATCATCCAGGAAGAGGTCCAATGGTTACCAAGATCTCCTGCATCTAGCCAGAGAAAAATGTTAAAGTCTTACAATACTGCCATCCCTCTCTCTCTGGAATAACTGATTCTCATTATATACCACAATATTTGACATCTAAGTTACTGAGGGTTTGTTTTCTGCTTTTTATCTCTCCTTACAACTTATAGGAGAGACCACCAGAAAGAGCAAACCAATTGCAAATTCTCAGATTCTAGGAGTTACAATGATAACTGAACACTTCTAAATATATCCTAACCATCTTCTCTAATATACACATTTTTCAGTTAGAGAAACTGAGAGACAGAATTACAAATTTGCTAAAACTATTTATGTATTTTAAAATACGATTCTTTAGGCCAGGGATTGGCAAACTTTTTTATATTAAAGGCCATCTCTAGTAAATATTTTTGGCATTGAGGATCATATAGTATTTGTCACATCTACTAAACTCTGCCATTATACAACAAACACAGCCATAGACAGCATATAAACAAATGGATATAGCTGTGTTCCAATAAAACTTTATTTTCAAAAACAGTGTGTGGGCCAGACTTGGCCAGTAGACTATAGTTTATTGACACCTGATCTGGACCTAGTTTTTTCTAAAATACCATGTGAACATCCCAGAAAAACATATAATCAAATGGCAGGCATAAATTAAATTCCCGTATGAATGATACTAACAATGGCTGCAAGTGATGAAGCCCTTCCTACGTGATTTTCCTCACTTAGTTGCTCCACCAGTCCTGTGCGAAGAATACTGTTACACTGTTTATTTGGATAAGTAAACAAAGATACATGTAAGTCAAATAACTTGCCAATGGCCATACAGTTAAAAGGTGCTAATGTCAGTATTTGAACCTAGATGCTGTCTCACTTCAGGACTAAAGTCCTTAACAACCACACTAAGTGAGGGAATATAGACATTTGGAAGGGATAATAGAAAGCCATATGAAGTTTCTCACAAAGCATTGAATGTTTTCATGTTACTCTGAAGGAAATATCCAATAGTTTAAATATTTTAATAGTGCATTCATATCATCTTGGATGAAGCATGAGTCAGTCTCCTCTTTCTCTCTCTCTTCCTCCCTTTCTCTCTCTCTCTTTCACATCCCTCATTTTCCCCTCAAATGCTCATTTTTTTTTGCCTTTTTCTCATGATCTGTCATAATCTGTCTGTTGAGCTGTATAGCACACACACTAATATTTAAGGAAGGATTTAGGTGAAGCCCACCCACCTCAGACCCTGGGAACTGAAGGGTCTCTAACAGTCAGAGGAATTCAAGCCTGAAGGGGAGAAGAGGACAGCTCTTGATGATTATCCTAAATCGTTGAAGCCAAACCAGGGAAGACTTGAGGAAATGACTCACTGAACCCAGGAGAAAGAAAAACAGCCGAGTGATGGCAGGAGAAAATGAGGATAATATAGCCTTACTGTTAAAGTGAGGGTTAGAAGTCCACAGAGACCCAGAAAGGAAACACTGAAATGGCCGAGTTACATTCCTGAAACTAACATGCAATATTGTTTTATCAGGCTAACAGCTGTTTGGGCCAAGAATGAAGCAGGAACAGATTTCTTCTTAACAGAGACATCATTTCATGTTCTTTACTGTCCAAGGCTTGTCTCCTCTGCTAGATTCCTCAGGAGAAATCACAGCCATCTTTGTTCCGTCTATTCTTAAATCACAAAACTAGGTATTCCTGACTCAGAAGTTGAGATTGGTGTGAAAAAACAAATGCACAATAGTGCAGCCATTAAAAATCTCCTAACATCTGTATTGAGTCCATGAAAGGACTTTGAGGCATCAATATTTCAGTTTAAAAAAAAAGCCTGATAGGAAAAGTTGGAGAATGTTTTCAAGCATGAACACAGTTTGCTGTTACTTAGTAGGTCAATAGGAATGGAAACAAAAGTATGAGATAAGTAAACTCTCTCCATTGACTTTTCTGACCAATCTATCAAATTATCACTAAATTAACTTTTTTTTTCTTAAACTTTATTTATTTTGAGAGGGAGAGAGAGAGAGAAAGAGAGAATCCCAAGAAGGCTTGGTACTGTCAACAGAGAGCCCAATGCAGGGCTCAAATTCACAAACCATGAGATTATGACCTGAGCCAAAATCAAGAGTAGGATGCTTAACCAACTGAGCCACCTAGCTGCCTCTCTGAATTAACACTTTTTTTTTAATGTTTTTTTGTTGTTGTTGTTAGAGAGACAGTATGAGCAGAGGAGGATCAGAGAGAGAGAGAGACACAGAATCCGAAGATAGGCTCCAGGCTCTGAGCTAGCTGTCAGCACAGAGCCTGACGCGGGACTCAAACCCACGAATCCTGAGATCTTGACCTGAGCCGAAGTCGGACGCTTTAACCGACTGAGCCACCCAGGCGCCCCTGCATTAACATTCTGATGCAAAACTCTGATCATGTCACTCCTGTGCTCACAAGCATGCAAAATTAACACACCATATTGGTAATGGTGCCCACTTTATTTTTATTTTTTAGTGTTTATTTATTTTAGAGACTGAGAGAGAGAACATGAGCCAGGGAGGGGCAGAGAGAGAGGGAGACATAGAATCTGAAGCAGGCTTCAGGCTCTG
>NC_043701.1:121353949-121367408 GCF_006229205.1 Suricata suricatta | reverse complement strand
TCAAGGGAGACTACTGAATACTGGAGACGAACCATGGACTGAGGGGGAGGGGGAGGGGGAAGGGGGATGGTCATGGTGGGGGGCACTTGTGAGGAGAAGCACTGGGTGTTATATGGAAACTAATTTGACAATAAGCTATTATAAAAAAATAAAAAAATAAACACTTTCTTATATTGGTGGTCAAAGTGTACACTGGTACAGTCTCTAAGAACATTTTTGCGATGTCTACCAAAATTACAAATACACATATTTCTGGGTAAGAATTTATCCTATAACTGTACTGGCACTTGTATGGAATGGAATATGTATAAGATATTTTGATACAATATTGTTAGTAAGAATAACAGATTAAATACTCTTCTCCTCTGGATATCAGGTCACAGTAGGTCAAAGATCTTGCTGCAACAACCAAAAACAAATGGACAAATAGAAAGACACATGCTAAATTAGATGTGGATAATTAGATGAACTAAAAGTTCAGAGAGAAAACCCCTTCTTAGAGCTAATAAGATGTAGATATTCCAGGATTTCAATCAAAAACCTGGAAAGACTGTATCTAAAGAATAAGGGCAAACCAGAGGTATATGAAATCTTGCTAATAATGTAAATCAGTATATAATTGAATTAAGATAATTAGCCCATTGGACTAATAAAGAAATAAAGGATCTCTCTCTGGAAGAAGATATCATCAGAAATGTCAACAATTCTTATACTTAATACCAAACATACAGTAAAATGTACCATACATTCAAAGAAACAGGAAAAGTAATAAATAATTTAAAAATAAAATAAACACAAACCCACAGAAGATTGATATAATAAAGTTGTAAGAAAAGTTCAAAACAGTAAGTATTGTCAAAGAAATACACAGAAAATATTAAAAGATTTCAACAGAAAGTGAGAATCTACAAAATAAAAGGATATTTTAGAATTGAAAAATACAATTTCTGGGTTTAAAAACTCATTGGATGGGATTAAGAACAAACTGGACATAGAAGAAAGGATCGATGAATTCAAAGGAAGATTGATAACAACTATTCAAATTGAATCACAGAAACTAAAATGGAAAGCAAGAGTATATCCAAATGTGAGACATACTCAAAACACTATAATATACATATATTGGATGTCCAAAAGGAGAGAAAGAAAGAGAGAATGGAGTAGGAGCATTATTTGAAAACATAGAACTGAGAAATTTCCAAGAATGATGAAAGACATAAACCACCACTTCCAAGAAGTTTAACAATCTCCAAACATGATAATACAATGAAAACCATACCTAGACACATTATAGAAACTGTTGAAAAACAAAGAGGAGAAATTCTTAAAAGCAGCCAGAAATAAAAATACCCATTGTATTAAGGAAAGATACAATAAGATTGACAGCTAACTTTTCAAATGAAACTATGTGTGGTGGCCATGGAAATGTACCCTTTAGATCTTCCTTCAAGAGATCCTGCTGCAAGGACCATATCTGATGGACAGCTGCAGCCCTTTGAATCCAATGAAATCTTCATGTCATATCACACTTCATCTGGGCTGCTTCCAGCCAATAAATAAGCACAGTGGAATTATTCGAACCAGGTCATTTCAGTAGACACAAGAGTTGTCTAACAGCTTTGGCTTGGGAGATCTCCATTGGCATGTCTAAGCATTTCTCAGAACTGTTGTACAGTCTGAGTTTCTTCTGACCCCATCCTTCCTTCTCTTCTCTCATGGATGCAACAACTTCCTAGTTGTCTGAAGGTTCTCCTTACTTGGCTCTTCCCTTTCTCATTTTATCTTTCACAGGCATTTCCCCTAAATACATCTGTTGCATTTTTAATCTTATCATTGTGTGTCCTTTTTGTAGAACTCAAACTGACATACCACCAAAGACAGGAGACAATGTAATGACATTTAAAGTGGTGACAGAAAAAAAATACAGCTGAACTAGAATTGTTAGTGAATTTATTTCCTTCCAGCACAAATAAAGAGAATCCTTTGCCAGCAACACACCACTGAAGTAAATACTATAAGGGATTCCTTAAGCAAATGGAAAATTTTCTTGGTTAGAAACAGAAACTTTAAAGGAAAAGAAAAGCACTAAAAAAGCATATGTGAATAAATATAAAAATACTGTTTACAGCAACAATGATGTCTTTTGTTTTATTTTGTTTGTGTGTGAGAAAAAGGGGGGGAAGGGGAAGAAAGACAGACAGAGAGAAAGAATCTTACACAGACTCCACACCCAGCATGGAGCCTTTTTGTAGGGCTCAATCCCACAACCTGAGCCAAAATCAAGAGTCCAATGCCTAACTGACTGAGCCACCCAGGAACCCTGGTAATAATGTCTTTTAAGTTTAGAACACATAGCATAAAATATATGACAATAGTAACACAAAAGGTAAGACAGGACAAATAAAATCAAGTTATCAAATTCTTACATGCCTCAGGAAATGTACTGGTTAGGTAGACTATAACAAGTGTAGGATGCATATTGAAATCTTTAGGAAAATGACTCAACAGACGGCAATTTTTTTCCATCAAGAGGCATCTGGCAAATAAGTAAATAAATGACACAGAAAGAGATTAAGAGAAAGAAAAGGGGATATTTGGCAATACGTGGAAACATTTTTGGTTGTCACAACTATAACAGAAGTGTCAAAAGCATCCTCAATTGAGAAACACTACCTAAAAGACAGAGATCATCAGACAAAGACAGATTGTCAGATTGTCAAAACAACAACAAGAAAAATGATCAAACTATATTCTGTTTTTAAGAAACTTATTTCAAATGTAATGATATGGTAGGTTAAAAGAGAAAGGATAGAAGAAGAGAGTCTTGGCAAACTCTGGCCAAAGAAAGCTGAGGTGGCTATATTAATATTAAACAAAGAAGACTGCAGAGCAAAGTAATTCATTAGAGATGAAGAGGGCATCACTTAATGATAAGAGTTTCATTTCACCATGAAAACATAGTAATACTAAATATTTTTTACCTTTAAAAGAGCCTCAAAATTCCTGAAGCAAAACTGGAGGAATTAAAGACAAAAAGAAAAAATCCACAGTTATATCTGGAGACTTCAACTTGCTCTTCAGCAAGATTGTAGATTAACTGAATAACATTATCAACAAATTGGATCTCATTGAAGTTTCTAGAACATTCCACTCCTAACAGTAGAATGTACATTCTTTTCAGGTGTACATAGCAAAATCATCAAGATAGATCATATCCTGGGTCATAAAGCAAACTTTAACACACTTAAAAGAATTGAAATCATAGAAAGTACATTCTCTGAGTATAATAGAATTTTTTTAAAAAATTTTAATGTGTTTTATTTATTTTTGAGAGACAGAGATAGCACGAGCAGGGGACGGTCAGAGAGAGAAGGAAACACAGAATCCAAAGCAGGCTGTCAGCACAGAGCCTGACACGGGGCTTGAACCCACAAACCGTGAGATCATGACCTGAGCCAAAGCCGGACACTTAACTGACTGAGCCACCCAGGCGCCCCTGAGTATAATAGAATTAAAATATAGATAGTAATTGAAAGGTAATAGGAAATCTCCGAACACTTGGAAATTAAACAATACCCTTTTAGATAAATCCATACATCAAAAAACTCTCTGGAGAAATTAGAAAATATTTTTAAATGAACAAAATACAACATATCAACATTTATGTGATGAGTAAAGAAGTGCTGCAAAGGAAATTGATAGCATCAAATGCTTACAGAAAGGACATTAAGAAACTAGAAAAGGGAGAGAAAAATAAACTTAAGTTAAGCCGAAGAGAGGAAATCATAAATATAAAAATAGATGTCCATGCAATTGAGAATAAACAAACAAAAAAAGAAAAAAACAATAAAGTTAAAACAACCAAAATATTTTGTGTAAAAGGATCAAGAAAATATAAATTAACCTATAGCAAAACTGACCAAAAGATTAAGGAAGACACAAATTACTAATATCAGAAATGAAAAGAAAATATTCCTAGAGACCCTGCAGACTACAAAAGGATAAAAGGGATACTTTGAACAGCTCTACACACACAAAATATTGACAGCTTACACAAATGGACCAATTCCTCAAAAACCACAAATACCTATCTGTGGTAATAGAGATAATATGAATAATTCAAAACTCTTTTTTGAAGTGGATTTATGTTTGAAACCTGGAAAAAATGTATTCAGCATTTTTTTTCAGTTTATAATGGGAAGGTTTCAGGTTATTTTAGCTCATCGTATTACTAGCCATGGAATTTTTCTGAGTTGTCTTTTTTATTTTTTTTATTGTTTTTTTTTTTGTTAAGCCTGTTTGAGTTGAGTTTTCTGTAACTTAAAGACTTCTTAGGGGTACCTGGGTGGCTCAGTCGGTTGAGCATCCCATTTTGGCTCAGGTCATGATCTCAAGGTTCGTGGGTTCGAGCCCTGCATCAGGCTCTGTGCTGACAGCTAGCTCAGAGCCTGGAGTCTGTCTTCAGATTCTGTGTCTCCCCCTCTCTCTGACCTTCCCCTGCTCATGCTTTCTCTATTTCTCTCAAAAATAAATAAAACACTTAAAAAAAGACTATTAAACATCATAGTTCTGTGAAATTTGAAATAATATTGCAGTTAAATGTACAAATACAATACTGAAATGGCCCAAAGTCGTAATTATAGAAATACTGGAAGTAGTAGCATTTTGGTGTAGTGGTAGTAGAGGTTAAATAATAGTAATTTTGACTAAGAGATACCAAGTACTTAACCTGTGGTACTGTGCAAAAAATTTTGCATTTGCAATATGATAGCACCGTGTTGTAGAAAAGAAAACAGAAATGTAGACATTAAGTAAAAGAGTAAAAACACAGTGAAATGGAGTATCAAGTGGGGCTTTCTGTAGATCAGCTTTCTTCCTACCCTACTGTTGGGTTGTGATCTTTCTACTCTAGGATAGAATAGGACTAGAACAATTATCATTTTTCCTATCCATAGAAAAATGCATTAAATGACATGATCTTGGTCTTCAGGAGAATGCTTCCAGCCCAAGAGAAAAACAAGTCCTGACAGCATCAAGATCCTGCCAAGAAAGTAAGCCAGCTTTGTGCTTCTTCAACCAGGACTAGCACTTTTCACCAATTATAGAGCCATCAACTGTACTTGCTGAAAGCCTCCCGTGCCTGCTAACACACACACACACACACACACACACACACACACACACACACACACACACACCATGAACTGTGAATGAATGCAGAGTGCCTGAGAGAGCTCCCAGATTAACAAGAAGAACATATCAATGAGATGGTCCTACTGAGCTAATATACTAATAACCTTCAAAAAGAATGTAAACTGATGCAGCCGCTCTGGAAAACAGTATGGAGGTTTCTCAAAAAACTATCGATAGAACTCCCTTGTGACCCAGCAAAAGCACTGCTAGGGATTTACCCAAGGGATACAGAAGTGCCGATGCATAGGAGCACATGTACCCCAATGTTCATAGCGGCGTTTCCTACAACAGCCAAATCATGGAAAGAGCCTAAATGTCTATCACCTGATGAATGGATCAAGATGTGGTATATACAGTGGAGTACTACATGGCAATGAGAAAGAATGAAATATGGACGTTTGTAGCAAAGTGGATGGACCTTGAGGGTGTCATGCTAAGTGAAGTAAGTCAGGCAGAGAAGGACAGATACCATATGTTTGCACTCATAGGTCTAACAGGAGAAACCTAACAGAGGACCATAGGGAGGGGAAGGGGGAAAGAGAGTTAGGGAGAGCAAGGGACGCAAATCATGAGAGACTATTGAATACTGAAAACGAACCGAGGACTGAAGGGAGGGGAGGGGGTAATGATAGTGGAAGGGGTCATTTGTGGGGAGAGGCACTGAGTGTTATATGGAAACCAATTTAACAATAAACTATTATATATTTTTAAAAAAGAATATGCAAGTTCATCTTGTTTACTTATTGAATTAAGAGCCTGGAAAGGCTGTTATGCAGTGTTTAGCAATATGCCCTAAACTTAACTTCAAGTATGTAATTTTTCACTAACCTGAAAGCTGAAAGAAAAAATTACATGCAAGTTAATTGCAAAAACAAACATGTATTTCTATGCTTATTTCTATGCTTTCTCCATTCTAATGAGGCAGTGATCCAAGAAACCACATTCTTGCCCTTATAAATCAACTACCAACATGAATGTGATTCTTCAGCTATGAGAAAATGTCTTTGGAAGGATACAGGTTAGTTAATATTGGAAATTCTTGTGTGCTTTGGGAGATAACACTATCTGCCCTGATAAGGACCAGTACTTTTTTGCCTTGATAAGGACCAATGCTTTTTTCCTTCCTTTCTATCTGGACTTGTCAAAAATCAGTCATGTCATTTGCATTTTTCCTTTTATATCCCTCTTGCCCTTGCCCATTTGGGGGATAATGCCAGTAACATGTTTTCCTGACACAGTAGTGAATATAACCCAGTATTTTTGTCCCATATGTTAAAATAAAATCTTGAAGCAGGAAAAGTTTTTATTTAGGAACAATAAATAAAAGTTACAATGTGCAGCAGCTACAAAGCAAGAATATACTAATTGCACCAGTGAAAGTATTTGGCTTTATGACTTTGAAATCTCTTACTGTAAATCAATTCACTGGAGCTAATGTTTATACTTCAAATGGAAAGAAGATGATGGATAAAAAGAAAGAGGAAGGAAGGATGGAAGGAAGGAAGGGAAGGAGACAGGGAAAAAGGAAACAAGGAAAGGGAGATGGATGGATGAATGGATGGATGATAAGAAAAAGAGAGAGGGAAGGAAAACAAGGAGGAGAAACCCAGGTTCCCAGGTTGGGATTCAGGTACTTGGGACAGTAAACCAACTTTGAATAGCATAAAGAAAATACAGCCAACCATGGACTTTCCAGCTACCTGTTTGTTACTATTTGGAGAGCATTGTTGACATATGTAAATTTGTTCTATGTTAAAAAGATACTATTCTGTAAGGTCAGTGAGCTGCCTGGGATACAAACAGTTCTCAGTAAATAAATGGTAAATAAACAAGTAAACAAGCAAGTTTGTTTTTATATGTTCATAAAACTGAAGTCCACGTGTTTAGCGAGTTGCCCAAAATCATAAAGAAAATCTTAGATTCCTAAAGTATATTGGATGGAAAATGTAAGAGAGATTATCAGTTGGGACCTAAGAGATATGGATTCTGGTTCAGGGTTTGCTTTGCCATTTCACCTCTCTGGTGCTCTAGATTGAAGAAGGCAGGGACTCAACTACATTGTTTTTGCTGTACCTTCAATGCTTAGCACAGTATCTAGTACATACAAGATGCTCAATAAACATTTAAATACTTAACATTTTCCCATCTGTAAAATTTAGTTCCCCGTATAAAAATTAAGATGTTGGTACCAAGCCTTTCTGAGTGGTTCTTCCAATTCTATGTCACTGTGAGAAAGGATATCTGTTCCAGTCCTCACTCATTCCCCACTTTCCAACTTCTGCCCAAATTGTACAGGAGGGCAAATATAGGTGAGTGAGGTTCCAACACCCTTTCTCTAATGTTATACCATCATCCTTCTGAGCTTTTATTTCTACAAGGAAAATCCACAAAAATGTAATTTTAATTAAAAACAGTGAATCAATTACTTCATTGTTTTGTAAAATGAATTCCAGAATCACTACAGACCTCCCAATCTCACAACCTCAGCAGTTACAGATTCCCCAAGCTTTCACATTAGGTGGTTCCAGTCATTCTTCCCTAGAAGAGAAGCCAAAGGACATTCTTTCTCCTTGTCTTCTGGGGGGCTCAATAGCAATAAACAGGATGGAATAAAACAGCAGCAACAGTGCTTCATGTATTACAGGATGGTGCCCTTGAGAGAGATGAATTCTCCCACACTATTATAGGGATTGCATCCTCCTCCTTTCATGATACTACTCTAGTGAGAAAAATAGCAGAAAATCCTGAAGCATAGGCAAGAGAATCCGTGGAATTGTCAACATAGCATTCCCATTTGTCCAGGGAAGGAGGGGGCCCCAAATGCCCAGAAGACCCATGTTTCTCTTTTTGGGGTGACTCCTTTCCTGAAGAAGGACAGCCCTGACAGTGACTCACTCTCAGTGACTTTAGCATAATGTATAGTATTCTTAAAAGGGTGCTAGTCAGGGAGTCAAGAATTCCAATTTGACTTCTAACAAACTGTGTTACTGAAAGAAATAATTACTTTCCTCTCTGAGAATCAGACTCCTCAATTTTTAAAACTGATATGCACTTTTAAGTAGTTGTAAAATTTCTTTTTCAAAAATACATTTCTTATTCTAAAAATAATACATAATATTGTTAAATTCTTTTAAACAAATTAAAAGAAAAAACCACAATTATTCATAAATCTACCACCCAATGATATTCCCTGTTAACATATTTGTGTTTTTTGTTGGTGAGACTGCTTGGAATTTTATCGTCATTGCATGTATATCTCCTAGTAAAGGTAACCATTTAAGGTCTTCCTGAGGCTTCACTTGTGCACAATGCTGCCCATATGCTAGGAAGCTGGGGAATCCCCCTCAGTAACTATAGACTATGACAGTCTTTTGAATGCCCTTGGTGATAAGTCATCTGAGTCTGGTTGTAAATATTGGAAAAGTCATTTGAAGACAAATCTGTATGATTAGAATGACCAGGCTGGGTACTTTTTTTTGGAATTATTATCATTACTGTAATGCTTAAAGAGGATTTCACCTTTCTTTGGAATTTCCAAACTTTTGATGATTCGAGGAAAGGGATACATTTCACTATTTTAGGGTAACATTTTCCAAGATGTGTTCTATTCCACTACAGATGCTGGAGATGTTCCCTTAGAATAGAGTTGTTGGTCAAAAGAGTTTAGCAAAAACTACACAATTTACTCCCATAAAGACTCACAGTGCATATTTAATATATTAAAGTCTCTGAGATTTCTCTGCTAATAAACCCCTTTAATTTTCATTAACTGTGTTTCCTAAACCTATCTGAGTTTAAAACACTTACTTGGGAATTTCACATTAGTGTTTAAATCAGTCACGACAGAGAGTATAGTTTGAAGGGCAAGCATGCAGACTTTTATGGGCACATAAGCTTAAACTCTTAGAACCTGAGGCTCCTCTTCTCTAAGATAAAGATTAAAATTTTACCTATATCACAAGATTACACTAGTGGCTAAATTAAACAAAATGTGTGAAGAACATAAAGCAATACTGGCACATAGCAAATGTTCTAATAAATGAGATATTTTGTTATTTTTTATTTGAAAGATATGAGATGTTGAGGAGAGGATAAGAATGGACAAAATTTGTGGAGGAGCAGAAGGATAGTAAACAGTGATTCCTCTTAACTGATATAGCAAGTTTTTGTCCAGACACAGGAAACCATTTTTTGGCATTAAGGCAATCTGGCTTCCAGAGAAGCCGTCTCAGTACAGAACATCTAATTTTTTTTCTAAAATATAAAATTCGTATTTCTAATTACAAGGCTGAACCAGTGGGAAAGAAGAGAAAATAACAGAAAAGTACAAATCCAAAAAAGAAAGCAAGGACTAGAGGCTTGTTTACAAGTCTGTAGTAGCTAACAGTTTAGGTTTAATGGTCTATGCTTAAGTGGCAAAAGACAAATCTTGAAACCAGTGCAATGTGGGAGGCTGTATTATAGACCAATGCATAAATTCAGTACCCCCTAGAAGATAATGGAATAGGGGGAAAAATAGTAATAAAGGAATGGGTGGTGGGAATACTATGCTGTGTTACTCTTAGTTCTATCTGGAGCAAAATAAGAGAGAAAAAACTCCCTGATAACCCATAATTCACAGTGAGCCCATCTTCACACAGGTTTGGAATTAGAACCCATACTATTCAAGCACTCTCAGGTTGATGGTGCCACCGGACAGAAGAAAAGCCTCTCTTGAATTAAATTAAATTGAATTAAATCATAAAGGCAGGCCTCAAAGATAGCCCAGAGGAATTTTGAAAGTCTCTAAGCCTATTTGGAAACAAATAACCATTGTCATGATGTGAATATTCTACAGAACCATCCCTAAACAGACAGCATATAATGGAATTACCAGACATCAAATATAAAAGTAAGCATAAAAAACTTTGCAGAAGTTTTTAAAGTATCAACATTAGTAGACCAAGGTGGGGGGAAAAAACAAATAAAATGTTTAAAAACAAAAAAAAATAATTAAAAATGTACCTCATAGGGAAGTTTAAACATTGGTTTAGAAACAGATGAGAAAATTAGTGAACTGGAAAATAGATCTGAAAAATTACACAGAATGAAGCACTTTGAAAGAGAAATCAACAAATCTATAGTGAGAAATTTTAATGTAAATTTCTTAGTAATCAGTAAATAAGCAAATAAAAAATTAGTAAATCTATAGAAGATTTTACTGCATAATCCAATAGTTTGGATTTTTGATGCCTGAGAAGGATAGCATCAGTCATTCCGCCCATTGTGGGAACTATTTTACCTATTTTTTTTTCTTCTGTGATAGCTATCTTAACATGACTGTGAGGCAAGGAGATTTTAAACCTATCTCAAGTCACACTTCCTTCAAGAAGTGTGCGCCTGTGTGGCTCAGTCGGTTAAGCGCCCGACTTCGGCACAGGTCATGATCTCATGGTTTGTGGGTTCCAGCCCCACGTCAGGCTCTGTGCAGATAGCCCAGAGCCTGGAGCCTGTTTCAGATTCTATGTCTCCCTCTCTCTCTGCCCCTCCCCAACTCATGCTCTGTTTCTCTCTGTATCAATAGTAAATAAACATAAAAAATTTTTAAAAAGTCTTACCACAAAACTCTCCTGCAGTTAAGTAGACCCGTTAGACATGTCTGTGTGACGTCTTGTTTTTAATGTTTGTCATGTTGCATAATTTCAGTTGTTTTTTTCTTTTATTTCTATCTGAATTTCAACTTAATACATGCACATTATAAAACAATTTGTGAAAATATATGTAAGGCCTCCACCCAAAACAAAAAGAAAAAAAGAAAATTAAAATGATCCACAATCACATTATTCAGAGGAAAGCATTGTTAGTGTTATATTATTGTCAGTTTTCTATGATGTAATCTTGTTCATTCACTATTTAACACTTATCACATGCCTCTCACTGCATTTAAGTAGCATGTAGGTAGCAGTAGTGAAAAGTAAAGTCCCTGTCCTCTTGGCCCTTACATTTGTTTTTCTATGCTTCCATGTAGTACTTTCAAGCTAAAAACAAATGAGAAAAAAAAACCAAATGAGATACTTAATAATAATTATTCATGTTATTCATCTATCCCTTATTTCCTCAGTGAGGAACCAGATAGCTATAATCATGGTATTCTTCTTATCACCAGACAGAGTATGGTAGATCTAAAAGTTGAAAGGGTCAAAGGGAGGAAGGAAAAGGAAAGAGGCAATTGGGATTACGGGTCATTCTCATCTTTGGGCAGGTCCTAGCGTATTGGCAAACCTAGTGTATTGGAGGGGCAAAGGAAACACTGATTTGTTTTTGCTAATTTCCATGGTATGGCCAAATAAAGCTCTCATGTTTTAGAAAACATACTCATTACTAATCCTCAATAGCTACTACAAATCACCTCCAACACAATAATGCCTGGCCCTGATAGAACCTTACATCCTTCTGTCTGTTGGTTTTGGTGCTGCCCTGTCGGGCCGCCAAGTTTTCTGTCTGCCTCAGGCAAGGATTATCACTCTCCAGAGAGTGAACCAGTAAACAAGATTTGCATCTGGAGGCTGGAGATTGCCATTTCCTGGTAAAAATAACTTTGGCGTCTGTCTTGCTGGGCCAGACGTGGAGTGGCCAAGGTGCACAAAAGATCAAAACCATATTTTGGATTATTCAGTGCTAACTCCCCTCTTCCCAGCATTGCTGAGGCAAGTCTGGGCGTTTCTTTTGATATGCATTTGACTCTGCTTACCTGACAACCGATCCGGGTCAGTTCTCCGCTCCAAAATCCTATATAAGAGTGAATTATTTTCTTAAGAGGGAGAATAATGAGGAAAGAAGAATAAAGAAGAGAAGCTTGATCAGAATCCGTGTGTGCTGTCTTCACTCTCTGCATCTCTCCCTCCTGCCCCCTTTTTCTCTCCCTCCCTCAGGAGAAGGACCCGCGATGGAGGCTCAGAGGCTCAGAGGCTCGCTCAAAGCCAGTATGAGCACGCCTAGACCTGGGGAGATAGAACACCGAGGCACCTGCAAGTGCCGCCCCAACCCGGGGTGGAAGCAGATGGACAGACAGACGAGCGGCCCGGCCTCTGGGCTAAGACACTGCCCTGGAGAATGGAAACTTCTCTCAACAGGAAGAAAAACAGAAGGCTGAGATGCAAATCAATCTCACCAAATCCTCCTTTTTGTCTAATCCACTTTTCTTTTTGGAATCCTGTCCTGCTCTCTGGATAACCAGGGACTTTGCCTAGAATAAATTGAAGACCTACTATATAACCACTATGGTACTGTGTGAAACACAGAAAACACACAGTTGTGATGATCACTCTCTACCAGCTCACCATATAGTAGAGTAGGGAATCAGAAAAATTGCTAAGTATTTAAAAATTTGTGGAGAAAATGAACTCACTCAGAGATATGATTTCCAAAAGTTCAGATGCAGTATAATGAGGTCTTTTATGTCAGACATGTGACATGAGAGAATCAAAGCCCTTACTCTGTCATTTGCACTTTCTGTGGTTATTGTTGTTGGGTTTTTTGTTTTGGTTTGGTTTGGTTTTTGTTTGTTTGCTTTTTACAGTTTCTATTGTCTTAAGCAGCTAATTAGTAATTCTGTCTTTAAATGTAAAGACAATTGTAACAGGTTGTTACAAGAATTAAATAAGACAGTACATGGAAAGTCATCACATGGTGCCTGGCACGCAGTAAGTACTCAATGCTAGAGTTAATAACAGTATTGTTATCAATAGTATTTATAATACCACATGAACAAAGATAACAAAACAGAAAAGACTGCAGCTATTTTATGGGGAGATTGAAAAATTATTATAAGAGTGCATTAAGAGCCATGCTGAGGAGTTTGCACTTGTTTTTTTTTTTTAAAGTCTAATCAGAGAAATATGTAACCAAAGTTCTTTTTTTTTTACTGTTCATGTGTTTATTTTTTTTCCTCCATGTTTTATTGTCAAATTGTTTTCCATACAACACCCAGTGCTCTTCCCCTTAAGTGCCCTCCACCATCACCACCACCTCTTTTCCCCCCTCCCCCTTCCCCCTCAACCCTCAGTTCATTCTCAGAATTCAATAGTTTCTCAAGTTTTGCATCCCTCTCTCTCCCCAACTCTCTCTCCCTCCTCCGCTCCCCCTGGTTCTCCATTAGGTCTCTCTTGTTTTCCTGCTAGACCTATGAGTGCAAACATATGGTTTCTGTCCTTCTCTGCCTGGCTTACTTCACTCAGCATGACACCCTCAAGGTCCATCCACTTTCCTACGAAGGGCCATATGTCAT
>NC_043701.1:121344795-121353849 GCF_006229205.1 Suricata suricatta | reverse complement strand
AAAAAAAAGGCAAGCAGCAGCTCCCTCTGGTGGATAGGCTTGGTTTGATGTGGTAGGTCTTGGAGTCTGCTCTCAGAGGCTCCGCCCCTGCCTGAGGCGAAATGAGCAGCAGGAGGTGAAGTGCCCACCTTCACAGATTCAATTGCAGAGTCCCCACCCCCAGTCAGGATCGCGATTGCAATGGGGGAAAGGAAAAAACCAAAAAGCAAAAAACCGAGTCTCTCTTAGTTTCTGATAGCTTTGCTCAAGACGCTGTGCACTGCTGGAAATGAGCTCCTACATTCTAAGCGCACGCCCGGGCCTCCACCCGCCACCGACTCTTTGTTGAGGATCCCGTCGGTGTGCACCTTATTTCTTCCCTGTGGGGACCCGGGATTCGCGCAGTCCGTGCAGGGGGCAAGGTGTGCTGTGGAAATGCGGTCAGTGGTCCCGTTCCCAAAACCACGTTCGAATTGCTCGCGCCTGGTGCAGTGGCAGCTCTGGCCGCTTCCCGCCGCTGAGCACGCCTCCCCAGCGCGCAGCCGCTTCTCACAGCCACAGACGCCTCTGATTCCCCGCCGAGATGGCTTAGGGCTGGGGGCTATTCCTTCTCTTGCGCCCCGCTACCCAGCAGTTATCTATGGAGTGGGTTTCTGTCTCCAAGCGCAGCCAAGCGTTCTATACCTCTTCCCCAGAGACAGTTCTATGAGCGTGTTCCGACTCTGTCTCTTCCCTTTGTCTCCCGGGCACTGCGCACTTGCGCCACGTTGGGCTGGAGATCTTACCTCCCCTGCCCGTCCTGGGCTGGCCTGTCCTCGGATCTCCCCCGTTCGCCCCCACTCACTCAGATATCCTTGAGGTTCTATTCCTTCTGGAGTTCGTATTTTCTCCTTCCGCTCTCTCAGATGAACGTAATATCCTTTTCAGTTTGATAAATGGTGCGGACGGAGTTTACAGAGCTCTCTTCCTCTCTACCATCTTGGCTCCACCTGCACTTGTTTTTTGTTTTTGTTTTTAAAAGAAAAGTGCATGCAAGTAACTCAGTGGGGGAGTGGCAGAGGGAAAGGGAGAGAGAATTTTAAGTAGACTTCACACCCAGCGTGGAAACTGATGCAGGGCTTGATCTCACAACTGTGAGGTCATGACCCGAGCCAAAATCAAAAGTCAAGACTTAACTGACTGAGTCACCCAGGCATCCCTGTTATATGGTTTATAAATGATAAAGAAGCAATAGAAATTTAGTGGCATGATCTGAGCTACATTTGGGGAAGATCAAGCTTGAATTGTTGCTACTTTCACTGACAGGCTTGGTAGTTTTTGCTGATATCTGAGTAAATGCAATGCTATGTGTGGCCACAGAACCTGGGCAGCCAGGAGTTTGCCTTCAGAGATTTCCCTGCAGCCTCATCTCTGGAGATGATTTGCCTTCAAAGCAGGCAGTATGTATTTTCCTGAAGCTATGCCAACTTCTTTTTCCCTTTCTTACTTTGCTACTTTTTGACTTGTAGAGTCACTAAATATAAGCAAACTTTGAAAAGATCCCCAGTCAGTTCATCCTGTAAGGACACAGATCTTACTCAGGCTTCCCCTGTACTTAAAGGCCAAGGTGCCGGCTTCTCCCTATCATTGGCCAATGGAAGGGCGCACATTGCCCAGGGAAGGAGGAACAACTCTTGTGGCATCCAATCAGGAGAGGCCAGCTAACTCCTTTGACCTTTCTAGGGGTGGGCCTAAAGATGGAGGCTAGTCACACCCCGCCCTACTTGATGGTCTTAGTCACGCCCTACTTGAGGGTCCTGGGCCCACTCTGTGATTGGTCAATACTCTAAATGTTGTGGTTGGCTCCCACTACTGCCAGTATTGATAGGGGGTAGGGAATGGATCACTGTACCTGTGTCATCATTTCTTGTAACGCTCTCTTCCTAAAAAAGCCCCTACGGTGCCATGTTCGGGGTTCTCTCCACGTGGCCAGCGGGTTGGTGGCGTCTGTGAGCCTGAGCTTAAGCCCGTAATAAAGCCCTTTGTTTTTGCATGGGTGACTCGGTCTCCCTTGTAGTCTCTGGTTCCTTTTGGGGTGATATTGGAAACTTGGGCATAATAATTCCAGTGAGTGTAAGAGTTATCTAGGAACTGAAGAGGCATACTAAAGTTCATCAAGATAGGCCTACTTCCATGTCAGTTTATAATATTTTGTCCAAGTTTTGGGGAGTAACCAGGTCTTAACAATACCTTTTCACATTTCTTATTATCTTAGGTAAGAGGCAATACTTTTCTCAAGTTTGTTGACATATGAAGCAAATAAGCTGTTGAAGAAGTTTGTTGCAAAACTGGAAACAAAATGTATCTCAAATAGTTTACAAAGTCTGTGAATCAGGGGTTGGAAGGTGGCCCAAAATTCCTGCTTCCTGTCAAAGGCACATTCAGCTCAGTGGGATGCATTTTTCTGGTTGTGATATGTAAATGATCTCCACTGTGTATTTATGCTTGAAATTTTCACCAATTCCTGTTATTTCAGACCACATACACCCACACAACTATGATTACTTGGAATCCTTGACTGGAATATATCAGGAGTAATTGGGCTGGTATGCCATCTTTTGTTGATAATTGGAAACTTTTGGAAGCTAGCAGATTCCCCCTGAACCTAGCCATATGTTTGAGCAGTTACAGCAACAACAATTTTCTGCATACTCCTAGCTAGAACTCAAGAATGACTTTATGACTACTGCACAGGTCTAGCCCTGGTGGTCTCCAAAATGTTACTTCATAAACAGAAAAAAAGATCTTTACCTGATAAATTATTCATAGACCTGGTTAGGAAACCATGTTGCACAAAATCCATTCAAAGGGTCTCTTTTTTATTTTATTAAACTAAAATCAGGACACATGGAAAAGATAAAGGTTTCCATTGCAAGATAAATTAAATACACTCTACTGTTGTGTTCTGGCTATTTTCTCCTTTAGTCATTCATTTGCAGAGGCTCTCTTTTCCAAGTGTATCCAGCACACATTGGAGACACTCCCAGAAGTGGCAGGCCCTGGGGAAAGGGAACACTACACTGCAGGGCACTACAGGACCACTTCGTCATACCCTCAAGAACAGGAGACATAGCAGAATTTCCTAGAAACAGAAACTCAGATACTGAGATAAAATGAAAAGATAGAGGAATTTGTATCAAACAAAAAACATAACAAGGCCATGGCAAAACAAATATAGGTAACATGCCTGATGAAGAATTTAATCATAAGGATGCTCACTGGATTGGAAAAAAAGCGTGGAGGACATCAGTGAAGGACATAAATGAGTTATCAGTAGATAACACAGAGATAAGGAATAACAGCAGAGATAAAGGGCTCAATGAATGAAATGAGAAACATGCTTGATAGAATGAATAATAGGCTGGAAGAAGCAGAGGAACAAGTTGATGACTTAGAAGACAGAGTAATGGAAAGTAAACCAACTCAACAAAAGAGAAGAAAAAAAGAATTATGCAAAATGAGGATATGATGACTCCATCATCATACATTAGGAGACTCAGAAGAAGAGAGAGGAGGGGGGAGAGACAAGATGGCAGAAAAGTAGGGAGTTCTGTACTTTTCACCTGCCCGCACATCTCAAACAAAGAAGGACTGAAGCCATAAGACACGGAACCACAAGAGTCTGGGAGGGAAAGAGACATAGCCAGCTAAGAAGACAACCTCATAGGTGTATAATTGTGAACTGGGGAAGATAAAAATGGGCCAGGACCTGGAGGTGCAGAGGAGAAGGAGTCCCCTCTGCAGAGAGCTGTGGAGAAATGAGGAGAAGACAAAGAGGCTCAAAATGTCCATAGAGCTGTCTCTGGAGAAGAGAAAAACCTGGACCAGGGAGAAGGATTTTATCATCCCATCGGTAACTGCAAGGTCTTTGGACAGAGATTCTTTCTCTAGCTGTGGTGCTTTTATTGGGCTAGGCAACCCAATCCAGGTGGTGCCAAGACAAACTGCTCCCCGACTGGCCCCTCTCGATCCCCAGGTAGGAAGCCTCCCAGTCTGTGGGAGTACATTTCGGGTGGTATCATTAAAGTGCGTGGACTAAGATCTGGAAATGAGGTGGGGTTTGGGAAAAACATCCATGACACAGGGAGATCAAACCCAAAAGAGTGCAGTGCCTGGTTTGAGAAGATACTGGGACACTGCCATTTTTCTCCCCACAATCACCAAGGCGGAGCCTCAGGAAGCAGCCTCTGTGGACCTGCAGTGGAGGCCAGACTTACCTACACTGAACCACGCCCATCCACACTGGAGAACTGCCTTCCCCCCCACACCCCAGAGCCTAGGGCAAGACAAACATTGATGCATCGCCATGATTAACTCTAGATCAATTCTTGTTATTTAGATATAATTTCCTTACCTCATTCTTATCTCTCCCTTCTGCAGGACTGGACACTCTGGTCATTGGTTTGCTTAAACCATCACATTTAATCCATTCTCTTGATGCATATTCTACACCTCCCTCCCTTCCTTTCTCTTTCTTTCCCTGGAATAATCAGACTATATAGTTTCTTTGCATAACATTATCTTCTTTGTTTTTCTCCTCGCCTCCTACCATATTTTCCTCTTTCTCTCTCTGAATTAAGCTTTATAGTCTCTCTGCTAGGTCAATGTGCAATTTTGCTTCCTCCCTACCCCTGTCACTTCTCTTTGTAGATGTTCTTCCACCAGCACTGCCTCCACCCTGCTCTTTATTTGTAGCTGGGATTTTGGTTTTAGGCTTTAAGACTATCCTTTGTCTCCCCCCTCCCCCACACACCCATTTCTTTTCTTTCTTTCCCTTTTGGTTTTCTTGTTTGATTTGTCTGTGCGTTTGCATGCTTTTGTTCCTTGTGTATTTGTCAGTCTGTTTTCCTTTTCAAGGCTACCTCAAGAAACAAGCCAATATACACATGGTGGAGAGTCCCAAATATCACTACAAGTAGGGAAATAAAATAACCAAAGGCACAACAAAAGAAACCAAGAGACACCATTGAAAGAATACTTCCTGAATGGACAACCCTGGACAGTCAATGAGCCTCCTTTAATATAGCAGTACTCACAGGTGCAGAGGGCATAACAAGCTTTTAAAATGAACAAGAGACAGAAAGCTCGACAAAAGGATGAAATGGAAGAACTCTCCTCTAAAGAAATTCTGAGAAGTCACAGCTACAGAACTGCTCAAAACAGATATAAGCAACATAGCCGAGTGAGAATTTAGAAAAATTGTAATAAAATTAATCACAGGGCTTGAAAAAGTCATGGAAGACATCAGATAAATGATTACTACAAAGACTATGGACCTTAAAAATAGTTGTGACTAATTTTAAAAAATGCTATAAATGAGGTGCATAATAAAATGGAGGTGACCACTGCACAGATTGAAAAGGCAGAAGGAGATAGGTGAATTAGAAGACACAATTATAGAAAGAGAGGAAGCTTAGAAAAAGAGAGAAAATCCAGAAGCATGAAAGAAGAATTTGAGAATTGAGTGATACAATCACACATAATGATATCCATATTATAGGAATTCCTAGAGAAGAAGAAAGAAGGGTGACGAAGGGGTACTTGAACAAACTATATCTGAGAACTTCCTGAATCTGGGGAAGGAAACAGTCATCAAAATCCAAGAGGTAAAGAGAACTCCCGTCAGACATAACTTGAATCGATCTTCAATATGACATAGCATAGTGAAACTAGAAAAATATAAGGAAAAAGAGAAAATTGTGAAAGCATCTAGGGGAAGAAGAGCACTAAAATACAAAGGGAGACCTATCAGAGTGGTTACAAACTTATCTATTGAAACTTGGCAGGTCAGAAAGAATGGCAGGAAATCTTCAATGTGATGAACAGAAAAAGTATGCAGCCCAAAATCCTTTATTCAGCAAGCCTGTAATCCAAAATAGAAGGAGTGATAAAGGTGTTCCCAAATAAACAAAAGTTGAGAGATTTCATCACTACTAAACCAGCCCTACAAGAAATCTTAAGAGAGACGCTATGAGGGAAATGTTGCAAGGAACACAAGGTACCAGAAAAACCCCTACAAGCATGAACCCCACAGAAAGCACAATGACTCCAAACACATACTTGTCAGTAATTACACTGAATATAAATGGACAAAATGCTCCAATCGAAAGACATAGGATAGAAGAATGTAAAAAAAAAAAAATCCATCAATTTGCTTGCTAGAAGAGACTTATTTTAGACCCGAAGACACCTTCAAATTGAAAGAAAAGATATGGAGAAATATCTATCATGTGAGTGACAGTCAAAAGAAAGCCAGAGTAGCCATACTTACATCAGACAAACTGGACTTTAAAGTAAAGGTAGCAACAAGAGATGAAGAAGGACATTACATAATAATTAGAGGTTCTCTACATCAGGAAGAGCTAACAATTATAAACATCTATGCACCAAATTCCGAAGCACCCAAATACATAAAACAATTAATCACTGACAGAAACAATCTTATTGATAAGAATGTGCTTATTTAAGAGGATTTTAATACTCCACTTACAGCAATGGATACACCATCTAGACAGAAAAGCACTAAAGAAACAATAGACCTAAACGACACATTGGAACAGATGGATTTGACAGATACATTTAGAATTCTATATCCTGAGGCTAAGGAATTACCCTTCTTCTCAAGTGTGCATGGCACACTCTCTAAGGTAGATCACATACTGGGGCATAAAGCAGCCCTCCATATATATAAATGAATTAAGATCATACCATTCACACTTTCAGATCACAATGCTATGAAACTTGAAATAAATTACAGGAAAAGTCTGTAAAACTTCCTAAAACGTGGAGGTTAAAGACCACCCTACTAAAGAATGATTGGCCAATCAGCCAATTAGAGAAGAAACTAAAAAATATATGAAAACAAAAACAAAACATTCCAAATTCTCTGGGACCCAGCAAAGGCAGTCCTAAAAGGAAAGCATATTGCAATCCAGACCTATTTCAAGAAACTAGAAAAAGTGCAAATTCAAACCCTAACAGAGTACCTAAGGAAACTAGAAGGGGAGCAGCAAGAGCACCCCAAACCCAGCAGAAGGAGAGAAATAATAAAGATCAGGGCAGAAATAAACAATATAGAACAAAAAAAAAAAAAACCAGTTGAAGAGATCAATGAAACCAAGAGTTGGTTTTTTGAAAAAAATAAACAAAATTGATAGACCTCTAGCTAGGCTCCTCAGAACGAAAAGAGGGATCACCCAAATAGACAAAATCATGAAGGAAAATGGATCTATTACAACCAATCCCTCAGAAATAAATCATCAGAGATTACGATGAAAAATCATATGTCAACAAACTGGACAATCTAGAAGAAATGGACAAATTCCAAATGCACGTGCATACCAAAATTCAAGCGGAAAGAGATAGAAAATCTGAACAGACCCATAACCAGTGAAGAAATAGAATCAGTTATCAAAAATCTCCCAACGAATAAAAGCCCAGGGCCAGATGATTTCCCAGGGAAATTCTACCAGACGTTTAAACCAGAGTTAATACCCATTTTTATCAAGCTCTTCCAAAAAATAAAGATAGAAGGAAAACTTCCGGACTCATTCTATGAAGCACATATCAATCATTTTGATTCCTAAGCCAGACAGAGACCCAACAAAAAAAGAGAACTACAGGCCAATATGCTTAATGAATATGGATGCAAAACTACTCAACAAGATACTAGCAAATCGAATTCAACAAAGAATTATTCATCATGATCAAGTGGGATTCATTCCTGGGTTACAGGGCTGGTTCAATATTTGCAGATCCATCAATGTGATACATATTAACAAAAGAAAAGATAAAAGCCATAGGATCCTGTCAATAGATGAAGAAAAAGCATTTGACAAAACACAACATCATCTTAATAAAAACCCTCAAGAAAGTCGGGATAGAAGGAACTTACTTAAACATTATTAAAGCCATTTATGAAAAGCCCACAGCTAATATCATCTGCAATAGGGAAAAACTGAGAATTTCCCCCTTGAGATCAGGAACATGACAGGGATGTCCTCTCTCACCACTGTTGTTTAACATAGTGCTGGAAGTCCTAGCATCAGCAATCAGACAACAAAAGGAAATAAAAGGATGAAGTCAAACTTTCACTTTTCACAGATGACATGATACTCTACATGGAAAACCCGATCGACTCCACCAGAAGCCTTCTAGAACTGATCAATGAATTCAGTAAAGTTGCAGGATACAAAATCAATGTACAGAAATCAGTTGCATTTTTACACACCAAAAATGAAGCAACAGAAAGAGTAATTAAGAAACTGATCCCATTCACAATTGCATGAAAAATCACAAAATACCTAGTAATAAACCTAACCAAATATGTAAAAGACCCATACAATGAAAACTATAGAAAACTTATGAAGAAAATTTAAGAAGACACAAAGAAATGGAAAAACATTCCATGCTCATGGATTGGAAAAATAAACATTGTTAAGATGTCATTATTACCCACGGCAATCTTAAAATTCAATGGAATCCCATTCAAACTGCACCAGCATTCTTCTTAAAGCAAAAACATACAATCCCAAAATCTGTATGGAACCACAAAAAAAAAAAAAAACAAACCCTCAAATAACCAATGTAATATTGAAGAAGGAAACCAAAACTGGAGGCATCACAAACCCAGACACTAGGCACTACTACAAAGCTGTCATCATCAAGACAGTATGGTATTGGCACAAAAACAGACATATAGACCAATAGAATAGAATAGAGAACCCAGAATTGGACCCATAAGTGTATGGCCAATTAATCTTTGACAAAGCAGGAAAGAGTATCCAATGGAAAACAGACAGCCTCTCTAACAGATGATGCTGAGACAACTGGACAGCAACATGCAGAAGAATGAAACTAGACCACTCTCTTACACCGTACACAAAAATAAACTCAAAATGGATGAAAGACCTGTATGTGAGACAGAAACCATCAAAACCCTAGAGGAGAAAGCAGGAAATAGCTTCCCTGACCTCAATTGCATCAATTTCCTCCTTGAAACATCCCCAAAGGCAAGGGAATCAAGAACCAAAACGG